>NC_133946.1:4228643-4579476 GCF_031877795.1 Strix aluco | reverse complement strand
GTTATTTTTACCTGGGTTCTTATGAGCTTAAGCAAAACAAAATTATAATGCAGTATGATGATGTATTATGCATTAAAAGTGTAAAATGCAATTCCCTCCTTCCTACTTCCATATTCATTTGACATACCGATGAGTCCATTATGAATAACGAAAATATTGGAATGCTGTCTCTCTTACAGAAGGATTACTGATCATACTTGTGTGTTAGTTAACAGAAAATCTCTAGTTACCTTCTCTTGTGGACATACCAAAAATAATTTAGTTCTACTAGTACTCAGGAAAAAGGCAGGTTTTAAGGTTGCTCTTACAAATCAAAGTTACGATAATCTCAGTCCTACAGCAGACATTCTGCTTATAATGTTATGAATATAGAGTTAAATCCATCAAACACCCAAAATATATGTATAAAAACTTGTTTAATTAGCAAAGACAAAAATATTTAATATGCAGAAGGGTGATCCAAGACTTCTAACATTCAATAATGAAAAGCTCTATTAGCAATACAACAAAAGTAGTAACCTGGGTCTCCTCTGACTTAAATTAGGCAGATGAGGTTCATGGGCAAAGGCAAATAAAGGAGAGAAGGATCAGACCTAGGCACTGTTTTCTACAGTTAAAAGTTCCCTCTATTTGGAGTCTCCTTCTACCCTGCAGTTGTGTACTCTGACAAATCAGAGACTAGTCTTACAAAGAGTGCTGGATACTGAGCAAACAGGCATCATTAAGCAAAGAAAATACGTGCATCTGAAAATTCTCCCTAAAAATCAAACAATGCCGTTCAGCTAGACAGATGCATAAAGGATTTGCTATATATAAAAAAAATAAAATGTTGAGAATCTTGCAAGGTAAAGCCCACAGATCAATAGCACGGTTAGTAAGATTTTTTTCATGTGCAAGGTTACCTTGCGTATAGTAAAAAAAAGGATTTTCCTAGAATCCAATTTATTTATACAATTATTTTTATGAAGTTGCCATTAAATCCAGAACTAAAGTTGTAATCTAAATATTCAACCACACTGGAACAAAATGAACACTGAGTATTTCCTAGGTAATTTTCCTTCTAATCTATATAATTTTTCTGTTACGTACAAAAATAACATCTGTATATGTTGGCTACACATTATTTCCAACCAAGCTTGAAAGTAATAAGGTGCTACTGAATTCTTAAGGAAAATGCAGTGACCAACCTTTTTTTTTTTTTCTAGGGGAAAAAAAACCAAGGACTTAAATTAATTAAAAAAGTAATCTTACAGTGTACATGTTATATATTTTATATTAAAAATTATGATTGGTAGAGGAAGACTCATATCTCTTCAGGCATTTACATTGCTAGTGTACAGTAGAAAATATGCAGAATGGATGTGCCTTCAGATTAATCATTTAGACACTATACATTTCATAAGGATAAAGGTCATAACAGTTGAGCAAACCATTTCCATCAACATTTTAAATAAGAAGATTATATGATACATAGAATTTTCATTTAAACTAAATGGACAGAATCTGTGCAAGGTATTGTGGCATTCCAGGAAATTATCTGTCTGAATAAAAAAAACACTACAGTGGAAAATGGAGCAGTTCTTTAAATATAAAGCAAACAAAAAAACCCTAGTTAAGCATTAGATTCTTTTTTTTTTGTTGTCTCAGAAGTAATTTTATAAAATTGTTTCATTTTAAATACACATATAAGTGCTGTATCTATTCAAACCCTAAACTTAGGGGTTTTTTTTTTTAACATATTGGAACTTTTTTTTGACATACATAGGGTTCTTTAAAAATTGCATTTAAGCAAAATGTGAAAGGAACGTCTTCTCAGAAATAAATTTTAAAAATTAATAAGAATTTGGAATTGCAATAAATTCCACTATTTATTGCAAATATATGTACCTAGGTACAAAAGTACAGAAAGCGTTAACTATATTGTATTTCTTCCTCAGATAATTACCTGGTTCTAATCTTTACTGTATAAACGTATGTGAAGAAACATTACTTGTTTTCTTATAACTGTGTTATTTTGCACCTAATTATTAGCAATGCTTCATAAAGTATTTGATAAATGTCTTTATTAAATGACTGATGGATCCCATTTTTGAAATTACATAATCTAGCAAGGAATCAATCTTTTCTTGTGAAAATTTCTATTAAAAACCAGGACCTTGTGAAATGGACGCCTTCCTTTCCCTGCTTCTCTTTCATCCCAGCCTCCCACTCCTCTAAGTGATGGGATTAGAGGGAGGAGGAGTAAAAATTCTTTCAGATTATGAAATAAGTATTCTAAGAAAAAACTTGTGCTATCACAAATAAATTTCAAAGTCCAAAATAACTACACTTGATACCAAAAATCAGGGAAGAAAGAAGGGAATGCCCCAGGAACTCAGTCTTTCCAAAGGGTTTGAAAGAAGAAAATATGTCTTGTTACATTAGCCCTAACTTAAAGCTATAGGGAGTGTTTAAGTGTCTGGTATTATTAGCTTGTTTACTTGCTGAAAGGGAGACATAAAAAGTTAGAATAGAAATTAAGAAGGGCCTCATCCTTCTCCATCTCACTACCACTTTTCAATTTCAATCAAGAACCATGTTCAGTCCCTTGAATTCAGTCAAGTGATACCATAGAACATGGGTAAAATGCCAGAGCAGTCTTGATGCAAACATCCAGTGTTCCAGTAATGTTAGGAGCCCCCAAGAACCAAATTCACCAGCTTTACAACTGTTTTGCAGTACCAGAGTAGGCTAGAGCAGAAAGGAAAAGACTGAGATCTTGTGGTTTACTTTTATTAGGATAACACTAAATTCTTGCAAGGTTCATCTGTTGATGTAAAGTGTCATCTACAACCTATGAAAAACAAATGTTTTGAAAAATAAGACCACACAATTAAACAAATAACAGTTAGGAAACTAAGGCTGAATCTGAATTCCAACTTTCAGCTCCTTTGTTTTATATAACTGATTTTAGCCTTATTCATTTACAGTAAGACAAATCCTTCCCAATCAGTTGAAAGACACCAATGATAAGTTTAGTCTAGATACTTTGATTACTTAAATATTTCTTCCTTAACTTACATATCTTATAATTTTTCTGGCACTTTAGATGTGCTGGAGGATTTAGATTCCAGGAGACTGCTCTGCTAGTCCTGTAAATCTGCTACTGCTCATCTGACTGAAGTATTTCCAAAACACTAAACACTGGAGTAGTCTCTGAGATGCTGCAAATAGAAGGGAATACTTACAGCAGTATCTCATACCACTCCCCTCCCAGCTTCCACTAGTACACCTCTGCATATCACAGCCATCACAGTTGTAGTTTGACTAGACAGTGCAGAGATACTTCTGCAGTGTTTACTGAACTTTACCATACTTATTAAATTATCCCTCATACATAAAGGGGAAAAAACAAAAATAAGTTTTCTGTTCTTTGCTGAGGCTTATGTTTCTGTAGAATATTACCTTACTGTTCTCTCTACACAGTAATTAACTCCAGTTGCCTGCTGAAGAACAAGATACTGCAACAAAAGGTGGCCCTATGGAAATCTCATCTGCACAGCAGATCAATGTCAGGACAGCAGATCATATCTTAAGCATTATTAGAAAAAGACCACTGAACAAAAGTAAGAGTATCCCTATGCCATTGTTACATCATAAGGAATCAGCATCTTAAAAAAACCACAAGCAGTTCTGGTTCTTGCCATATGAAAAAGAATGTAGAGAAAAACTAGAAAACAGTGTGAAGAGGCACAACCACAAGTATAATCAAAGGTGTGTAGTGGTTTCTAAGCAAGGAACAGAGTAGAATATGATTCTTCAATTTGGGAAGAGAAAGCAGGGAGTATGATGAAAATCTAGTAGATAAGCATGGAGAAGGGACCAAGGGATGCCTGCCTGACTGTTCACCATCTATTTCAATCTAAGTAGGAGGTCATCAGATGGAGCAAGCCATTACAGGTTTCAGAACAGAGGAACACTTCTTAACAAATGCCTAATTAACCTGTGGAATAATTTGACATATAATGTTGTAGCTACTAAAGGATTATGTTTTTTTAATTAAGTCATGGAGTAAAACTTTTCTTGGGCTTTTAAAAGTCCATGCTACCTTCATTATGCTGATAAATCCTTGTAAAGGTTCATTTCAACAATAAGAAGCAAATTGAAAGATGTGTGTTCTAACACATACTACTGTAATGTTCTTTTGAATGATTTCTACTGTGGATTCATATGTGTACCACATAAGACTTTTTAAAAAAATAATTTTAATGGATTGGAATAATCATAACTGTCACCATGAAGAAACACCACTACTCCATCAAAAATCCAAATACATTATTTCATCTGTCTCAAAACATTCATATACACTGTAGTTCAAGAGACTGTCATGGTATGGTTATCTCACATTCAGGGTACTAATAGGATGATGGTACTTGTTCCTGGGTCAGTGAACAAGCCAAAGCTGCCTAAAGTCAGACTCAAGCTTCAAGAGAAAAGAAAGAAGGTTTCGCTTTTTTTTTTTTTGTAAAGAGGAAAATGTTCAGAAATGGTTAGTTTTTACTGGTTCCACACTGTTTCATCTTTGCATGCTCTCTGCTTTCTGTTTCAGCATAGCTGTGCCAGTAATATTCTTGCCTTCAGGCCAGAAGGTCAAGGGTTGAAGGACAACATGAAAACTTAGTCTCCAATTCAGCAATGACACAGAGGCACAGTGCTCACAGGGGAAGAGCAACCGTGCTGTCAAAGGTGTCTTCTTTGGATGAAACACTGAACAAAGGTCCCTGCTGGCAAAGTCAAATGAAAAAGGAATAAAAGCTCCACTGTAAGAAATGTATTTTAAAAATTACTGCCATAGAGTTCAGAAAGAAAGTTAAAGTTCTGACCATTTTGTTATTTAGCTAATAAAAATTTGTTTTACATACATCTTCAAGATGTATGGAGGTCTGGCAAAAGAAAAATATTTCTGTTCTCAGTTTCATGTCTCATTATCAATTCATATTAGAATAACCGGATACAAAATCTGCATCTTAGAGTCATATGGCTTTAATACAAATCAAGGTTTATAACTGAGTAAAAATTAAGTAACTTATTTTTGCTTTTTTGGAACCAGATTAGAAGGGACTCTTAGTTGTCACATTTTAAAATGTTTAACTTACTCTCTTCATGTTGGCAGTGGGTTATTAGTGAATGAGTGTTTCAGTTTATAAGAAAATTATTTCAAAAGTCTGGTGAAAGATATCTAAAAGTAAATTAATTCAGTGAGCACTAAATTAAGAACAAAGCTTATCTGAAAGCAAACAACTAGCATTATTTCGAAGTCCATAATATTAAGCTTAAAGAAGAAAAAAGATGGATGAAATACATTAAGTAGGAAATAATACCAGTAATCATTCTTGCTGATATATTTTGGAAAAGATACACAGCAGAAAGAAGGAGCAGTGCATGACAGTTCAGGGGCAACTTCAGTAGTTAGATGTACAAGATAAAACGTTAAAAGGAAAGAGTCAGAACAAAAATTAACCTGATCAGAACAAACAGTGAGACATATGCCACTTACAAAGGCTGAATCTTCTATAATATTTTCTATTTCCTGAAAAGTTTACAGTCCTCTTCAGGTGCCATAATGATATTTTGAAAATGCCCTATTGGCTGTCTTTAATGAGACCTGTCAGGTTTTTTTCAAGTGGGAAATGTTTCAAAGACATAAATGGAAGTTACACCCTGTGAAATGTTCACTTCCACATTCATCCTAGAAAGCCTTGGAAGTGAGTAACCAGATGGAAAAGTCTGGATTAGAAAATGATAATTTAAATTCACAAATCCTTGCTTGTTTATAAAGATGTACGAGACTGCAGATACACATTCCTTTTGTATAGACTTGTAAAATCCAGTCGCTATGCTATTGTCCCAAGGTGACAACATACAGGGAACCAGCAGCTGAAGGACCGGATCTTGCAGGATTCTGAGCAGGGAGGTTTTTGGTTGGCAGGGGGGATGTAGGGTTTTTTTGGTCCATCCACATACACACACCCCCACACACACACCCAATCAAGCCACCTATGGTGACAAATGTTTACAGACCTGGCACTTTTATATACACCTATTCACCCATACACCCAGAGATGGCAACACATATACACACTCATTTTAATAGGTAATTTTGTAAATGTGTGGATCCTTTAGTATTGGGCTTTTGGACTTCTTTATTTCTACAAATACCACACTAACTTTTAAATACAATTCCATATCCTAACAGTCAAATACAAGTACATCTGAAAACACAGTTTAACCTTTAATACATTTATAAACAGCTGTAATGATGTTGGTCAACAACTAAAAGAGATGTTGAAATCCTTAAAAGTTGGTGAAAATCTAATATTATTTTATAGAAGGAAAAAAAAAAAATCACCATTTTATTCTTAGTTTTATTCTATGTAGTACAGGCAAAGTTTTAGAGTTCTGAAAAAGAAAACTACCAAAAAACCTATCCACTGACTTTATAATTTCTAAATGTTTTTGTGTGAAAAACCATTATGAGTAATACCATGACTCAATATGTGGTCACTGTCAGAAGAGTGCTACTTAGACCTCTCTATCCACTGTACCAAGAACAGTGATCCCTGTGATCTGTAAGACCACATCTACACTACAAAGTTCTGACACATAGTCACTCACTCAAAAACGAGAAAAGGCAGGATCTTTAACAAACACAGGAACATTGAAATTAAAATAGAAAATATACTTTCATCAGTGTAACTTTTTATTTGAGGGTAGGTAGAAACAGAAAAAAAGCACTGCTATGTCGACACAAAGCTTAAATTAGTTGATGTAAATGTGTTTGCACTAGGAATACTGTCCTAGTATGAACAGTAGTCTCATACGAAGTATTAATGATAGAAACACAAGATGTGTTAGAACAAACTTTAGATTAGCTGATTTTTTTCCATCAACATAAAGACACTATTAAACTGCATTAGAACAATAATATATTGGCCCAGTCCCTTTAATCAGAAGTGGTACAAGTAGTCGCCAGTGCTTACTATTTGCCTTTTGCTTTGACTATAGTATGTAAGACCTATACGGGCCATGTTGAAAGCTCATTAGAGCTGTGCATAAGTGCATTGAAGCCACTTCCCAGTACTGAATTTTGGATCCTACATTTTCCAAGCACATTTGGAAACCTGAGCACAAGCTTAATTAAAAAAAGCATTTGCCGTCAGGCTCTTAAACGCCAGAATCGCCTCTTAAATAGGCTCATAGCATAAAACAGCCTCAGGAAAGGCATGCGAGTTGGAGCGCAGAAAAAGAAGTGGTTACAGTATTTTGGAGACCAAACTTTTTCCTGGTAAGCACCCTTGCAACAAAGTGTAAGATTCCCCTAGATCTCCGGTGAGTCAAACTACGCATTTCTCATTTAAATAGGCTAGCAAAGTAACAATGTACTTCACTATTGAATCAAGTGGGATAAATTCCTATCAAAAATATGGGAGAGGTGCAAACCTATGCAGTGCAAAGGGAGTGATGGGAGTAAATTGAGCAGACAATATTTTTTGGCTGAATGTCAGAAAAAATATTCCTAACAGAGAGGACGACTATTATACTGTAGAAAAGACACCCCAAGGGAAGCGATAGAAGTCTCATTCCTTCAGTGCTTTAAAAATGAATTAGGTAATGCACAAGAAGAAAGATACTGTAGGAAACAACCCTGTCCTCGTTGAAAGATTCTTAATATGACCGATTACATCTTTCTCATCTCTAATTTCTGTCATTTTATGAATATGAATGGAAGAGAATAGACCATGCATAGCAAGGAGAGAAATCTCAGTCTGTCATTGGTTTTCCTCCCCGCTAGCCTCCTCATTTCTTGCCATTCACAACCATTTCCATCATCTACAGATGGCTAGAGGAGCAGGGGGCAACACACAATTACAAATTAATCTCTATTACTGTTCCAAAAGCCTAGAGTTGTGCTCCAACAGCACATTGAGCTAATTTTCTTGTCTTTGGGAGTGGGAAGATTGGTTGCACATTTGTCAGTTTTATCTTTGTCAGGGGGGTCGTATGCTCAGTATAATGATATAAGTAAGTAAAACATTTCTCAATTTTAATATCCTAAGACTTTTCACTGACATGAGGATTACTGGCATGAAGCTTTCTTATAAAATTCTTTTGTCACATACTCCATTACAATTCTATCAGATTTTCTCCATTTCAGAATCACTGACACATTTTCTAATCTTTGTTAACCTTAAGGCTCAGGATTTTCACAAACTATGAATAAAAAACAAAAAACCAACCAAAAAACCAAAACCCACACCACCCCATCTGTTACATTTAAAAACTGATCCCAAAAGAAATTCAGCCCCATTCCTCAGATACAACAGTTTCACCATGACTTCCAGACACACCTACTTTTAGCAAGAAACATGGATTATGTAAGTATTATTCAACCTAATATCAACTACTTTGTCCTGTAATTCAGGAGAAATTCTCACCTTTTACCTTTATTAATTAAATTATATTTGGATTATGATTATTTCAAAGCATAAGCTAAGTAGTAACACACTTCCTTTCTTCACTCCTGTGTTTCACTTTATCCAGAAATAAACCTATTTTGAAAAAACCCTCAAAACACAGAACACCCCAAACACACTCCCCAACCCACACAAAACCAGCAAAAACAACCCACAAAACACCCACAACAAACTAAAAAAAAACCTCTTAAACTACTACTTGTGACAAAAAAAAAAAACGAGTGTCCACTGCTCTTAAGTTTCTTTACTATTTCTTTAGTTTTTTTATTGTGTAGACCCCATATTTCTTAATAATAAAATTTCTCCAGTATTTTCTATGCTCTCTCTATGTCTTCAGAAGAAGTTGTTTTTGAAAAGCAGGATTCCTTTAAATGCAACTAAATAACTTGATATTGCTGTTATTGGTTAATGAAGTGTCTCAAATCCAAGAACAGGGTGAGGAAAGAAAACTGAAATCATGAAATCTGGCATGGGCTAAGAGGCTATAACTCACATAAAAAAAGACCAGACCAGAGTTAGATTGTTTGTGAGCTTATTTCTACTCCATAACCACCAAAGGAAAAATAGCATGTCCCTTTCAGTCTTGACAAATCAGTAAGGATTACAAACAGTGACTTGACTTATACCTAACACGTTGGCTGTCTAGGAGACCGTTTTTTTTTCCTTTTGTCTCCTATTCCAACATGTTAAGCATTAAAAAAGCTGCAACCTTTGCTAACCATAGTTATGTTGTCAGTGACTCAGTTCCTGCTGTGGTCTTGCTCATTCAAGTTCATTAACTCATTCAGTTTTGTTTTTATTATCAGTTGATAATAAGCACTTGATAAATACATGAACCTGGAAGAAGATAGGTGTACGTTTTCAAGCATGATCTACCTATAAGAGCTGACTTTACGAATTTCTTTGCCTATTTTAAGCTAATTTGGAAGAAGAGTACCTCATATGATGTAAGTAAATTATCTCTTAACTAGCAATCGTGAACATGATTGAGGTCTGTACAGAACTGCGATGAAAAATATTTTGAAGGTTAAAAAAATTGGGTTGCTACTTAATCAAGTCATTCTAGTTTATGTAGACATACATTTATATATGGGTAAACTGTACCCTGTAAAAATATAATAAAATGCCTATGTGACACATTTCATTTTGTTAAATATTACAAATTTATTATTTCAGTCTCCAAATTTTTATAGCACCTCAGATTCTACCTTCTTCATAATTTTAAAATACAGGAAAAATGTAAAGCTGGCATTTTATATGAAAACATACATATATATAATGTAGAAATTTGCCTAATTTTTCTGAAAAAATGTGTCAAATTTTTCATTTAAAGAAAACAGAAGTTTTCAATCCTTCAAAACTGACTGATGAAAGAGGCAGGTGTTGCACTGTCTTGGGACTTTAAAATCAATTTATCACTTTTCAAAAAGCTGCTGGTTAATTATGAGTGTTCTATCAAGACAATGATTGCAAGCAGCAACAGCTATATGAGCGAGTGTCCATCTAACAACAAATAAAAATTCCATTCATTTTCCTTTCAATTTCATTGTCCATATAATAATTTGTTGCTCATAGTAAGACTTCATATTAATATACATCTTTGTTTCCATGGGTCTATTGAACTCTCAACCCAAATGAACATTAAAAAGCTCTGAAAGAGAAGGGCTATGGCTTCCAAATAAAACTCTGCCAAAATGTGTGTGTACTATTCAATTACTTGCTGAAATAAAGTTTTTGACAATGACATACAACAAATTTAACAGAACTCCTCACTCTTAAATTGCAACAAAAACAGTGAAGACGCTCAAACCTAACAGGAGTTGTAAAGAGACTGTTAGTTCCCAGCAAGGGTCCCTGTACTTTCTGGCTGTGCTGCACTCTACTTGCATCAATCAGCAATCAGTCAATCAGCATACTTCACACAGCAAATTTCTCCCTAAAGTCAGGTTTAGCAATTCATCACAACCAGAGAAAACCTGAAAATCTCCAACCACATAACTAAGATTGTATTAACCAAAGACACCCTTACCAAGATACTGCAAGCTACCTAGCAGATTGTTCTGAATTTCACCTTAGAAAACAAATAACCCATAGGGGATGGATTTTTATTTTTATTTTTTTAAACTGGTTCTCATTAAATCTTTTTGTGAAGCATGAACATACCTAGAGGGCTGATGAATTTGAAACCCTTTTCTCCAATTAAAAAAAACCCCAAATTAGTCATTTCTCCAATGAGGTGTTTGAATCCCCAAAAGTCTCAGGCTAGGGTCCTAAGATCCATAAGCCTCTTCTTTTGCCTTGACACCCAGTGATAAAGACATCACTTACAGTATATGTATTTTGTTTTTCCAAGTAGCACAGATAATAACAGTAAACGTTTTCTTAGAAAAAAGTTGAGGCACACTATCTCTGCAACTTTGTAATACGTATTAATATACAATTATTATTTTTTAAACAATAGTTTAGTGAGAAAAATAATGCTTTTAACCCAGCAAAACTGTCTTAAATGCATACAGAGATATATATATATAAAAATATGATAGCAGGGCAATGTCTCTGCAAAAAGTAATCAAGCTCTAGAATTTGATGGATGTTTCTGTGCAACTCCATGGCTTCAACCAATATATAAGTTTCTCTATGGCATCAACATTTGTTAAGAGAAATAACAGACTTCAGTGAATTTGAAAAAAAGCTTAGTGGCATGCCTCTCATTTCCTGGTGGAAGTAAAAGTAATATATAATTTCAGGCTTTTGTCAATGCATTCACCCTCCTTTCACATATGTTTTCAGAGATTAATAACTTAATGCAGAGGTGTGGAAGTGATTAACTGTTTCATACAATATAGAGAAATTTCATAAGTTGCATAATTTCATACGTCTTCTGTGGACTGGCCTGCATATTTACCCAACCATAATAAAAAGTGGCATTAAATCATTAGTTCAGTGGCAAGTGTTGCTGCACTTCCCAGTCTGTAAGGTGTGCTGCCCTGGTGAGGGAGTTACACAGCTGGGATGGGGTACAAGCTGTCCTGGCCCTTTCATCATATCCAGAAGACACACACTACCTGGAGGTACAAGAGAATTTTTAACAGCTGAGGCACGCTGGTCCAGCAGGTACCAGGCAGGGAACTGGAGCATCCCCTTGGAGCACCCCACTCCACTAGTCACTGCTAAACAAACCCAGGCAGGTCACCTCCCCTCTCTATGGCGGCATCATCTCTATCTAACCCTTGCTTGCTTTATGTATATAAATCTAGAGATTGCATATCTACTCAGAGAACATACAATCTTTTTCTACATCTTCAGGAAAGTAGCATCTCATGGTGATTAGAACAGCAGCACTGACATTCAAGAAAGTGTTGGGTTTGGGTTTTTTGGTTTTTTACTTATTTCATGTTACATGTACATGTAAACATGGATTCAGAAGGCACCTACAATGCTTCTCTGAACTATATATGACACAGTAGAGAGTTGTGCTGTATTTGCACATCCCCTGTTCACCACGTCTTTGCACCACTTTTAAATGGCAGAGGATCGCACTAGTGATATAGCAATAGAAATGGAACAACAGGATCTTTTCTATGTACATCTAATAGCCCCATTGCCACACAGTTAGGCAAGAGACTGTGGCCTGTATTCTAGATCATGTTGCATGCTGTACTACAGCCTTCAAAAGGAACCAACTCATAAATCTGTGTCCCCAGAGTTAAAACATAAATTTATTTTCCCTTGCATGTGAATACTATCGAGTATAGCTTGAACTTGGAACATGAAGCAGCTTAAAAGAATGAGCAAAAATGTGTAAATATGAGAAGTCAAATTTCAGCTCCCCAAAACCTACAGCAGGAAACAATTAGCACAAAAAAGATTGAAAGTACAGCACGCTGAAGCTGAAATCTAGTGAGTGAAGTGTTTAATATTCAATTCCTGTAAAGCAATTTGTAATAACCTACTCCAAGCATATTATAACATAAAAGCAGTAAGTTATATCAACCATGTAAAATATTTACACTCTGTTAAAATAGATAGCTTTACACTTTATAAGTTATTGTGTTAGTCATTCATTTTTCATAAGTCATGATTTCAAGTTTTTCTTAACAATCATCTTTCACAAATCAGCTAAGAACTCTATTATGAGAGCAGGCATGCCTATATTTAACAGTCTCCTAGCTGAAAATGCTAATAATAGTGTGAGTGAAGTTATCCAAGATATAGCACTACTGTACCAGATAAGACATGCATACTTCGGTCAATCTGGAAAAGGAAGCAATTGTTTCCTATAATACTAAATAAGGGGGGGGGGTGGTGGTGGTGGTGGTGGTGTTTGTTTGTTTTGTAATATATC
The DNA here is from genome assembly GCF_031877795.1 of Strix aluco. Taxonomy (NCBI): domain Eukaryota; kingdom Metazoa; phylum Chordata; class Aves; order Strigiformes; family Strigidae; genus Strix; species Strix aluco. The sequence goes on along the minus strand of NC_133946.1, from coordinate 4,566,618 downwards.
ATTTAACCATGAAAATCTGCCTAGTTTCATCGTACACGGAGTTATTTAAAATGTTATTACCAGTAGACTCAGTAATTCATTCAAAATAGTTAAGTATGACAAGATATTAGGAAGGAAGGGTACCAACAGACACTGAACACTGCTGCCAGTTATGGAGAAGACAGAATGATTGTAGGCATACTTACAACAGGTCTTATACAAAATTAGAGAATATTTTCATTTACAATAACCAAAAGTTCTATTTCAAATTAATTTCTTGTTTTTAATGGTATAAATGCCAGCTAAATCATTAAAAGAAATGTCAGCTCTATCAGTGGCAGCTGCTCTTACTACTAAAAAAGGAGGGGAAGTGTAAGAGCAGGGCAGCCAGCAAACCCCACAGCGGTCTGCAAAGTCACTAGTGGGAAAACAACAAAGGCCTTTCCATGCAACTAACACAGATGTGCCCATAGCCAAACTGTCAGAAACAGTTAAGATGACAGCTACTCACAGTTCATTATTTCCTTCTCACAGGTCACTGGGTGACAAGCTGGGTCACCATGCTTTGTCGGCTGCTACAGTCTTCCCCACCCCCCCCACCTCCCCAGTTCTCATTCCATTTAAATAAAGGTAAACCACTCAAATTGGTATATTAATGTAAACATACTTTCAAATGCTTTCTGAAAATGGGAATGTAATGTTTATTATAGCTTCCTTTCATTTTCAGAGGTATATATAACATTTCCTCTCTGTGATGAGCAGAGAGCTGGATTTGTATCTGTAGCAGATACAGCTATTAGAATAATTTTGTCAAGATGTGACTAAAGCAGATAATGAAAGTTAATTTGTCACCAATTCAAAGCTTTAACCTTTAGAACACTTACATGGCAGATATATCATGGAAAATCATTGCAATTTAGCAAAAAGATGTTTTTGTCATAGAGGAATTTTCACAAATAGAAATCTGAGGGGGTACTTAAAATGAATAGACTTTTTAAATGCAAAAAATACAGTCTAAAGCATTGGGAGGTTTTGTGGAACATGTATAAATAGATTTTTAAAATAATCCAGTCCTGTAATAATCTTTTTAATATATTCTCATCTGTCTTCATGGAATAATCAATTTACAATACAGATGTAGATTATGACTTTTACCTATGTTTTGCCTACTTGGAATTCAAAATGAATGGACAGTGTATAAAGAATCAAGGTCAAACATTTGCTTAGCTGTTACAAACAATTGTACCAATTCATAGCTGTGCCACTGATGGAATTGGGAGAACATTTCCATCTCCTTAGGGGTATTACTTAGTCATATTTCCTACACTAATAAGTGTTATAAAAATGTAATAACTGAATTTGTCCAAGTGATTCTGAAAAATTAAAATGAAACCAACTATCCCAGATGTGTCTTTCTTAGTATTAAATATGACAAGGTCATAAGCATTCTGAGTCAGATCCAAGAATGCTTGTACCTAGCATGTACTTAACTTGGAACGTACTTAAATGCATATCTCGTTTGGAGACAAAGTGTTCAGAAACTTGTGAAATCAAGCTTACTTATGGAAGCAAGGTGATCCAATAAGGCCCAAAACCAAAACTGCATTGAAACAGGTGATTAATTTTAGGAATAGTGACTAGTGCCTTTTAAAGGAACAATTCACAAATCGAATGTACCGCTAGGACAGCACAAATCTGTTACAGTTGATGATACAAGAGCATTCTCTTATTTTCCTAGTTGAGCCCAACAATTAAGGTCATAAGAACAAGAGAAGTCATTTAAAATTATGTCAGAAGTTACAGGGGTTACATTTCCATAAGGCAACACCTAAAACATTAACTTATTATCTTGACCCAGGCAAAGACAATACTGTGTAACGTCTTTCTACAAGTGTCCATTCAAAAAAAAAGGAGGCAATGGATTTGCTGTTTCCCATTCAAAAACAGGGAGGATGAGAATAAGGATGGGAAGAAAACAGGTGGCCATTAGTTACTTAGTTAAGTCACTAGTTCTTGTGCATTGCTGGAAGTACATAAATCAGTCATACAGTTCACCTCTCATCCATATCCTAAAGGCCATGTCTTCTCAGCAACTTGAAATTTCTGTGTCTAGCAACTAGCTTATAATTGGATTTTAGTCTGTTTGGTGCAATACTTATCATTTAGAAAGGATTTTTTCCTCAGTGGTATTTGCTGGGATGGACATAGAAGCTCAGGGATTCAGTCAGGTAAATCAAAGACGAGGTTCAGGTTTTCATACCTTATAGGCATCATGTATTACGTAAATTGGTAAAAGTATGAGATGCATTGAAAAATAGCATTGGAAAGAACACTGAATAAGATGTACTCAAAGATACACAAAGGACTTGATGATACCACTAAGATAGGACAAAAAAAATTGCTCATTTCCTCATCATTTTTACTATCATGTATCATAAGATAATGTGCAACTGCTAAACAATATGCAGGTAAGAAAGGGACTGACTGCAGCCTTTAACCAGCAAGAATAAGTAAGGAAAGAAAGTCTAATTGTATGACAATTATTGCAAAGTTGCGTTCTAATTAACCACATTCTTTGAAACAGCCTTTTTCATAAGGCTCTTCCTACAACATCCTATAGAATAAGGTTTTCTTTCAACATGGGGCTGATTTCATGCTCTTGTGGCTCACCATGAAAATGTGACTGTTTCTCAGAAGCCAAACCAGAAAAACACTGAGAATGACAGCTCTGAAATGCATATTCATCCAAAACACTAAGCTGGAAAAGGAAACATTTAGGGCAGGACTCAATAGCTTAAAAATAGACATTTGCTAGTATTTGAGACTGCCAATGTACCCAAAGGATCTGTACAGTTCTCACAGATACAACACAGGACTGGCAGGAGACTTGCAGTAATCTGAAGCAGCTGGAATCCTGGTGATATACCCCTCAACACCTAAAAATTACCCTTAAAACCTATGTTTGGGCAGTTGAATCTTCTTTTAGAGATACAGTTCCCTTCCCTTTTCAGCAAGCCAAAGTTTTACAAAAATCTACAAGTGTGTTGAGAGGGGCAGTTAACCAAAAAGTTTTATAAAACCAGTTGAACTTCTTTGGAAGAACAGTGATCACAACTTTCAATTTATCAACCCATATAACTGGACCAACTCCTGAAACAAAAATTCTAGGACACAGATACAGTTTCCTCTAACACACAATTCATACCTCATTTGTGCTGATGACAGGTTTTCATGTTATTTTGTGAAGGAAGGCAAATTTTATTGCTACTTCAAAAATCAAACAGCTTTTCAAATCACAAAGGATAAATAAAATCCTGTCTCCTATTTCTTACATCACCTTTCAGGTACTGAAAGCATTCCACAAACTACAGAGTGAAACTACAGAGTGAAGTGTGGCAGCTATTTAACAGAATACATTAGTATTTATCACAGTCTAGTGGAAAATTGCAGCAAAAAATTTAAATCCTATAACAGAGATAACTGCAGAAGTTTCGAATTAGTTAACATTGTTATTTAATGCCAAATATTTCTGACAGTAAAATAATGTTATTTTAGTATTAAAATGTATTTTTTCTATATTTAATTCTAGTTCAGGAAAATTCTTTAGACTGCATAACTCTACTTTTGGTGGAAAGAGATACACATAGTCAAGCGTTCAGTGCTTAAAGGTTATCTTAACTGCAGATACCTTTCTAAATCAAAATGTCTGTGTTTTGCAAGAAGAGATTTTTAGCTTAATATTTATATACTGTTATCTGAGGCTAAAAGCAGGGACATTTAGTTGAAGAAATCTCACTTATCCCATTGTACTCAAATTAACTAAAATACTTTGTAGTGACCCTGCCATCACATTGCATATTAGAGTGTAACAATTCATATCCAAAGCACTGTGGAGAAAATGATCTTGTATAAACCTTCACCTTAGATTGCAGAAGGCATCTTTGAAAAGAACCAATAAATATTAAGTACCAAAGTTAATACTGATTATGTTGTAAACATACAACAGTATTTACTAGTAGTTAAATCATTTTTTTTAAACAAAGCTTAAAAGTTATTTGATTCATCAAAAAACAAATTACCCAGAATACAGATAATCTACATTACCTATGCATTTCTCCAAAACCAATAGTCAATACCTTCAGATACCTCAGTCATGTCATAGCCTTCAGACACATTTGAGAAATATTTTCGATACTCAAAGATTAAATATTTGCAAGATGATATCATAAATTAAACACCAGAAATACCAGTCCTTGAAGGAGAACTAGATGAGCAAATCTATGGGTCCCCTAAGGGCAATACTTCTAAGGGACAAGTTAAAATAACCTAGATAAACCAAATCTGGTTGTGGCTTGCAGTCACCTGTAAATTACTGCTATCGACTTATTGCCAGTAGTAACAACAACATTAACTAGTTCAACTTTCATTCTAATAGCAAGTGATATCTCATGGTCTTTCATCTGAATGGGAGGCCCATTTTAAAAGTGTTTTGATCTAAAAATAGCCAAAAGCTTAAAAATTACTATCCAAATGCCATTTGTAAACAAGACCTTCAGTTATCTAAAGGCAGTCTTCTGACTGCTGTAAGTAGAAGCAATTAACACTACTATTTAACTTTTACTGAAATTAAAATACAGTCCTATATTGAAAGCAACTGCCTTACTTTGTGTTTTGGCTCAGGATGACTTTCAGGTTTCTCGCAAAACCTTTACCATTTAAACTTAAATCTTGTGGCACAAGATGTGTCACAATGTTGATACAAGTCCTATTTCTTTACATAAATTGCGTAATGTGAGGTTTGTAGATAAAAATTAAAAAGAAAATTTGCAATTACCACCAAATATCATCCACATCAATCTTCAAAATAAAAAAAAATAAAAAAAAGAAAAGCACATAAATGTCACCCCTTTTCATTAATTTTGGTCAAAATCCCTGTTTGCTTATCAGCCAGAGGGTTTCTGAGATATTTCAATAATATCCAGGAAATCAATCTTACATGAAACTGAAGGAAAACATCTAATGTCATTGAACAATAAATATCAGTTCTGTCAGTGGCTTACCTTTGAGCTGAGGCCTTAGGATGTTTCTCTTCTAGTTTCCTCACCAGTGCCACTGTCAGCTGTGTAGTCTCCCCTAGGGGATCTGCAGGCATTAGATGGGCGTCCAAAGGTCCTGAAAGTTGTTTCTGATTGGGGTTACTGACATTCTTTTGCAGAACCTAAGAGCTGAAAGTACAACCATGTAATTTATATATTGCTAATTAAAATAATGTGTGTCTACTTTTTCAAGTAAGGCTGTTGATTAGCAGAAAATGTCAGAAATACAAATAGCTATGTCAAGATGCATCAAGGAGCATAAATCTAGAGATCCAGTGATTTTTTACTTGTTTCCCTTCCTTCCTTGAATTTTTCCACATAGGAAATAAGGAATTTCAAAAATTTGTCCTACATGGGCTATAAGCATCAAGTGTTCTGAGATACAAATATATATAAATTCTTATTCATTAAAATCCTGTATATAACTGTTATTTGTCTAATATATGAATATCTTATTAAATTAAGAAATCAAATGAGGTTATCTATTTAAGGAAATAAGTTGACTTCCACACTGATATTTCTCTTTTCAAAATGTGTTTTTGAAAGGACTGTCTCTGACCTGCCTCTGGCTTAATACTGTGACCTCTTCTGCTGAGCTGCTGTCTATCTCCTGATGAGCTGCAGACCAGGCCCCATGGTGAATGCGGTTTTCTGTCTGGGTCATCTCCTCTTTCATTTAGTTCCTCTAGGTAGGTCAGGACAAACTCAGGGTAAGCCTGTAGGAAAGGACAAAGGCAGAGGAATAATGAAGAAAAACATCAGCTACATCAGCAGAAACACAACAGTCTAAACACCAGGAACGATGGGAAAAGTGGCTGTTGATGTACGCAATGTCACAAGAGTTATTGCATGTAAATAACTCTGTATTTCACAAAGTTTTCAAAGTCAATGCTAGATAGTGAGCTTTCTGTATGCACTAAAGTGAAAAACAAACTGATATACAATATTAATATATTTTCTAAAAATAAAGACTAACAGCTCTCAAAATGAAAATTCTTATAAATAGGAAGAAACAAAATTTTGTATCCCTGTCTTTAGGTAATATTTAAATATAGGTGACATTTAGGTAGGCATTTCCATGTAAGATATTAAAAGATTTTAAAACAGCACATTCTGAAATCAAGACACATCACATACAGAAAAAGTCTTCCTGATGGTTTTGAAACTAAATACATTGTTACTGCTTTAATTCATTAATGAAGTCAATTTGCTTCTTGATACTCCTTTGATCCTTGATTACATGGGAAAGTGTACAAAATAAATAAAAAAAAAGAAGCAATCACAACTTAACAATTACATTCTGTGGAATTTGAGACATTAACATCTCAACTACTTAACCTTATAATACCCAGACCTTGTACCATGGTAAAATGATCAATTTATTTCTTTAGTTCAGTCTGTGAAATGACTGCATGGCAGTTTCTTACTACTCAAATCAAGCAGTAATCAGTCTGCTGTCCTCATGATGAAAAGGGCAGAATCTTCCTTTATATGAAATATTTTTTATTTATAATGAAAATTGTAGTTTGAAGTTATGTGAGCACCTGTACTATTTTTCATAGAAAATGTATAGATATTAACTACACTAAATTGGACCAAAAATAGGAGCTATTCAAATACTTTGACAAATCTATTTGACACAAATAAATCAATAATCTAGTAAACCCTTATTGTTACAGAATGAAGTGTCTCATAAGCACAAAAAAGCCATCTTTTTCTGTTCCATCACTCATTAGTAAAGAAATGTAAGCAATTTCATTTATAAGGCAGGTAATACTACAGTATTTAAACACTTGGGCATATTTTCCAAAGCCAGTTCTGCATGGACATCCCACAGATTCAAGTGAAACTTCTAAGCTCAAAGGGAAAAGTAGAATACAAAAACTGAAACCTATCCTCAAGTTTGGAGAAGATTTTTTGCTCATACCTTAAGAATACTTTATAATAGTAAAATTTTTTTTGTTTGGATCTTGATTTTTACTAGACATTCCAAACAATAAAGCTCTGGTTTTAGCTTCAGTTGCATCACTTTTTCTTTAGCCTTCTGTCAGACTTTTCCTACAAGTGAAGATATTTACAATTTAGGACCACTTATGTTTTACTTTAAAATAAATCCCTGCAACAGCAAGAGTACAACACACAGCGGGGTGCTTTTATTTCTTAAGGAAAAAAATTCTTCACCAATCAATACTACTAACTCTCCTGCTGTTTACCACCTTGTATAGACAATACATTATGAAACTTTTCTCTCCTGCTTCGTAGTTCTTTATTTTAATTCTGATGTAATAACTAACTTAGATTTCTGATATATTTTTCAGACTTGGCTGCATGATTAATGAGCTAAGATTCCATTTCTTTAAATCATAATTTCTTCCTCTACAAGCACTTCACGCTCACTTTATTTACCAGTGCTGCTATGTAAAGTGATTCTGGCTTCTTTCTCTCTCACTTTTCACCTTTTCTGCCTGACCCCATGCCATTGCTGCTTCTGTGCCAGAAGAAAGCATTTGGCAGCCATGTAACAAATACAAGCAGAGAACTGACTTAAGTTAAAATTAACACTCTAAAATTATAGTTATTATCCATATTTGTACTCAAATCCAGTTCACTGTGTGGCACCTTGTGCCAGAATTCCAGGCAGTGTGGAAAGCTGGTGTTGGCATCCCCATGCCTGCTTGATTCAGCTCAAGGGCTATAAGAGCATTTCCTTTACGCTGAACAACTTTGGTAGGTATTCCAGGGAACCTCTCTTCTTCAGGAAAGTGAAGGAACAAAACAAACTCTCAGTGCAGAATGCAACAAAAGCCTCAAACCTTCCCAGGACAAGAAAAATTATTTCCCAACTTGTTCAACCATTAAGCAACTACAATACTTTGAAAGTTTTATTTCTAGTCCAAAATGTGTTTCACCATGTCTAGGATACATTTTGTTTTCTGTGCATGTCACCTCTGCTGAAATCTATTGTAAAATACATGTTCAAAACTCAGACCATGTTAAAGAACACTATTAGCTTATCTTGATTACTTTCTAGAATTGATAATTGACTTACACTTTTATTTACTTATACTTTTTAAAATTTACTTATACTTTTTGTCGCCTTACACTTTTAATTTTTTATCCATAAGGTTTACATGAATAAGAGTACATAACCTGACCTATCACAAATATAGGCATAATTAAATATTAGTCTATTAACTAAATATTTAAAGGGAAAAAAATATCAAGACTAATTTGTTGTTTCTGCATAAGAATAGCTTGGCAATCAGGAACGCAATATCAGGATTCAATTATAAATCAACATCTTAAAAAATACTTGATGATTTTACTAGTTTTTCAGAACAAGCTAGTATTCTCTGACATAAGTAAACCATACCTTGATTGTATAGGGGAGAGCGTATACATAAAGAAAAATGTTAATGGCACGGAAAGCGAGTTTCTTTCTCAATCTGAATGTGTCACGTATCATTACACTGTATTATGCTGCTTTCCTTTATGTCAGTTTTTGTTGGCCTACATATGCTGCAACTTAAAATAACATGACACTACAGATAAGGTAAATGTGATAGGAAATATATAGAGAAATAACACTTTCCAAAGAGATCTACTACTAACTACTGGTATTTTTCCTGATAAAAAGTACAGGCTAGAGCTGAACAGTGTTATAGTTATTAATTCTCAGAAACTTTAGAAACCTCTCTCCTCATGATATACAAACTAAAATAATTTGTATATAAATAACAATCAGCATGCATAATGAAATAGAGTGGTACAGCTGACAACTATATTTTTACTTAATGATGATCTGAATCATTCCAGCATAATTCCAGATAACAGACAAAACAATGGGAACACGGTCTCCATTTCATCAGACTGTTGGAGCTGTGCGAGTAATAGAATAGAGTAATAGAGTAATGTCCAGATGAAAGGATGAAAAAGGAGGGTTGGTGCTAGAGAGGCACGTCTAGTATTGACTTCCCGCTGGACAATGGCTCTGCAATTTTCCCAAGGTTAACAGTATACAATGCTACAGATGTTCCCGACTCTTCAGTGAGTATCTTCAAAATGTTCAAATGCTCAGAAAAATGTACAAATTAAAGAACCTTCAGAGGCACAAATCACTGGATATAACCCAATGGGGTATGCTAATGCAAACCACCTCTTATTTATTTGAAGAGGTCAAGGCTGCTGGGGATAAAACCACACTTCTGTGAGTGCTCCACCACCCTTCCATCGCTGTCCATGGATTCCTGATAGTAACTTGTATGAACCAGCTGACCTACAAAACATCAGACTTCAAACAAGCTGCTGACCAAGATCCCTGGCCATAACAAATAGAAACAGAACAGCTCCTCTGTCAACACTGTGCACTGAAGACATTGCCCTCGCACCATCCAGATTTTTGTTGTTATTCAAACATTTGATCTGTCCAAACTTACTAGAAAGAAACCTCTCAGTAATATATTTTTCCAGGAAAATATGTTTTATTTTAGTCAAAAATCTATTTTAAAAGGGATGTTTTCTTTAGCTATGTAAGAGTAAGCACAGCCAAACAGTAATTCAACATTATTTTGAAAAAACTTCTGTTGCAATTACTTTTTCTACTTCATTGGAGGGAGGGGTGTTTCTAAATTTGGCATTTCTGCTTAGACCTGAAGAGAAAAAAAAAATGTTGTTGTTATTCACTGCTAGTTTTTAGGACATCTGCTTTGACAGAAGATATTATTAAGACTCATTGAGATTCATCCACAACAACATTAAGGACTGTATTGTAAAATTCTCCCCACAGCACATTAATTTTGCACAAAGGTGTTGCTGATTTGCAATAAAACCTGCATGGCTCTAACTTTAATCAAAGAACATTTCACTATTTACTAAAGTTTTTGCCATGTTTGTTCTATAAGCAAATTCTTTGTATTTTGTGCCTGGTAAATGTTAGCAGAATGTGCTAGTAACATATCAAGCTTGACCTTAAGGGACTTAATTTCTTTCCCAGAATATGTTTTAAGTTTCTGTTAACAAGTTTATATAGGATCAGTGAAGCATACAGCTCATTTTAGATGCCAATAGTTCTTTAGATTTTTTAGAGTTGCCTCACTTCTAAACACTGATTTCTAGTCATCCCAGGTTACTATACTGATTAAAGAATAAGATCTATTTTTGCTACATAATTGAAATAAGTGTGCACTATAATTCAAGAAAAAAAGCCTTAAAAATGAAATAAAAATCAAAATTCACAAGTAAAATCATGAACTAGTTCCATTAATTTTAAAAAGGTTTTAATAAAATACAATATGTTTCTATTTATTCACTAAATAGAAAATATTTATAAAAATAACATGAACAGGAAATAATGTAGTGATATCAGAGCATCAAAATAGCAAACATCATCCATTGAAGTTTTCATCTAGAAAAAGGGAGCACACTGAAGAAAAAAAAAAACACACACATAAATCCAGCATTCAGCAAATGCAGATATAATGCTGTACTTTACAGTAGGTGGAGTCATTATTTCCTAAACCCACTGTTTATAGATACTGCTTTTGTCTCTAACAAAATGAGTGATTTGAAGAGTTATATCTCATTTGAGTTATATCTCATTTTACCAAAACACAAAAATAAATTAGCAGAGAATATGGCATTTACACTTCAAATAGCATGATTTCACAAGGAAAAAAACCACTTGATTTCTGAAGCTAACACCATGAATAAGAATTTAATGCAGTAAATAAGGATGTGGAAAAGAAATAATAAGTCCTCTGCAGCTTATTCTATTGGATAAAAAGAATGGGAAATGAGCCATACATTAGTGAAAGGGAATTAATTAATTTTTATAATAATGCAAACCGAGTCAGAAAAGCTACCTCAACCTGAACAGTCTTCCATCTCTATATGATACTGAAGACATTGGAATTTTTAAATCATGTCCCAAATTATTACATTTCCCATTAATGTTTAACAGCATTTGAACCCAAACCACATTCATTAAGAAAGAGAGTAGATTTATAAAAATACTTTTTTTCCCTACCTAGAATAGAACAGAATATTTCAGTTGGAAGGAACCTACAATGATCATCTAGTCCAACTGCCTGACAATTTCAGAGCTGATCAAAAGATAAAGCATGTTATTAAGGGCATTGTTCAAATGCCACTTAAGCACTGACAGGCCTGGGGCATCAACCACCTCTCTAAGAAGGCTGTTCCAGTGTTTGACCACCCTCTCCGTAAAGAAATGCTTCCTAATGCCCAGTCTGAACCTTCTCTGGTGCAGCTCTGAACCATTCCCATGTGTCCGGTCACTGGATACAGTGAGAGGAGCTCAGCACTTCCTCAGGAAGCTGTAGAGAGCAGTCACCCCTCAGCCTCCTTTTCTCCAAACTAGACAAGTCCAGAGTCCTCAGCCACTCCCCACAGGACATGCCTTCCAGCCCTGTCACCAGCTTTGTTGCCCTCCTCTGGATGTATTCAAGGACCTTCACATCATTCTTAAACTGTGGGGCCCAGAACTGCACGCAGTACTCCAGGTGAGACCACACCAACATTGAATACAGCAGGACAATCACCTCTTGTGATTGGCTGGTCATGCTGTGCTGGATACACCCCAGATGCAGTTTGCTTTCCTGGCTGCCAGGGCACACTGCTGACTCATATTGAGCCTGCTGCTGACCAGCACCCCCAGATCCTTTCCTGCAGGGCTGCTCTCCAGCCACTCTCCTCCCAGTTTATACTTATGCCTCATGTTACTCCATCCCAGGTGTAGAATCCAGCATTTGGACTTGTTAAATTTCATCCCATTAATCATTGTCCAACACTCCAGTCTATCTAGATCCCTCTGCAAGGCCTCTCATCCCTCAAGAGTCAACAGGACCTCCTAGTTTGGCATCATCAGTAAACTTGTTAATGGTGCATTCAAATCCTGCATCCAGATCATTCATAAAGATGTTGAAAAGAACTGGCCCTAGAATTGAACCCTGAGGAACACCACTGGTGACCGGTTGCCAGTCAGATGTAATCCCATTCATTTTCCCAAGACATATATATATTATTTTACTTGTGAATCCCAAGACAGATATCTGTATGTACATATGTAACATTTTATTTCACTAGCTGTATTAATAAAATACTCAAATACATCAGAAAGTATATTTCCCTAGAATAATAAATCTAAACCTGATTTTCAGTCTCCAAATTGCCTCCACTTCTGAGGGTTTACAAAAAAACTATTATGGATCTTTGAAAGTCTAAAATATTGAAAGTCAAGCCTTCATAGTAAGAGTCTTGAAGCCAGTCTGAATTATTTTTTTTTAACCCATAAATAACTAAAAGTTGAAAATCAGCTCGTGATTCAAACTATATAAATCAATAAATTGTCCCTGACTACTTTCTTGTGGTCACTTTTTCATTACCACCAACCTTTCTTTACATATCAAGAGAGACACTGAACATTTTCATGCCAGATACAACAGTTGGGAACAACACATGCTAAGAAGAAAAGAAGTTTGTGTTCCTGTAACTAAGACAAGAACGGCAATATCCCTCTCAGTCTGGCAAGCTTTACAACATTAAATAAATTTTAAGTTATCTGTATTAGCTAAACAAAAATCAAATAGTCACAAAACTTTAAATTTATATTCCACAGGTAGAACTGCTAAAGTTTTATGATATAAAGATAAATTTGTCTTTACTGAAGTTTGATACAGTTTTTTGAAACTCAAGAACAACTTCAAAAAACAAAAGGCACTGCACACATACAGAAAAAAATATGATCCTGATACATATAATACAGTTTATATTCCTACTTTCTCTGAAATTTAAATAACCCGTAACAGTCTTTCCTTGAGCCTTAGCTAAAAAAGTTCATCTTAAAATCTTTACATTCGTTGAAAGCATACTATTTCTGGCAAGTTCAAAAGTCAAAATTTCAAATAAGTTTTAGCTTATGCTGTTTTGTTTTTCTTAATTTCAGTTTTCCAGATTTCTTCATTCTCAATTTTGACATTTTATCGTGGTCTAAATAGTTTATTTTTAATGTGACAGTTGAACAGAGGTTGATTCAATAGATGCAGTTTTATCAAGTCTTGAAATAGAAGCTATTCCTGCTCTGTAGTTTCAGGGTGTTTACAAAAACACATTTCTGAAGTAGCATCCTACATCAGGCAAGAAAGAATTCTTTGCATGCCAATATACAGACAGTTGCTTAAGGATATATCAGCCAGCCAGGATCATGGTGTCTGTCTTGCATAACACTTACTTTAAATGTAAATAAATCAAAACTAGGTTCAGTATGCAGTCTTATTCATCTGGGACATGTCTTGGGAATGTCTATCAGAGATAGGGGTTATTTTTCCCCTAAGTGTCAGCGAGTGACAGATCTCAGTGACACTCCATGCTATTTTTCTACAGGGAGTACCAAGAAGTAGAAATATACAGACTTACTACAGACCTTGACATCTCTAACAGTCCCAGGGTATCACATCAGCCCCTTTAGGTTATTTCAATTTGATCTACATATCCATGAAAATAAAAATCAATGTGCCCAATGGTCTAGTAAAACATTCACCCTATCCTGGGCAGTCATTTCTTTTCTGTGAAGTCCAGGCGTAAAAGGCACAGTGACGCTCGGAGCTATGCCACTGGGAACATATCCATCTCAGCAAATGATCTCTCATGCTGAACAAGTTAATAGGTATAATCTATTAAAAGAACTTTATCCTTGATTCTTCTGTGGTGGCCTAGGCCTAGTTATAGTGAACATCATAAATATTTGCAGGTGCTTTTACACAGGCCACACAGAAAGATAATAACTGGATTCTTTTAAGGTTCTTGAAAGATACAGAAGACTATCATTAATACCTAAATCTAATATAAACCTTTTCTGGTATAATCTCATCTCATCATAGAGGCTTCAGTTTACCAACACAGAAGTTCAGAACATTTCAATGACTGAGACAAAAATATGGATTGATACTAGGAGAAAAGGCTTCAGTATTGAATATTGGAGCCACCATATTGTTCGCTATACAGGACCTGGGTTTCAAAGTCCTCTGAAATTAGAAAATATTTTTTCTATTATGTCACTGACGCTTGGCAAGATTTACAAATCTTATAAGGGAGTGAGTCATAGAAAACAGTATAAAAGAGACACAGCAATGTTGAAGATAAACAAAACATTTATATGCCTGATATATTCCAGGTATACATAAACATAGTCTACTTATGGTTGGAGGCAGCTAAAACAGCCCTCCAAAAATGCAATTTACTCACCATAGGGCCAGAATAAAATTGGAACTATCCAGAATATTCTATGCAAATAAAACCAAAAGAAACACTGCTCTTTTGGTGGGGAACAAAGATAAGAAAAGAAATATAGACATGGGTCCTAATCTGAGATTAAATGGTACACTTCCACTAACTTCAGATCCTTACAAGATCAGAGGAAGCATTGAAGTCTGGAAATCAAATGCTGTACACTATACATAACCCTTTTTTCTCTTAATATTTTGAAGTTACAAAGTTCTTAAAATATATAAATCTTTATTAAATATTTTAAATGCTGATAATGTCTTATGATTCACCTGTAATTTAGTGACTAGTTATATTTAAATTCTGACTGGAATTAAATACCAATTTTATCAAATATCAGCTTTAACATAATATGGATTATTACAGCATGGATTACTTACTCTATCATATTTAACAACTACCAAAATCAAACAATATTGCAGATATTCCAGTATTATCCAAAATACATGCATTATCTTATATAGAGAAAAGCTAGTGCAGCTGTAGAGTACCTTTCCTATATACTTTAGTTTATATTTGTCTACAGATGTGCCACCACCACCGATTTCAACTGTAATTGGCTGACCAGCAGCAAGGCAGCTCTGTACCACAGCTCAATTCAGAATCCTTCCAGCCTTCCAATGAATGATTGAAAAAAGAAAAAAAAAAAAAAAGGTTTGAATAAGTTAAAAGAACCAGAAAATTCAACAATGTGTCACAAATAGAGAGGTCATTATGCCTGGATAACCCAGGATATTAACAGTTGCAGAAAGTGAAACACTATCCACAACTTAGCAGTCAATGAGCCCTGCTCAGAACCAGTGATCTTCTGTACAACAAGGGTGGCATTTTACAGTTCAGTGCAAAATGGAACAGACCCTTGATATCTTCATTTGTCCTTTTTCTGTGCATATTTCACAGTGCAACGATTTAGGGTCCATAACGTGTCACTTGTTATACTTATAACTACAGAGTTTACTTGAAATATGTATGCACAGGAAAAAAAAGTTCAGTGAACTGCAAAGATTGCAACAAATCTACAGTCTTTGAGCCAATATAAAGTTTTACTCCAACTCTGAAACAATGCTGGTTAAACATACCAAAAGTAGTTTGAACTGCTTTTGCTTCCAATGCGTGCATTTACTACAGAAACAGATTGCTTAAAGCTTTCCTAGAAATCTATGGTTCAAAAATACTCTTTCATTAAACTCCACTTCAACATAGCAACGTCTATATTAATAACATCATTAAAGTATTTTGTTTTCAATATTTTAATACACTGGCTATAGGATAAGAAAAAATTAGGAATGGAGGGAATTGTTCTGTAAAGGACATAATTTACAGTGACTGTCATCATTGCAAACTTTATACCTTCTTAAAGACTTATAGTAGCAAGTGCCACTAACAGCTATTCTAGATTGGAAATATTGATAGGCTTTCTATACACATTTCTATGAACATTTTCTGCTTGTACATCTTTGTGCACAACCATAAATAATCATTCTGAACTACTGATTAAGAGATAACATTAAAGACCCGGTCTGCAAAGATGGTTTATAATTTCTAAGAACAACCTGCTGTATGAATATAGCTTAATACCTGGAAATGTTTCAGACAACATTATGGTACAGAACAGCAAGGGATAAACAAATGATAATTGAAGTTTACCTGTGTACTGTAGAATGTCAGCAAAACATTATTTGGTTCAATTAAGCATGAAAATAAATGTTTCAGCAGCATATCCAAAAACTGGACTGAATGATTTTATAAGCTCTGATAAAGTTTTATATCTGAACTTTCACAGGTGTTGCATTTTCTTCTGCTACTTGAGGCCAGAAATGGAAACACCATGAGATAAGTTTTTCCTGAACTACTGGCTTGACTGCAACAGAAAATACTGGAAATCATAAAAATGCCAGTTGCATGAGCTTTCCATGCAAAAGCACATTTATATGGACTCAGAGTAGCTTTCAGACTGCCCTGTGCTTACTTAACTGAATTTCTAAGGGTCTTACATTCAATCTTGGCTTCCAGTTATATGCTTCATATATGGGTTGCTTCTCAGCAACCCCTATATGGGTGAACCTGATTTTTGATTAAGATGCAAAGGCAGACCTGTGTGTCTTGAAAGAATGAGCAAGAAACAATAAAAGGCTTTTAAATCACAAATATTAGTATTTCCATTACACAAAGGCCATTGACCCTTACTCAAATATGATAAGGATAACAGTTGGAGAATTGAGGCATTATGCTGTTTATCGTGTATCTTGGAACCATAACAAGACTTGTATTACAAGATAAGCTCTTACTCAGACAAATTTATATCATAAAAGGTCTATTAAAATGCATTCCGTTCATTTTGCCACACAGTAGAATTAGACACTTTAGTATATGCTTCTTCCTTTGCAGTAAAGCGACTTCAAAAGGTTACTTCAAAAGTCTATCAACATCCAGATTTGATAGGATTATTAAAAACTAATCCAGTTTGCTTGTACATGTTTGAAGTGTATCATGAATCTCTCCCATAAGCCATAGGAAAAAACATCTCTAAGCCAGTAAATTTTAGAAAAGGCATACACTGAGATCTCAGGAATGGACTTTGGATGGTCACAGGTATGTGGGTGGGGTGAACAAGGAGAAAGTTTCCATTTAGGTGTATCAGTAAACACAGTCTATGAATAGCAGAAATAACTAAATTTGAGTTGAACTAGACTCTCTAAATCACTTCAACACAGAATTTAAAGTGAAACCCACCCCACCCCCCCAGAATGAGCTATTTGTATAATTTGTCCTGTAATTCTTGTCAGAAGTCAGAATTACAAACAGTTAGTATAACACTATGCCAGGCTAAACCAACTAATTGGGTAAATACTCCTTCTGCTGACTGAATGATGTGCTACTTACAGTATCACCATCTCCTCTCACATAAATCTGCACAGTACAAGTAGTTCACATTTAGCAATAAAGTTGGCAATATGCTAATATACTCGATGAGTGTGGAAAGGCTTTGTTGTTGCCAGACCTTTGACTTGAACTTGATAGGGCTGATTTGGCATTCAGCGACTGGCTACATTCATCAAGAGGTGAAGCTTCACAACAAAGATAATGTGGTGGAAGCAATTAGTATTCAGAACATCAATAATAGGTCTCTGGCATGTAACTGTGGGCTAAGCAAGGCTTCAGTAATATCTGGTATGTAATACACTTTAAAAAAGTGTATCACAAAAGTGTTTTAGTTTTATACTGAAATATCACCCATTTTTCATGTAGAAATATTTTTAAAATATACTCTATTTTTTTGTTGAATCCAAGCTGTTCTGATCTTCACAAGTACATATTCCAAGATTTTTCTAAGCTTTCTAAAAAGTTGAATATATTTGTTCTCAATTAAAAGGCACAATAAAGTGGTAAAATGCAGTTTTCTCCTTTTCCTCAGGAATTAGCTTAGCATTCATAGCATTTGCAATTTATGGCATCACATTGTGCTATATGGTTCAATGAGGGTAAGTTAAAAATAGGACAGCAGTAGTAGTTTTCCCTACAGTTTCCATCATGTCCAACAGGATGCCTGCCAAGAAATAAAATTATTACTCTGAGCTAGCCAATAACTTGGTTCTGGCTGTATCAGAGATCCTGTCTCGACCCTTCTCTCTCCAGAATTTGAATATGAACTCTCATTTGAATATGCTCCCTCTGCTGTCAGTTAAGAGAACGGAAAAGCAGGGATAATTGTTGACTAGTAAGGCAGTGCAGTTAAAGGTATGTCACAAGAAGCTGTTTTATTCCATTTGCATTGTAGCAGAGTAGGAAGACTAGAGTGAAATGTAGACTCACATCAGCTACATTGTTTCATCAAGAAAATGCTTCTGTAAGGCTTTTGTTACAAAGGAAAAAAATAAATTAAGTCAGTGAATCATTCATGTCACAAGGGCCCTTAGGAGTTCATCTCAAACCCTGTTCAGAGCAGGGTCACCACTGAATTCAAACCTAGTTGTTCAGTGCTTACTCCTTTCAGGTCTTGAAAACCTCCAAGGATGGAGATTCCATAACTCTTTTGGCACCTTATTCCAATGCTTAACCATCCTTAAAGGCAATATTTTTCATCTTTAGTCATGAACTGAAAGAGGATATTTCATGATATTTGTCTTTCATTCTCCCACCATGGACCTCCGAAGAGCCTGGATTCACCTTACTAATATCCTCCTCATAGGTATTAGAAGCCCACTATTAGGTGTCCCCAAATGTCCCCTACTCCACGCTAAACAAACTCACTTCCCACAGCCTCTTTGCACTCACTCCAGCCCCTTCACCATTTTGGTGACCTCCCCCTGGGCTCACTTAAGTTTACCAACTTCTTCCTTATATCATTCTTTGTTGTACAGCCTAAGTGCATATATAGCAATTGCTACAAACTGTAAATTTCCCACACAGCCCTGCAGTGAAAAGGTATAGAAAAAAATTAAGAAAAATCCAATCCAATACATGAAAACCAGATGTTAATTACATTGCCTCTACTGTATTTTTCTAAAACTTTTATGAACTTCATAGAAGGCCATATTATTTATTGCTAACTAGCTGATCTTCATACTATAAAAAAGAATGATTAAAACTATACAGATAGCTTGTTCCCTGCTGAGAACAAATCATAGTTACTAAAGTTTCAAAATATCACTTCACTAGTTAGGAAAATTCCAGAAATAAGAGAAACTGCTACTAAATGATGTGAAATGTGAAAAAAAAAAAAGCCCCAAACAATCTAACCTATATTTTGTTTTCCAATGAAATATGAGATGAACATAGGGCTGAATCAGAGAAAAAAAAACCCTTAGAAATGAAATCTAATAATAGAGTCTTGATTTTGAAGAAGATATAGTTGGAATAAAAGCCTAGAATCAAGTGAACTTTGCACTGACTTACACCTTCTCTAGGCAAACTTACTGACCTAGGTAATTTGCCAGAATATTTGAATGGTTGGAAAGGTGTATTTTAAGCAACTGAAGTTTAAAATTAGACAGGATTGGTAACAATTTCAAACAGATAGCTTACTTCTGTTTTTCAGGAATTATCTGATATCCAGTTATTTTTCTATTCCTTATGGTATTTATAGGGTATTCATAAAGACAATGAGTTGCCTTAAATTCTAGTATTATTTTCAACCATGCCTTTTTCAAGGAAAGATTAGTTAGAAGTTTTCAGTTGTGTCTTTACTTTTCTTATGACTACTTTCTGTCACCAGCTTATGCTTCCATGACCTCAAGGCTTAGACACTATAATTCCTTCCAAGCTTTCTCTGCCACTTGATCAGAGTACAGAGGAAAAAAAACAAAACCAAACACAAAATCCAGCTTCCCCTGCCCCCTCCCCTGCAAATACTGGCTCCGATTTCCCTGTGATATTTACTTCAAAAAAATAAAAGTGAGAGACTTATTCACACTAGAAGCATTTTAAGGTTATTTTTCCCTCATGGTGACTTGTACAATTATTACACTGGCAAAATTAATGAAACTAGAGATTATCTCCTAACAATTAAACTAAGGAATATCTTTTTAGAATATATTATTTATGGTTTAGCCCAAGACATTATTGTTCCTGCATGGTATAGACTCCCAGGTTATGAAATTCAATTCAATCCAGCCTTTTCAACTTTGAAGAAGTACCAAAACCACTGTTGCTGGCATGATGGAAATAGTAAAAATCCAGTGAGAGTACAAACACAGTGAAAGAAGAGTCAGCTCTCCTTCCGCCCTCCCATGGGCACTTTCAAGCCTTCTACAGCCCACACCTGATAGAAACATCAGGATTGCCCTTCCTCTCATCTCCTCCTCCACACTCGGGAGCAGAATTGGTATAGCTCCCATGACCTTGTGATGCAAGGAAGATCAGAGTCCTTGTCATAAAGGGCAACCCTTCTTATTAGAAGTAACACTCACGCAAAGAGGTAATTGCAATAGATGTTTCATTGCATCTTCTTGTGGAACTAAACTGTGCTTGTAAGACTGACAGAAGGGACAATATTTCTGTTCAGGTTGATATCCTGCGCGCTGTCCCAAGATACAGCGGAACCTCTGCTGGTCAGCGCAAGTTGGAGCAACGTGCATTGCATAGAGGAAATTCAGTCTTCAAAAAGAGAGAGCAACAAGTTACAGGAAAACAGAGTAAGTGAAGCTTCGTTTCTTTATGGATTTATGACCTCAACTTGGATTTGCAGTGTACAAGTAGGCAAGGTGAAAAACTGCATTTCAACAACTCAGCTGTGAGACACAGTTCATTCCTTTGTGGATTCCTTGGTACCTAATTAGACTTGTGCTTATGCTATACTCCTTCTACTAACCAATATATTTTCATGAGACACGAATGACTTTTTTAAAAATATCTTGCTTGTTAAATTTCAAAGTGAAATTACTTCATGATCTTAAGGAAAAAAAACACACCACCACAGGAATATGGAGACAGAGATACACTTTGTTCTTTGAGGAAAACAAACTAAACATACCTAATACAGTTCTTATGAAACTTTGATGACCTTTAAGCTTTTATAACATCCAACAAAATATGAATACTGCACACATTTACACAAACAAGTCAGGCTGAAAAGCCCAGCTCAGATATCCGTATATCTTATATTCATGGCTGATTTTTCATGTTGTCACAAAAGAAAGTGTCACAGCCTGTGGGTACAATATCTCGTCATCAGTTATCTAGTGATCATACATTAGCCAGAGAACAGAACGTCAGTGGTACTGATAGATTCTGAGGGCGTTTTCTCTGGAAAATGCCACCATCATTTTCTCGGGGGCAAAGGCACAAAACACCTCGGGATCAGCCTAAACCTATCAAAATAATTTAATGTTATTATACTTATAATCAAAAGTATATCCATTAATACAAAATGCACTTTGGACTTACAATGCAAAGATATATTAAAAAAATTGTATACACAGAAAGGTAAGAGTTACTAAATTGGCCTATTTGCACAAGCAATGAAGAAAAAAAATCTGTGAAGCATAGCAATAGTAATGAATGGGTTTTAGGTTAAAGGTTTTAACCTTTCAATATTTCATTTAGTAGTTGATCACAGACCAACTCCCAGGAATACAAAGAGGCATCATGGTTGTGACAGTACATAAGAGTCAGCATCATACTACTCTTATCTCACTTGAAATGTTTAAAAATGCAGAATCAGAACAAACAACATTTACAGAAATGACTGGCCATTAACTTTCTTTTTGGGGACTTAAACTTCAATTTATTTTACAGTTTGTTCAAGATGACCAGCCCATGAGAGTCAGTTACAGAGGAATTAGCTGAGCTAGAGCAAAGTTGCAGAAAAAGTTGAAAATGTTTGTAAAGTTTGCAAACAGCAAGAAAAATTATACTAATTGTTTTATTGTGCCACACAAAACTACATCACACTTTTCAGACAGGGTGCCTTTATCGCACTAACAAGTTTTCTTTACGCATAAGACAAACACCAAATTCTCCTTTAATAAAATTCTAAAACTTAGAAATGCAGACAAGATTATAATGCATCTAATAAAAACATACAGAAGAAAACAAAAAGTGTAAATTAGAGAATAAAAAAGGGTTTATTCACTATTTAGCTAAGTGAAGCTTTGTAATATTAAGAAATATTAGAGGGGAAAAAAGCTTCGATAAAAAATGTCAGTGCCATCAAATCAATACTGCAGGTAATAAGCTTTTTTCCTATTATTTTTATATTGACAAAAATTCATTCTAATAACTATAGTTTGACAAAATATTCATAGTAAAGAGCTAAATCTCTACCTAAGTTCTTTAATTCATGAACAGGTCTCAATTATTTTCCATCTAATATGTTTTCTTCTATTCAGAATACCTTGACTCAATACACAAAATGCAGTAGTGTGATGGCAAGTCAGTCTAGAATTATCCATAAAACACTGAAAATTTCTCAATACGAACGAAAGAAATTAGTAACCTTTACAGAGATATCTAAATTGTTCCACATTCTGCAAAAGATCAAGAACACAGAAGGGTACATAATAACTCCTAAAACTCTTAGCAGAGACTGTTGAACTCTACAAGGGCAATACTTATCTGTCAAAAAAAACCCCAACAACAACTCTCCCTCAGTCTCCCCCCAAAACCAGCTGATAAAATGCTGAGAGATTATATTGGTTGATGGTTGTCTATCCCAACTTGCTGGTTTACAGATGATCTTTCTCAGTGATAAAAGAACAACAGGTTGTAATTGTCAAGGTTAGCTACAGTCCCAGGCTTATGCACAGGGATTATACATCCTGAATTCTCCTCTGCTGGAAAGGCTTTACTTGGCAATAAAAGATTAAAAGTAACAGCCAGGGGCTCAGCTCTAATACCTAAACCTGAAGACATTTTTAAAGTATATACATCCAGAACATGCATCTGAGCCTTTTCCTTCTTAGCGTAATCCTCTTAGTGCTTTCTGTACCTCACTGAACTTTAAGATTCTGAAAATAAAAATAGTGTATCTGGCACCTTTACCCTGAATTTACCTTTAAAGAGACCCTCTTGAAAATATCACATTACAATTTATAATATAGTGTTCATTCCAGATCCATAACTGTTGGATTCTTTCATCCTGTTTTCTAATATCAAAGCCACAAGACCAAAGCATAATTTCTGTTTTTAAATTTGTATTAGCTATTCCTTTCATTTTTATAATATATTTGCACTAGGAATATTCAGATTTTCCTGATCAAAAAGTGGTTTTGAGACACATTAGATCACTGAATTGATAAAATACAAAATCACTGCATAATGAATAAACACTGTTTAAATTGACTGTTTTAAAAATTAAGAAAATTACTGCTCTGTTGTCAAAATGAAGTTGGGTAAAATTCAAGTCTTCAAGTCAGAGAAGTACTAATCACTTCTAGCTTCTTCTGCATGCATCCTTCTTGCATCCCACCAAGAAAGGGAACTAACAGTTCCAGTTCTGGGCACTGACTTGTAAACAGTAAGGCAGTCAGATCAGGAATTTATCCAAAACTGATTGCGTTGCAGTGATCATAGCAACAAACTGCTGTGTAAAGACCCTCTAACCAAAATTATTTAAATTCTTCTGGGACAAGTCAACTGGCTTGTCCATTGTTGAGCCAGGAATAGCCATAGGAGTGAGTTCATCTCAGCTCACTTTAGGTTTCCCCATCTGAGCCAATCCAGCCCTATGGCCAATGATGACAAATAAGCACCAATGGGGCACAACTCAGGAAGCCTATCTAGAAAGGCTATTTTAGAATGAAATTAATAGCTCTTTACAAATGTGTATTGACCTCAATTAACTATAAAGGTAGCTTAGATAACACAGAGTAGGTAAGTACTTTATTGTAACATCAAGTGGTATACATTCCATTTCCTGAAGTTTCTATTATTTCCCTGTAAAAAGTTAATGCTATCCCATACCAATATAGGAACAGAAATAAAGTTCATCCTGACAGATATTTTCCTGAGGTTTTCATCATTACAGAATCAACTTGGATTCTGTACTCACGGGTGTGAACCATCCCATAGGAAAAGCTGTGCATTCATGAACTACCGCAGGCCTTACTTATGGCATCCCAACAAAACTGGGCATGGGAGAGAAGATGGAAAAGACTAAGACTAAACAAACTTTGTGATTACTTGTTATAGATGCACACAAGCATTATATTAAATAATTGTATAAAACCAGAACTCACTTGTGCAAACTTCAACTATCCTTCAAAAAGGCAGCCAGTGAGCAATAGCAGTGAGAGACCCAAGAAAGATAAGTTTAGGCTATTTTTGTTGTAGATAACTGACTTGCTTAGCTAGTTCTTAAAAATCAATATGTACATGTAAAAGTGGAAATATAGATCCTAACTCTGCAAAACACATACATTTATGTCTGCCTGTTCTGACCACATAGGCATTCTCCTGAAATTGAATGAAGCTACTCATATGCTTAATGTTAACTACTTGGAACTCGGATGTGCAAGCACTTCCGGGATCATGATTATGTAAGGGACAAAAGCGCATGTAAGGCATTAAGAAACCAAAAGTACACGTAGGGCATTAAAACATGCAGCTTCTGTTTCAGCATATTAGCAAATTTTACTTAAAATACATTTTAGAAAATGTAAAAAAAAGTATTCTTTTTTAAAAAAAAATTTCCAGTAAGCACTGAATTGAAATAATGTGTTAACATATTCAACTTTTGCAGTCAGGAATGGCGATGGTATTCCTATTTATTGTAGGACACATCCTATTATAAGAAGGCTGTAATAAATTAACTAATTTTTGTACCTATTGAAACTACAAAAAACTGGTGATAAAGTCACGTTGTGTTACAGTATCAATCAGCACATTTCTAGAGAGATTCACAAGGCTAGTTCTCCAGTGTTTTATTTTTTTAAGTCTCTTTCCTCCACTCTTTCTTTAAGCCCAATTATTTTATTGTATCAGAGGACTTTGTCAAAGTGGGAATTAATGCACTTGCCACATCCAATCAGCAGATAAACATTAGGATTCAGAAAAGTTTTATAAATAAACCATAACACCACTGTTTTCACTGCAGTCACTCTGTCAAAGGTCAACCTCAGAACACGATTTAAGGGAGACCTGGAAACAGAAATAACAAAGCTGACCTTTGAGTAAAAAATCAAACAGCTGCAAAGCCAGTAATGAGACTATATGTACAGAGATAGTGAACATAGCAATGAACATTCTGCAGAGTGAATTAAGGGAGGAAATACTAATACCTACATTGCATTTTTATAGGTTGGACAGATAATTAACAACCTAACAGTCACTTGTTGTCCAGGTACTTCCAACTCCAATATGAACTCTTTCAGCAGCCAGCTTTTTGTCTTTTTTAACCTATAAGTTATAGAGAATAATTCCATGTGATTGGCATCTTAGTACTAGATTTTATACCAGCACAAATAAGAACTGTTTAGAAAGAAAGGTATTTGAGCTATACAATTGTCTATACACTGATGATAAAGGTGATAGTTGGTTACTATTCATGATTTATAAACATAAGTGTCTTTAGACAAAATATTAGGAAAATATGCATATTTTAATATTATTTACCTGAACTACAATAATGAAATATCCATTGAAGACTGCTACTGTTAGATGACCTATTATACAGTTATATATCTGAAAGCATTCAAGCTGTTAGAAAATAAAAGTAGGAAAAAACTATTCTCTTTTTATTAAAGAGCATTGTAAGGGACTTGTCTTAAAAATTCATTATTTTCAGATACAAGTCTACTTGTATAAGATAAGTAGACTTGATAAGTATTATTCAGATAAATTTGAAAAAAATTTTGTATGTCTTTTCCTCCAACATTTTCCACTGTGTACATTTTACAGTATTTTGTGCATAAATGGTTTCCACTACACTGGCATTTATTTTCCTGCTGTTGATTTGGGTATTTCAGGCAGATAATCAGAAATCAAGGTTAACAGTTAGGGGCCTTGGGTTTTTTGGGGAAGAGGCTTTTTGTTTGTTTTTAAATCCTCTTTTTTCCCCTGGGTTTTATTTGGTATGCTTTGTTTTTACTGTAGGGGTATCAAGAAGGCAGCTCAACTTAAAAACCAAACAAAAACACTTTTAATTAACTCTGGTGAAATTAACCCGTATTAGTTGTCAGTTTGACTTTATAGGAAGAATTATTTAATGGACTGAAATATAATTTCATAACACTGTAAAAGAAACACACACTAAAACATGTAAAATAAAAAAATTATAAGATGCATAAAATAAAACATATATTACTTGTACAATATGTTACTATCCTTCTAAGGAAATCCATCATAGATTGACGGGGCAGGGAAGAGTAAAACTGCTTTTGAAATCAGACTACTATAATTATTCATTATTAATAATGTAATAGTCCACCTTCCATTTTCCATTAAATTGTGAACTAGTATATTTTATTGGTTTAAAGATGGGTCTTCAAGTATGGGTATATAGATAGCCAAAGCAATCCTTTTCTGATATATCAAATACAGTCAAATTGGCTTATATAAAGAAGTAAAATAAAAGGAATAATGTTTCTGAACAATGACTGGAAGATTTGCCACTGAATATTTTTTAGCTTACTTTCCAATTTTAATTAATTCTGAATTTACCTAGAGTACTACTGAACATAGATTTAGCACAGGCATTTTTGAAAATCAATTAGCTTGATCACTAGTGCAGTCAAACATCCAGATCACAGCCAGACTTTTAAAGGTAACTCACTGCCTAAAGATTTACACAGGTGCCTGGTAGCTTTTTCAAAAGTGCATAGTCATTTAATACATTTAATCAGATGTAAGCATTTCAAGGTGATTCTGAAAAAAAAAAAAACCACCAGCAAATGTGTCTCACCTTTTAGTACCTGAAAACCTTTAATTCTCGTAGTGTACATTTTCATTTAAATGGAATACTCAACAAAATTATTTCATTTACTTCACTATTTCTTCTGCATCCTGAACTTGGTTTTGTCCAAGATTATGAAATTAACCTAACTTTGATGCTATTCTTCATTTTTTATTTCACTTCTGAGTAACAATGGAGATAATTAGCATATGATGCTATTTTAACTTAAGAATATATTTTATACCTTCCAGCCGAAATGTGGTTAAATAGTTTTGAGGCTGATAAAAATACACATTTAAGAAACAAGAATTATGAAAAGTATTTGGGCTAAAGAAATAGTTTAAAACTATTCTAACATTTAAAATTAGAAAAATAATGTTATTTCTGTATAGCAGAAAGGACATTCAAATCCATGTACAAAGCTTTCTTGACACTTCAGAAGTCCTACTTTCACTGTAAAACATCACAGTCCTAATTTTCTGAACTTTACTTATGATCTAGTAGTACTGATAGCTTTTAATTTTTCCTCTGGGGACATGAATGATATTTTACTATTATGTGGTAGTAAATAAAAGCCTACATGTAACTAAAACTCTCTTTCATTATCCATTGTCATATCGCTTTCTTAACCTTATCATGAAAAACACCTTTAAATCATTAAAAAATATTACAAATTCCAAAGCTAAATTCTGAGTGTAAGTTAACACAGTTTTTGTAAATCGGATTAGAGAAGCTTAATAAAAAATAAGCCTAGAATGCCAATGCAAACAGTGAATCTGAGTTTTCACAACTAGTTTCAGACATGAGTCTAGAAGTTTCCTGTCAATATGCATAACTTCATGATACTTCAACACGATCAAGACACATAGCACAGCAATGAATTGATAGTGGATGTACAATTTTCCTTAGGAAATCAATAATTCTATGCAAAAATGAGATATCTAGGGAATTAAACACCCACCAAGCATGATGAGGATGTAACACAGCTTGGATGTGTCCTGAAGAGGGAAAAGAAAAAGCTTTGGTAGGCCAATCTTTATAGAGCTTTACCAATTTAGCTTTCTTTCTAGTCTTATTGGTGCTTAAGAGGTTAAGACTTTATTTGTGAAAACAGAGAGAGATAGCGGGGGAATCGTGTTGTCTCCAGCTTCGTAAGTCTTGCTTAAGATCCTTTTCAATTACCATCCATTTCTCCTTTAAAAAGGGACAAAAAAATAGAGGAGTGGAAACAGGTCAGGGCAGTCTGTGACAATGACAGTGTGATGGGCTTGGACCCCCTGCGGTGTTTCCATCTGCTATCATTAAGGTGACTATTCAGACATGAAAAAATCCCTCTTGCTGTGCTGACAGGCAGACATCAAGAACTATGACAAGGCATTAAGACAGAAAGTAGAGACAGAGATGTCATATTCCACAAACAATCCTGCCTCAAACAAGACCTCTAAAATTTTATTGGAATTTAAAATAAAAATCAAAGGGCTTTTACCTGGAGGTTATCAAACTTCCCCTTGTGTTAGTTTGACAACGAGGATATTGCTGACAGTCACACTTAGCTCCTACCTGTAGTCTCTACCACCAGAAACCCAATTTTTTTTTTTTTTTCCTTTCTTACTCTTAAGTAAAAGCGCAGTTCCAATCTCTTGCCCTTCCTCATCAGACAGCTGAGGGCCGGCCGAGGCCCGGTGCTCGGAGGCCCGTCAGGCACCGAGGCTCTGCCGATGGGCGCCGACCCGCCGGACAGCCCCCGCTGAGGCGGCGCGCGGCCCGTGCCCCAGCGCGAGGCCGCAGGCGGGCGCCAGCCGGCAGGGGGCGCGCCAGGACCGCCAGCGCGCTCGGCCCCGCGCGCCCTCCGCGCCCGCGCTGCAGGGTGCCGCCCTTCCGCTGCCTCCCGCCCGCACCGGGAGGATCCGTCCGCACCGTTTAACGCTTCCCAGAGCGGCCTCCGCCAGCGCTTGGGCACCGCTCGTTTTTCGGGAGCCGGCTCCTGATGCCATTGCAAAGGGCGTTTCATTCACGGACTTGACCCACCCCACGGCGGCATCCCGCTCTCCAGCACCTCGCACCGATGCGCCCTTGGCCACTTCATCACGCTGTGAAGTCGATTTGAATCCGAGCTCCTCTTCCTTCTGCCTAAAAAGCAATTTCTCTGCAAATACTACTCACTCTTGAAGCATGGTTACATCTATTTGGGGATTCTTCAGTCATAGTTCTGGTGCAAGCTCCCATCTCCCCTCAACATACTCTCATATTTGTTCCAAAACCTTTACACCTTCACCTTTATAACTGTTTAAGCCATGTGATGAATCAGGCTAGAAAACTGATCCTTTGGGGTTTGGGTTTTTTTCCCCTCCCTTAGCATAAGAGAGAATAGGGCAGCAATATAGCGAGGAAGTGCCGAGGACAGGGACTGCTTAAGACATTTGTCACTGGAAGAAAGATACGTAGGAAATTATGCCCATTTTACCTACTCACACTATCTCACCACTTCATTAAATCGCCTCCTAGTCACACCTAGTGGAGGCCCCTTAGGAACAAATGCTAAGGAAGGGGAAGGATGGTTAGCTAGAGCAATAGATAGAATTGATGTATGACTTATATTAAAGTTCTCATTTGAGCTTAAGAATAGCAGGGAGGGTATATATGCATACACATACATATATGCTTCCATATTTTTAACTAATCCAGCTACCTGATGGTGGGAAACTAAATACTCAAACACTAGACACCAAACAGTGTTTTCCAGACTGTTATGCCAATTTCCTTGGTATTCTGATACCTATTAATTAATGAATATTAATCAGTTCAAATCATTCTTTGAAGTATCTAACAATTACTCATGGAAAGATAAAGATAACACCCTCACAGTTTAAGTCACATTTGTTCACTTAATCTTACATGCTTGTTCAACAGTCTGTAGCAATATGAAAAAATGCATTTTATTATTTGAAATCTGAGTTTTTCTATAAACATGTTTCTAAGATTAGTTGAATCACTAGTTTACATATCACATATATAGAGGAGAAGATAAAATAAAAAAAAAAAACCTATGGATAGTGTATTTTCCTCCATCCATTTATAAAAGGAATGGAGGACATGACAATTTAAATTTCAGCCACTGCAACTATTTCAGCCATCAGTTTAAGAGGAGTTCTTGCTTCATTTAGAAGAAATGAGATCTTAAAAGTTAAGTCATCTAGTCTAAACTGAGCTAGCTGTTTAGGATTTTTCTATGATTTATAGGCTGAGATAGGCACCTACCTGGGGCAATTCACACTGGATTGAACAACATTTTGCATCATTATCTCTCTCTCCATTGAGAACATCAACCACTTAGACAACTAGTTTATATTAGGTAGTCTGTTAATACCAGTGACATAAAACACAACCAGCCATCAGTCTTCTTAAATAAGGAGGATTGTAGCATCAATTTCTGTGCAAAAATATTATATTTTGATTATAATTAAAACATCCGAATAATGAAATATCTATACCACACATTAAATCCAGACACTACAGTCATGGTTGCCCATCTATCTTATCAAATAACGAAGAGCTTTTGCCTTTGAAGTGTCCATACTAGGCACATCTGTGTCTCATCCTTCCTCATCTTTCCACCAGTTGAGCTTATCTGACACCATTTAAACTCCCCCTTCAGGAAGTTCACAACAGGCTCTAATGCATCCTGTAACACATTCTGACGTGGAGATAGCTATCCTTACAGATATTTCAGTGACAAACTATTTAAGAAACAGGAAAAGCATAAAAATACCCCTTATGTCAAGACTTGGACAGATTAATTCTTAGAGATGCTAAGGGGAAAAATCAAGTACTTTTATTTGGGTTAAAGTGAACTCAGGAAAAAATGAGGAGAGAAATCTAGATGGTATCTATAGATATGCCCTGTGCTAAACAACAAAACAACCCACCTGTGTAAGAGATCTACCATAAGGGCTAGACTTTTCCATGATCTTAATCAACATGACTTTAAGTAGAAATCCTTTCACTAACATTTGAAAGGTGAAACATCTCCAGTGGGGGCCACAGGACCAAAGTTTGGGACCATGAAAATCTTGATCATCCTATTTAAGCAGTAACAGATACAGAGGTCTTAACAAACATCTATGGAATTTTGGAACCATTGAGTGTGAGGACATTGAAGCTTTATCAGCCAGCACTTAGGGGTAGAAGTCTGCAACACTTATATACCTTGACTGAGGTGGGAATGAAACCATGTTCCCTTAACTCTAGCACGTACCTTACCAAGATTGGCACTGAGACCCGAGCCAAAGAGGAGTGGAATGCCAAGAAGGTTGCTTAATCCTCCAGAGACATCTCCAATTCATTATTGTATTCCTGAACAAGGCAACTAAAAAGAGGTGAAGAGGAGGGAGAAATGAAAGATTTCCCAGTGATACATATGGAAGGAGAAGTAACTCCAATAGGTGCAGTATGGGATTGCCAAATACCTCCTTGTCTCCCGACTAGACAAAGCTTACTTTTCCCACTATGAATATAGGATTGAAGATGATAAGCGTTAAAATATTAAAAAAAGGAAGACAAGTTTGCACAAACAGTGAAAGGAAATCAAGGGTACGTCAATAAAAACAAATATACCAGCAAGGAAGTTTACAGGGAAAGCTAAAGCATGTTACACACAGAATAGTAAAGCAGCTGACATGAACTTCAAGAAACCATCAAGAAAAGATCAAAGTGTAAATAAGATCATAGGGGTCCTTTTTTATTTTTACAACTTGTTTTATGTGCCTTTTATGTGTGGAGGAAATAAATAAATAATCTTTCGTTTGAACTTTAATCAACTCACAGATTCCATGAACAAAAGGGCTTATAGGTAGCAATCCCTGTTGTTTCAACAAGAGAAACAAGGGGTTCCATCCCCAGAGACCCCTACAGTAAAATGGGGGATCATTCACCTACAAATAATGTGGGTTTCATTGACATCGAGTGGTGCATTGACTCCCTATATAAAAGAATGTTTAATCTAGCAGACAGAAGTAGAACAAATCAGGCATAATTTGAAAAACAAAGCAGCATGTATTTGTGGTTTTTTTTAAAAAAAAAAAACTAAGTACATAGTAATACAATGGATTCTTTAACACCCAAAAGCTGTAAAGTGACTGGTATCTTTCCAAGGGAAGGACTGTACATCAGTAGACATTGAGACTTACATAGCAATTGCTGGGCAAAATTCTGAGCACAGTCACCTTTCTTGGTTTTCTGGTCTCTGAATTGAGCATCTGAGAATGATGAAGAGCATTTTAAAGCATCCAAGTGTGTTCATATGAAAGATATCTTTATTCATAAACATACCTTAACATTATCACATCATAGGTGCGCTGTGTAGACATCATCACATACTCTATCCAAAAAAAGATAGAGTAATTTAAGATCTGATAGTCTAAGCTGTTTGTCACTGCCCTTCAGCTGAGATACGATAATCATTTGACAGCTCTTGGGTTTCTGTTCAGTGTGAAACAAGTTTGTCTAAGTGTGCAGACCTTAACATCCTTGTCCCCAGCCCTAGCACACGCGGCTGCTACTGGCAATCAAAGGTGGTAATAATCTAGCACATGTTGTTGTGTGTCATGCAACACAACTTTGAGCAAGTCTGCTTAAACCAAGCCTGATACTAATGGCTTGCAAGAATAGACTTCCACTGTTTCCAGTATGGATATTAACAGTGGCAAAGTTTAAGAATTTCTCTGGTGAAAGTCTTAGTAAAACACCATAGGGGAAACTGTGCTGCAAAATGAAGAACGGTGACAGCAACTGAACAATGGTGAAACATATTGACAGAAAATAAACAATTTTGTATTAGGCAAATTTAATTTGACAGGTATGTCTTTTCACAGAATAATCCCATAGAATAAAGCAATTCTTGAATTAGCCTGTTCACAAATAAAAAGGCGTCATTTGTGAATGGAATTATTTCACTTCAG
Organism: Strix aluco; assembly: GCF_031877795.1. Lineage (NCBI taxonomy): Eukaryota > Metazoa > Chordata > Aves > Strigiformes > Strigidae > Strix > Strix aluco. The sequence continues at coordinate 4,533,955 of NC_133946.1, read as the reverse complement.
ACAGGTTCTTCTTATGTCAGCTTTGAACATAAAGCTAGCACTAGTGGTGAAATCCTCAGTGATTATTCTTAATAATTTAGGGAAACAAACTACACAAGTCAGTCATAACAGAAGAACCTTTGTTTACTAAAACAATTATGGCAATACTAATCAACTATGCTGCAAAAACACTGTATCAGTCTGTCCCTGGATCTCTACTGGGTAGAAGTGTTCTGCCATAAACAAAAACAGAGGGACAAGAAGAATGAAAAAAAAGCCCCATTGGGGAAGGAACAAAGAGTACAAGACATCACAAATAAGAGTATTTTAAAAGTAGCAGCTACATGTTATTTTTGATATTACTGTGTATTTGATTTAATCCAGCAAGACGCTGCTTTCAGATATCTTAAAGTATGAATTTACTAGATTATTTTTCCCCCTCCCAACAGATCTCATTCCGTGTACTTTGTTCATAATAACTGACATAAGAAGTCTCACACATCAGCTTTCAGTTTATCTGGGCTTTTTGTCAGCTGAAGTAACAACTCAGTATTTTGACCTGGCTAAAATAAATATTCCTACAGATACCCGATTCTGAAGAATGCTGTATGAAACAACTACTGAAAAATTACATTCAAAACTAGTTTATACAGGAACTTGCATATAAGCCTGAATGCAATTTAAAAATAAATTTTGGACAAATTTTTGCATTTTCCATACGAGCCAATCAAGTACAGCCTACAAATTGCATTTGGAGTGGTTGCAGGACCACCAGCATTTGCTCCTTTGCTCTCTAGAGCCTCTGTGTCACAGTATTTGCTAGACATAGCCACTATCTGTGAAACCCCTGGCATTTTGCTGACAGTTTTTGCCTTAAAAAAAGAAGTAAGGAGGGATTTGAAAATTCCATAGGTATTGCTATTGAAAGCAAAAGGTGGCATTAAAATCTTACTAATATTTAGTTCACTTACAAAGTACTATACTACTGTATGAAAAAATACCAAATTTGAAGAGGCTTCTTGTTTATAAGATTGATATAGTCTTGAACAAAATTTTCTAAAGTATCTCAGTTACATGAAGCCTAACATTCCTTAAATCCATCAGATATTTGCAAATTTTAGCTTCTGTACTTCGTATTTTAGGCTCAGAGCAACTAATTCTTTCATATGAAAAAACTTCTTAATTGTGTTTTCAGCATAACAATTGAAGCAATGCAAGGCCAACACAAAATTCAGAGCTTTCTCTATCCAATATCAGCATCTAAATGTTGACACCTTTTTAGATGTTCTATAGGTAAGGGATACCACTGTGTATGGTGCTGACTTTCATAACTACAATGCTCACTCTCTTTATGGCCCCTATTTTATAAAAGGTACTAAAATGGAAAACACAACATTTTAGTTGTCTGCATCCTGTGAGGACAGCAAGGGTGATTTTATTTTACATCACTTCACAAAGGATAGTCATAACCATGCCTCAGTCTAGCACATTTCATACAGCTTGAAAGGGCTCTGGCTGAAGAGGAACAAGGATGTTCAGACTTAAGACTATTCTTATCCAGGATCTTCTGCAGCTGAGACCAAATGACCCAAAGGAACACCTCCAGAGGGAAGACATTGCCCATATCACCTGACCCAGACACCTTCTAAGGAAGAAAATATGAAGGACAATCCTCTCTTCTGAGAATGGGAATCAATTTTCCTCACAAGAAATTTGGTTTCAGTAAAAAGGGTCTTTCACCCTGTCCTTTGTAACCTGTGGATGGTGGAAAGTGGCAGGTGACCAGCACCATAACATGCAAGATAAGAAAGAGTCTGAAGAAGGAAATCCTGTCACAACACCTAAGCAATGAGGGCAGATATTCTTAATGTCTGACACAGCTGAAAAAAACTTCCCTTTGATCCAATCCTTTAACCCTTATAGGAGTCAAGGACAATGAAAATACAAACAACAGACTTCAATCACAGCAAACAGGTTTTAACAGAGAAAGTAACAACAACTTGTACTTTATGATCTACTGCTAAAAAAAAGTTAAAATAAAAATCACCACTCATAAATTGAGTATTAATTGAAAGACATCTTTACCATTCTTTATTCTAAGCAATGAAGAGAATGCATTGCTACAGTTTCCTACAATAGGATAAAGAGAGCAATACATGTAAGAATAAGTAAAGCAAGCAGTGGAATTAATAATGAAGGTAGTCACAGAGATGATGTTAAAAAAAACACTAAGGTCACACACTTTGAGAAGTCTTCGCTTTCCAAGAGGTTGAGTGCATGATCATTGGCTTTTCTGAAGATGAAGAACAGGCTATTGATATTGCCCCCAAGTATTACTACTATGCCTTGAGATGCCACGGTACAGTGGAACAAAGGATCTCTGAAGAACAGCAGGAAGTTCATGCCAGGTGCCAGATGCTACTGGACACAGAGCCCACACTAGTTCCTTCCAGGACCACTAAACCAACTGTTAGAAGTTCTGCCAAGTCTCACAGTCTATGTAACACCAAGAGGCCAAAACACTGTTATAGCTGAAACAACTGTTCATCCAGGTGCAAGAAACAGAGAGATGTAATAGCTCAAAAGATGGAGGGAATGAAAGAAAAATTAACCTGTAGTTTACTGCCCCTTGCATAACAAATGCAAAGATCAGCTCTTAAAAACTAGATGTAGAGGACTTCCAGAGAGCTTGAAGTAAACTACGACTCAAATATGACTGTCATTGCTACAATGATCCACATACAGAGAGCTCTATAACCTTTATCATTTAAATTAATAAGATGATTCTTTTGAGAGGGAAAACAAATATTTGCTCATTCTCACCAATTTAACTTTCCTTTCTACGTCTCTTTTACCTTCATATTACAGTATCCAGGAAGAACAAAAATTGGATAAAAATTAATCCATTCACTGCTAGAAAGATCTTAACCTACTCAGAAAAGATTTAGATGATTTTCTTTATTTAATAGAGAAATTAGAAACAACTGCATGGTACAAGAACAACAGAAATCCAGGTATTTTCAGTGTCCTTTTTGATTCAGAAGAAGATTTAAATACTTAATACAGGCTCTAAAAGATCCCTAATCCAGAGCATAACTATATGTTTAATCCCATTCTTACAGAACAAATTGGTTTCAGGTACGACTTGTTTAAGGGCCAGATTGGGATAGCTTGCTGAAAAAAGTTTGTATGTAAATCACAACTAAGAATAAAAATCTTAGAATTTATGTTTTATGTATTTTTAGAAGAAATATTAATTTCAGTCAGATCAGGTAAACCAGTTCACCTAGTTGTTATGAACCAATACAGAAATCTGCCATCTATGGCTTCCAGTTCTCAAGGATCTTTATTCAACTCTACTGCAAGCACACTGAACTTACCTAAAACCAGTGCAACAGAAAGTTTCCATACTTGATGCAATACAACTCAGAACAGATACACAGACCATCCATAAAGTTTATCTCTAAGGAATAAAGTGAAAATTCAAGCCTGAAGAGCAGTTTACAAACTTCCAAGATATTTAAGAACTGGAAAGTATGAAAATGGGATGCAGAGAATTTCTTGTTTGTTGTTTTAAATAAGTACATGCCACACACATATATATATATGCACATATAGAAGTGTGTGCGTATCTGTGTTAGGTCTAAGTAATAAAAAAATAAATTAGAAAAAACTGAACTCTGCTTTACTGGAGGGGAGGGGGAGGAACGCACAAAGAAACAAACTTTTTACCTTGCATCTATTCTGCAATGTAATGAGAAATAACTGTGAGCCAGAACAATGAAATAAAAAGCAAACATAAATCAGAGGTCAAAACTGCACCAAAACCAATAAACATCTCACAGCAAATCAGCTGTATGTGCAACCACATTTCCTCCGCCATCCCCTTTATAAAAAAAAAAATTAAACAGTTGACCCTATGAGCTGTTAACCACGTAAATAATCCTTACACGAGATTTGTACTGAAGTGTTCTTAATTTCTATGGAGGAAGTGGAAAAAATTCTCAGAAAAAAAACACACGTTGAGACCGATTGTTACAACATACAAGTCTGTTGGAAGACATTTTTATAACTGGAATATATTTGAAGTATAGGTTTGATTAAAATGAGCACATACATGATGTTTCAAACAAAAGCTATTCAAGCCTTATTCCTGCTCATACTAAAGTCAATAGCAGAGTTCTAGTGTGATCTATGAATAAGTTAGCAAGAGTGGTGCTGATGTTTGTGTGGAATAGATTTGAATCAATCCGGGCTTCTTATGCACAATGTGAACATATATTTGAGCATATTACAATGTATCTTTCATAAATACCTCAAGAGAATACAATAAAAAACAGAAATGTTGCTTGAAATTATCAATAAGAAAAACCTCCCGTCAAGAAGAATGTTTACTCCACACCTAGTCCGGGTGTAACACAGAGGTACACCAAAAACAGCAGTCATTCCAAATTTTAAAAAGAACGGAAAGCTTCTGGGATTTTTTTGTTTGGGTTCTTTGTGGTGTTTTGGTTTTTTTTTTTTTTCTTTTTAAAAGTGACTTACATAAGATGGCAATTATCTTTGTGATAGATACACAGGCTTCCAGTACATGCTACCATGCAAGTATAGCTCTTAATTTAACAAAAATAAGAAGAAATTATTTTCAGTGAATTATTGATGTACTTCAAGTTAGAAAAAAACCCATTTCTGTAACTCAAAATCATATCACTTATTAGACAAGAAAAATATCTAGGTAGTGCTAAAACGGTTTTCTTTCAAATATTTAAAAAAAATAGCAAAGCTTGAGAAAGCCAAAAAAAAAAAGTCACCTGATATGACTGACAATTATGGACTGAAAACATACACCTCTGGTATATGATTATATGCCTGCCTACAAGACATGTGAAATACAGTTCCCCCACACAAGGAGGTGGAACGGACTTACTTCCACTAGGCATACTATCACTTAACTAAGAAATTATACTGCTTTAAGCAAATGGAATACCCAAAATATCTAAAGCTGCCTCAGGTTCCAGAATTTCCAATAGCAGTATAAAAAAATCCAACAAGACACAAGCTCAGACTTTCCATTTAGTTTCCAGCAGCACCCAGAGCCCCACCTACAATGCACTTTTAGAAGTACTGCAGTTCCTGAGGCATCTGGTGCCCTGAATCTTGCCTGGTCACATCACAAGACATTGGGAATGCAGAAAATCAGAATAGTTTACACATAGCATAAACCTGAATGATGCAAGGTCAAAACATATTTTCCTTACTGATTAGGAAAACATAAATTAACTACATACATGTATACTGGTAGGCAGGTATTCTAGCTTCAGCCAGCAGTTCATTCTGCATGTCTCTGAATAACAGTGTGATTATGGATTGGGTTTAGCTGCAACAAATATCCAAACAGGAAAGTATAGGTCTAATCCCCCATCTGTACTGCTATGTAGGTAACATGCTCAGTCACTTCACAAGCACATGGAGAACCAAGGCAGACAAAATAATAAGGTATTTAACTGGCAGCATCTGCAAGCTCTAGACCTCAAAGCTAATTGTGTCCAGGCTAGTCCTGTCAGGCACCATCACAGATTGCCTTATTCTCACTTAAAAGCTTCTTATATCCAGAACACAGAAGAAAAAAAAAAACAAAAAAACAAAAAAACACAAAACCCAACTGGGATTGATTTTAATTCTGAGGAACACTTCACATTATATTTCACTCCCTATTACAGCTTGGATAGGGCACCATGGTCAGAAATAAAGAGGTTCTCTTCATTTTCTGGATGTTCAATATTAAACATTGGTCTTTGTAATATCTCCATACTGATGTACAACTGAAGCATCCATGCTTTCTACAGACTTCACCAAAACCAGCTGTGAAATGACACCAGCACAATTTGACCTGCATAAACTTCTTGTTTTCTTCTCTGACAAAGAAATGAAAAATAGGAAGCTTTTCTCCAAAGCAAAGTCTGAAATTACCACATTTTATAATATAGCAAAATGCCATAATAAAAAAAAATATCTGGTTTTAGAACAAGACTTTCCTGGAAAAGCTAGATCATATGGCAAGTTGATTTCTTGAATGATAACAATGAATTCTATAGGTTTCCTGTAGATATATAACAGATGCACAGTACTCGGTACAGCAGCTTGCAATAGGAAAAAATTAGTATCTGAAACTTGGATATTTACCCACTTGCTTTCTGTGGAAGAGTGAAGAAAGAGAAAGAAGACATCAGCTATGCTGTTATGTAACAGAGTTCAAGAAACAGATTTAGAGTTATCTTTATAGTAATGAAACTGCTGAAAGAACTAAGGACAGGCTAAGCTGAAAAGAAGTTAAGACAGCAGGTTCCAAAAGTGCCTCTAAGATGTTCATAAAGTTGACCAAAACCCACCAGTCAGCAAAGTTCTCCTATTCTCTTCATCTGAGCTTGTTAGACTCCATAAGAGGTATCTAACACTAGTTTAGGCAGTGTAGAGCAGATGTTGCTGTGTAAGAGTCATCTTGAATTATATTAGTTCTCACATAGCTATCCACTAGTCAAAGTGGATACGCTACTGATCAAAGATCAGAATTTCTTAGAATATTTGTTAAAGTAAGGTTGAGCATAGCTTAGAACAGGTTTATAGCTTAAAGAATGTTTTTCCAGATGTATTAATACTCTTTCTCATGAATACTATAGATCTTTAAGCAGTTCTCTTGTTGTTTTTAATGTTCCAGGAAAGTCTGCTAGGAAATGTTGTTTAATTCCATGGGATTTAGCTTTCAGAAAAGGAATTTTAGATATATATGTTCTACTCACTGACTGCCAAAACTAATTAGTAAAATGAATTCTACATATTTTAACAACTTTGTTTTAAGTTAGAGACTACTAAAAACCAGCTCTAACCCCCCCCCAACAATAAGAAACAACTAGTTTTGAACAAATACATTACAGAATTCATAGAGATATATATGATATTATAAAGCAAAAGCCAACATATTTTTTAATCAAGATATTAGACTATAAAAGATCATTGAAACATACCCTGCTTCAGATACAGATCCTGTAGTGAACTGCTTGTAGGAAGCTCTGTTTTATATAGAGAGATACAAAAGACACCCCTGTTCCTGCTTAGCCTATAATAGTGGAGCAACTTTAGAGATGAGCTCTCTAGCTTCAGACAGCTGCTTGTAATTAATCAATTAACTTCCTCACCTGAATGGTTAAATTACAACGGCTACTAGAAAGAGCCAATGTTGATGTCACACCTATCAGATTTTTCTTTAGAAGCCTACAGAAAGTATAGATGTTTTACTATTCTAAATTGGACAGGACATATAATACATATGTGTAACTTCTACATATCAGTCTAATACAGATGTATAGGTATGGTTTTAGAGAAAAAGAGGCATAACCATATGCAGAACCACATTCAACAGTGGCAAAGGGAAAGAATAAACAATTTTCCTCCCCTTTTATTTTGTATTTTATACTCAACCACATAAATCACCAGTAATTATACACTTATAATGATCTTTAATAACTGGAAAAAACACATTCATTATTTCCATAATTTGTAATTTACAAACTCTGTATTCACAAACAAATGGCATATATTAAAATAGAAAAGGACTACATAGTTCTTTAACTCCTAAAGAAGTTATATTCAAAAACTATACATGTTTCTTGGACTATATTTAGCTCACACTCTTCCAGCTTTCTTTAAAATGTTTTCAATATGATTACACATATTTCATGACATATTTTCATTACAAAAAGGATCAGATATATATTCTTCATGAATTTGGGAAGGACAAGAGAATGTCTCAAATCAAAGAAGTATAGAAGAGGTCTAAATAAAGTAAAAATCATCCCTACCACACATTCAAAAATCAAGATTACCTTAAACGTGTCCTTTGAAAAAAATAAAGGTAGCCTTTCCAGTGGTGAGATGTTTATATATGACAGACACATTAATAACATAGTTACAGTTTAGAATTTATATTCTTGGAGCTGTTAAAAATAGCTGATCATGTAAACTACGTAATCACCATCGTAATGTTAAATTTTGTGAACCATTAAGAAATGCTAATGAAAGTAGCCTTCAGAAAGGGCTAACATCAGCAGGATGCTGGAAAGAGGGATACTTCCAAAAAGCCAGCCCAAATTCTGTCAACCCTTTTGGTTTCAGAAATTTCAGGTTTCAGAACTGCAGTCTCACCAGTCATACACCAGTTACATAACTTAAACATAGGACTACAATTATGGAGTTATTTTTCAGTATGGAAACATAAAACTTCATCTCTTACTCAAAAATGTAAGCTTTACATGTACAAACACAAATAAAATACTGGGACTATAGTATGTTTGAGCTGATGCCTCCAGCTGTCTCCAGTTGTGTTCCCAACTTCATTTTTCATATGTAATTGTGCATCTAACTTAAAGAAAATTAGATTACATATACCATTAGTTTTAATAGCTTAGAAGAAATAACCAGGACAGATTGTGCATGGCAATTAAAGAGTTATAGCTTTGTATTGCATGGGCAATCACATGATTTTCTTATTCTATTTTACTGCAGAGTATGTATGTACACACAGAAACACATATTCACACTATCAAGGCAGCCATGAAGTACTGAACTGTATGAGATTTTTCAGTTTTATTTATTCTGTCTTTTATTTGAAGGACATTGTAACATATATTGAAGGGAAAATTTTTCCAACAGCTCAAACAGATTCTTCTTTATTACTAGATTATTATGTCTCTTATTCTATTCCATTATTGATAAAAGATAGCAATTATGAAAACACAAGACCTACAGATTCCTGCATATTAAAAAAGAATATGAACATTGCCACATACTGCTCAAACCAGTCCAGTCCAGCTCAGTCTCTGACATTGACCCTTGCTACAGAAAGAGACGCAAAACATCCTTTACAGAAGACTTGGCCCTACTAAGCTGATGAGTTATTATGCATTTTTACCTCATATTATACAAACTTAGATTTTCTGAAGTAGTACAACAATTCCTGTTTATTTTTGCTTATTTTCAAACAACAAAGTTACAGGACTCAATGATATCTTGCAAAAGTGACTTCTGGAATTTCTTTCAGTACTTAGAAGAAAAAAATGTAAATAGCCTTATTTTTATTGAATCTTATCTAGTAAATCTATTTTATGCAAGTTATAACTTACTGGGGGGTTTATTACATTCAGTATTATTCTCATTCTAGTTGTGCCATAGCGTTTTCATTTTGACTTTAAATAAAATATTCGTGCTCTTTTTGAAGACAAAGCTTTAAGCCATTTGTATTTTTACTATACCTTGCTCTCTATCCCTATGAAAAAAATAATATGAAATTTCAGATGGTGGCATTTATATAACAGCATTACAGTATTTTGCTATAATTTTCTTTCCTAATTTTATACAGTGTCAGAGTTGATTTTCTTTTATTACTCTCATTTAATCCAGCCTATAGGGATTCCTAGATGATTTTACTGTGCAGTAACAGTCAATTTTTAACTCAGCAGTCTTTAAATTGTATAAATAATGCCAATGATTCTTTCTGATGTGTATCACATTTGCTATTAGTGCATTTAATTTGTTATCATAATTCCCATTTCCTTAGCTTTCTCAGGTTTCTCTGGCTTTCTCAGGTTTCTCTGAACTCTATGACTAATGTCCAGCCTTAATCACACTTAAAAATTCTCTATCACTTGTGCATTTTTCTACTTCAGGATATTTTGTTTCATATTTTGCAAATATAAACAAAGCATAAAGACACAGTAATACATTTTTAGCATTAGAAAAAGTGAGCAGTGATATACTTTAGAAATTCATACTTTCACTCCCTCATGCACACATGCAAATATATACATAAAAAGATGCCAAATGTAATGCAAAGATTTAGGGTATAATGTTAACCTTTTTCCATCTTAAAAGCAGCTATTATTATTTCAGTCTCAGTTCTCTGTTTCTCAACCATGTTTTCTGTAGAAAATATAGGAGAAATACTTTTAGGTATTAGAGTGATTTGCATCTCTGGATATAGAACATGAAAATACAGCAGCAGAAACTCTTCAATAATATTATTTGGTTTTCCTCTTGCAAAGATATTTGTGAAAATAATATAAATAATATTTATGGTGAGATCTGGCAGAGCACTTTGTAGCATCCACTTTTATGTACAAATAATAATAATATAATAAGAGTTCATATAACTCTTCAAATTAATAGTCTGAAGGTTCTGAAAGATTAGTTCAATGTAAGATTTCCCTGAGAAAATATTTTAGGGTCTAGATCTCTATTATTATAAAAAAAATTGAACATCTAAAGTTTTTCTTGGACTATCTTTATCATTTTTTTCTTCAATTAAACTATCTACTATAGTAGCAGAAAAAATTTACTCAAGTTCCTTTTTAGTGTTTTTGGTCCTTAGGTAGCAGGTCATTCCATAAGGTAACCCTACAACTGACCCAAGTGAGATATATTAAAATCTAGTAATACAATACCCCTGGACTATTTTACATAATAAGATTTTTTTTCCAACTCCCAGATGTTGCTAAAGGACAGAAAAAAAAGACCTGTAAAATTCTTCATCATGAATCTTTTTTTCTGCAAATCCCTTTTTTCCCCCCTTTCAAAAGCAATTCTGAATAGAGGTAAAAGAAGACAAAACTTGACCTTTTGTGATCCCAGCATTAATAGGTCTGTTCATAATTCAATCTGTGTGTGTGTAGAAGCATCCATGTGGAAACATGCAGGCCTGAGAGACATAAAGCCTTTCCCTTTAAACATTATCTGACCCTATGAGTCTTATTCACAAAAGAAGGCTTACGTACGCATAAGTTGAAAAAAATGCATGCTTTCATTGTGCTACAGAGAGCCTACACATTTTACTCCTCATTCTCCAGGAAAACTCATCATGGAAGTGACACTTGTACAGGAGTTGGGTGAGGGAATGGTAAATGAACACAACGTAGCAAAAAAACGCACATGCAAAGAATAAGCTACATTTCTCATTAAAAATAGAGGAGGGTCATCTCCTTGGCTGGCATATAACCGGGTAATGGTACTGATGTGAGAGGAGTGGAGGTCCCCTGTATATTGCAGCCTTGCAAGATTCTACCTTATGAGAAGGATGTTTTTCTTGCTATACTAAAACTATTTTCTTCTTCTATAATCTCTGTCCACCAAGGTGAGGGATGACTGTGTCATTTGTACCTGGACTGGTAAATATTTATGATATAATGTTTATAATGTCTTAGAGTCTAATGAACTGCTTATGATTATACAGTACATAGGTTTCAAGACTACTCTGTAAGATATTTCATAAGTTAAAGCCTGCTGGTGCTACTGCAAATCCACAGCAAATAAGAGTATCCATTAGTTTCATTATGTCTATACACAAAGTCCATCTATTATCAGTATCTCTTCATGCCTCTTCTGTTTAGTTTGGCACTGTAAAGTCAGCTGTCAGTTTAAATGCTATATTACTCAGAGTCCACTCATGTTATCAGAGAGTGCTCTAAGCCACTTTGCACTGAACATGTCAATTGAAGTCTGAACAAGGGGCAGGAGATATACAATTGTAAGAATAGCAATAAGAGTTCACATTTAGTGAAACAAATCCTCAGCTGGTATAGATCAGCCAAGCTTCAACAACTTCAGTATCGATTTATACTAGGATCTGAGCTCAGCATCTGTAATTATTTTCTAAACCAGGCAAAACAAATGGCATCAGGGATCACGAGGAACCCTTTTCTTAATAAGTAATGAGTGAAGTAATTCTGCAGACTGATGATTTCCCCATCAAAGTTTCCAGCATTTTCATTCCCAATAGAGAGGAAATACTGCCCAGATTTTGAAAACCACTTTCTGTACTTATCTACATTTTCATATCCCCAAATGCTTTCCAAACATGACTTTGACAGCAGTCACCTTCTAGAATCTCAGAGGACGACTGTTAAGGAAGAAAAGAAATGGAAATTTCATAGACCTTTCTTACTTTAATTATAAAATAGAAACAAGCCTATTCAATAGGTCTTGAAAAGAGAAAAGAAAAAAAGCACCTGAGAGTAAGTCTGTGACAGTGCCACAATTAGTGATTTACTATGGGTGTAAATGTTCAGATTCAGCATCTTTTAAATAATATGAAAAATACCACATACTCCAGTGATACCATCGTGTTAAACAACTGGTCATTCTTTGCTACCTTGAACATATAATTTGGTTGTTAGTAAATAAAAATCTAATCTTTGATTGACAAACTATATCTAAGCTGGATCATTTAATGTGGAAGTATTATTGAATCAGTATTCATGCTAGTGTCACATAATATTAAAATTAATATTGACAGCAAAGGACATATGGAATATTGACAACCGATTGAGTTGGGCCTACATTCTCTGAGCAATGGATGTTATAATTCCACTGAAGAAAACCAGAGAGTGGTGACTACATTCCACCCAGCAACCACCCTGCGCCACTTACAGTAGCTCCTCACTTTCTCCTACCTGCTTCATCATTGTTCATCCGTTAGAGCTGCTCACAGGCATAATGGTGAGTTCTGCCCTTCAGATTCAGACTCAGTTGAACAGAAGTGTGACCTTTCCTGTACTAGGTACTGGGTGCTGCAGTACCTGGTGCCACTTCCATACTTTTCACTGCGTCAGAAGTCTTTAGAGGATAGTTAAAATACCCTGCCGAAGATTAGTGAAAAACCTGAATGGCTCTGGCATGTGATTTGCTGACATTAAAATAAATCAAGTGGATTTGTGTATGTGGGGTATTAATTTGCAAGCTCTAAATAGAAAATACAGTGTCTATAAATTACTGGAAGATCTTAAGCTTCTAGAACCAAAAAGATGTTTAATATTTTGCCCACTTAATACATATTTCTCTCTCTTTCTTTACATAAATTGTGTTGTTTCTTTTTATTTTCATGGCCTAAACATTTCAAGAATGGTTCTGGGCTGTGTTTTTGTTATGGTAATAAAAAATAGTGTTTGTTTTCTATCTCTGTATTTCTGGTAATAAGTGATGGGTCATTAAAAGCTTTTTATTTTGGTACATGCCCTTCAGGAGGCAGAGATAAAATTACCAAGCACATGGAACTGGAAAAGCTCTTCATCCCAACCTCAGGCAGATAGTTTAGGATTTCTACCAAAGTAAGGAGCTCAAGTTTGAGGACTACATGTATATGTTGTTTAGTGAGTCTGTTTTAGTTAAGAAAAAAATGAGTTGTTAGAAATTAGTAGATAACAAGGAAAAGTTAGGAAAATGAAATATCATTGATATAATTCTAAAAAGATTTTTAATTATTCCAATAAAAGAAATGTTAATATATATTTACTGGTAGCATTGCAATAAGAGGCATATATTAATATATCCAAAGGAATAACGTTTTTTGCCATCCAGAAGTGGATGGACATGGAAATCTTTCTTCACTTTTATCTGCATCAGATTTGTATTAATATTTCATTTATAAAATATGCTGTCAACTTCACAGCATGAGCTATTGTAAGAAAAATGCTTGATTTAATAGTTTATCATTATAATATTTCCTACACGATCTTATGATTACCTTACTAAATCTTGACATTGTAAACGACACTTTTTCCCTAAAAGAACAGAACAGAGTTTACCATTTTTTGTTAGAGCAGCCACACAGTTCTAACAAAAGAAAAGGAGTTACACTCTTAACTGAATACTAAAAATTTTACTAGGGTGAAAAGTCTCTTTAAAAAATTGTTTTACTAGCAAAAGGAATCATGTATTAAAAAAATGTAGGAACAAAAATTTGAAGAAAACATCCCTATTTTCTTGAGAAAGTTGCAGAATTGATAAAAAGTATGACATATACCAAAACTGTTGAGTATATAAGATCAATTTTTCACACTCACTGCAGTCAGGGAGGTTTTGTCTAGAGGAAGGATGAATCCATCCTCTACATGGGGTCAAATGCAGTGCTGGAGTCACATATGACATTAAATATATTTACAGATACTACATAGAATGTATTGGAATATATTGAATTTTTACCTGATTTCAAGCTTCCCACCTGTCCTTCAAGTGGGAACACCCAACCCATGGGGGTTTTTCCTTTGTTCCAAACACATCAGCAGAAAGTAAGCTGGCAGCAATAAGGAGAGAGGACATAATCTTTACTATACATCTTCATCGTGCCAGTAAAGGTACTGAAGTTGACCATAAGGGAGAAATCATCTGTGCAAGTAGAAGGGTTGATGAAATTTATTTCCATTCTGGCATAATGAGGGAAAAGAAATGAAATTGCACTTGCCAAAATTCTGTTTGGGGGCAAAATAGATAGGTGCATGCTGCTTCTTACAGAGAACTATGAACTAGTTACTTTTACTTCTTTTTTATCAATGTTAGATATCAACAAAAAATAATATCTGGTTCCAACCATGGATTCTAATGGCATTACTCATTTTTTGTTTGTTGAGTTAATTGGAGCTAGAAGTTAATCTTCAATGTATTTTTACACAGAAAGGGCTAGAAAAGAGAAGAAAGTTGGAGTCCGTGTCAGACCCACTCAATATGGAATTAGGAAGATAAAAAAGAGGAAAAAAATGGGGGGATAATGAAATAGTTGTCTTCACAGAGAAAAGAGAAAATCAAACAGTCGCCAACTTTGCTAACCTAGAGAATTTACAAATACTTTTCAAGTTTTAACAGATACAGTGTTATCAAAGTGACCAATGTCTTATATCTAGAGACATTCCAGAATATGAATAATTGTTTAAAAAAAAATTATTCAGGAAAGCCATCATTCATTGTAAAGTTCATTTACTTTAATAAGGACTGAGGTTTTTTGTGCCAGTCAGTATTGATACTGACTTTCCAAGGTATTTAGTTGTTTCTGAAAAGCATGGTTAAATTTATTAATAAAACTGAATCATAAACCAATGTGATGTTAAGTATAAAATAGGATCACATATATATAGGCATCTTAGACACTTTTTGTGTGTTCCTAAAGCCAATGCAAAGAAGAATATCAGGTTGTTAGCTCTTGCCTAGTACAGCTCTTGGTCTATCTGTTAGGGAAATTACCCTTTATATCTGGGGATCACAGTACCCCACAGAAAATAGATGTAAGTCTAAAGATTCAGAAATCTGTATCCTGAAATTATTTTTGGCTTTACTGGGCCATTAAGAAGCACAAGGGTAGAAAATTGTTCCATTTTTACATAGAGACCAAAATCAGCTTTGAAGTCAGTTACAAAAAATATCCTTTCTGGCCTTCAAATATAGTCTTTGTGGTCTTTTTTTTTCTCTTCTTTGTCAACAAAATTACTTTATGTAATTCACTTATTTCATCTGGCTTTAAATATAATTCCTCTGTTATCACTGAAAGAATATCTAATGATTTTTCCTTTCCAACATTAATAGCAATTCCAACTGAAGAATGAAAAATAATATACTACGTACACACGAATTAAAAACCCATATGAAGCATTTTCATATAAACATATATGGTATTTGCTTATACGTTTTCATATAAGTATTTTTATATACATTTGGGTTTTTATTCTGCTTCAACTTGAAAAGGCATATATTTTAAACTTTATTAGGGTTCATTTGGCTTGCAATAGTATTATAAAAAAAACACCTTTCAAAATGAATAACCTAAAAACTTCACACATCCTAAATACATTTTTCAGTGGTCAGTATTTTAAAGTCGGGGAAACAATTTATATTCAGTAGAGACAAGGGTACAAAAAAATCAAAACCATGCTACTTTTGACAGTAGTCAATTGCTTTTGTATGGGTTGTTTAAAACTCCCAGTCTCCAATTCATTGAGAGGGTCCTATTTAAATGGTACTTGTACCCTACCTATGGTAGGGATTGGCCTCACATCTGCATTTTCCTCTTCTGAGTGGTAGGCATTCTGCGATGCTTTTGCCTTCCCCTGGATACCTGTCAGAAAGGATCGGTATGAGAGGATCAGTTATTAACTTCAGTGAAACTGGGATTTTATCTACTGTCCTAAAGTTTGAAACTATTCAAACTATTCATCTAAGTGTGGTAAATGAAATCTCTAGAAAGGAAGAAAGGGTCTGTATATGCTTGCTGTCACAAGGCAATTTGATTGACACTAGTACACCCACTGGTCTTCAGCAATTACAGCTGAAAGCAAAACCAGAAGGACTGGGAGCAGATGGGTAAGCTTTTAAGTAAACATAAAAGATGATCATTGTTAGCCTTATCTCAGAAACATTTTCTTCCTGGCACAAGCAAAAGGCTAACAAAGTTAGCAATATATGACATGCCTTTCATTTGACAAAAAATATTATTAGAATTCTGATTCTAAATATAAGAAAAATGCCTGGACACTTGCAAAGAAACTGAGAACTTTATTTTGACAAATTCTTACGGCACTACTAGATTTCAGAGCACGTAGACCTGAATTTTTATGCATAAGTAAAAATAAAATAAAACATTTTTAAAGAAAAAATAAACAAAAGTTTAAGCCAAAAGAGTTGTTTAAAGTCACAAAACTTTGCAGATTTGCATTCTGCATCTTTACTTCTGTTTAATGGAAATTGAATATACAAATACAGTATCTTATCTTTTCAGTGTATAAGTTTATTCTTGTAACATGCTTATCACTGTCAAATGGGACTGTACCGACTGAAAAAATATTTAAACTGTCGGTTACATTTCAAACAGAAAACAGATACGTTTCTCCAGTCAAATGAGTGTAACTTGTCCAATAAAACAAATATACTTAGATAACTGCAACGTGTCTTTCAAAGACCAGGATCTGTTACTGATCATCCTTATTTGATTCCTTGCGTAACACCTGAAGCTGTAGGAGAGACAAAAGCTAAAAAGCTCTACAAAGCTGCTGTTCAGAGATTTTCTGAAAGGCTTTGGTGGAGAAGGCGTAAGTCCAGGTTTGCATGTCACTCAATTAAATGAGTAAAAAGCCACCAACTTCAACTGACATCACTTCACTGCAGCTGAGGGTCTGTCCCAGGACATTCAGATACACAGGGGGAGGGACAAGTCAATTGTAAGTATGGATACGTTGAGATCACAGGAAAATCCTATGGATCTCTGGGTCTTCACAAAAGGCTACAGAAGCTACACAGAAGAATAGCTCTTCCTTTTCCTCCCCCGATCCTTCACAACCAGTTAAGAATGATGCTACTATAGGCTCCTGATCTACATCCACAAGGCACAGAGCAAGATATGTAGAAATTAAAGATAACAAGACAGGCATTCATTTCTGCAGCAAATTTCTGCTCTATGCATGGATTTCCATGAAAATATAGTTCTTTCCAAGTCCTCTTTGCTCTTCTTATACATACTTTTTCAACAGTATGCTAATCCCTGGTGTTCATATAAAAATGCATAAGACCAAAGACATTTAGTTAATTTTTTTCCCCTTGCAATTTACCCACTAGAAAATTCTTTTTAAAATTAAATCTTTGGTAATTCTAACTAGGTTCTAGCAAGGCTTAGTAAACATCAGAACATCATCCCTGATATCATATCATAAATTCTGTTAACATTATATATTTTGTTAATCAGATCTGCCTGGGCAGGATTAATGATAGGTGGAAACTGGTGGCCTGTCTGTGCTAACACTCCAAAAGGGAGCTAAATTATGTTAGGAAAACTACATTAAAGAAAGAAAAAGGAAGTATGATAAGCAAAAATATTTTTGTTTAGAGAACAAATTAAAGGTTAAGAATGAAAAGAATGGAGATAAAAAATTCAGACACAAAAGATGGAAAGAATACAAATTTGTAAAAACAAGGTATGACATGATTAACTCACAGAATCAGAGTAACAAAATCAGCAAATTTCAAGACTGATACCCCAGATTAGAAATCCACAATTTACACTTTCCAAGTTTTATTTTTATAGCCATAGAAACCTATACAACCAGAAAATCCACACTTCCTTACATCTTGTAAGAAATACAAGGAATATTCACATGGATACAAGGACTATGATACCTTATTTCCTTCTAACTTGAGTAGCTTTCTACAGAATTTACATCACATTGCAGTAAAATAATAGCATTTTGCATTTGATCTGCTAGTATTTTATATTCTGTGTGCCATGACTAACACAACTTCACAGGTACAAGAACCTGGAGAACCAGGAGTAATGTGGCATTAACTCCATTAATTCTTCATTACATTTCTATATGTGTTAGTAAAGCACATTGGAATCATACTTTCAGCAACATTCTAATGAACTCTTAACTTCCCACAATGTTTTGTAACTAACAAATTGCAGTGCTCAGTAGAACTCTGCATCCTTTTTTTGCTATATAAATATTGTTCCTGCAAGGCAGCTGTTGGACAAATCCAGCAGCTTTTTAAGTAATATAAAGTATTTAAATTTATAAAAAAGAAACCAAATACTTATTTACTTCTTAAAGAAACCCCATAGCAATAAAAGAGGACATAAGAAAGCTAATTTTCTTTAAATTAAAATGTTGTGCATATCATATATGAAGAATTAACAGAAACAGTGTATCAAAAAATACAGCATAATAGATGATATTCAACAATGTGTGAAAGTTACAAGATGAATTAATAGTTATTCAAATATTTGTTTAGTTGATCATATATAAAGAAGTATCAAAATAACTTGTGTATGGTATATGACTAACAACTGGTGTCGAAAGGAAATAGGAATTTCTCAATAAAAACCCATCATGCCTATTAACTTTTAAAAGTTAGTATTTCTAACCAAATAGCAAACAGCTACTGTAAATACTTTTAAAATTATGTTTTATATGCATATCGATATAAATAATATTGTTTAAGCAAAATCCTATGACACTCAACCTTCATATATATGTTGACAAGATTCTCCAATGGTTTGTTACCATACAAAAGAGTGGGACAAATTACTTATTTATATATACAAAACATGCTTATAAAGGCCAGCTGCAGGTATTTTTTGGAAAGTGCATTTTAATAAGGTTCTATTCAGTGGGGGAACAAATGGGGAAAAAGTAGTTTGCACTACAGAGTTTAGTGCAAGAGCTTTCTCTTTTTCTAACAACGAAATCAATCATTTGTCCAGACTGTGGGGAGTCAGAGTTAGTTACTGAAAAGAGCTCCATATATAAACAAGTCAATAACTCATTGTGTGTTATTGTTGGACTGAAGAAGTCTGCTTTCAAAAAGCTGCCCCTGCTTCTCTGAGAATGAATGTCACTGTATTCAGAGAGTGAGAGAGGGGTCTTTTGTTTCTAGCTATTGCTGACTGCCATTTATGTATGGGAAAAGAGATGTGGCTGCTAGTTGTCTCAGGAAAACCATACCATCACCACCGTGCAGTTCTACGTTATGGTTGCCCTGGACCTTACTTTTGTATTTGTACTTCTATAAGAGAACTCACACATTTCATCATGTTTCTGAATTCACTAGTAATATTTGTAAATATCGTTTTCATTTTGTAAAGATAAAATGGCTGAAGATTAGAGGAAATAAACATATTTGAGCACTTTATCTATGATAGTGTAAAGAATATCACTCTAAATATACTAGTCTTAAGGTTTTCCAAATAAATATCAATATGTTCAGTAACTCAATAGCACATAAGTGAACTTTAACATGTCTTTGTAGTATTTCGTGTTTCTTCTTTAAAAGAGAGTAAAGCCCACAGCTGCTGGATCATCTCAATTCAGATGGGGGAAAAAAAAGAAAATAAAATGTTATTTTTGTTCACCTAGCTTAGATTGCTTCCTTACCCTCCAGCCCAACTAATTAAAGAATGTTCCCACCTTTGAGATTTGATAATAATAAAAATTGGAGATTTCTGCAAACAATATTGGCATTCCACAAGGGAACTCAGGGGAGTTGTCACATTCATATCTGTTAAGCTATTCACATGTAGAAGCATTTTCAAGAGCATGCATAGCTGCAGTCCAGGTTTGACTATTGTTAAAAATTACAAACTTCACTAATTTTAAAATAATCCTTTTTCATTTAAAAACATTTCTTGACAAATTCTTTACATTAACACAGAAATCGAAATTTCTTTTTTGTTGAACCTAATACAACTGAGCAAAAAGTCATGATTGTTACAGCATCCTGTGGAATTAGCACAGGTTCACACAGGAAATAAGCTTTATCCATGTTTTAAAACATTTATAGCACTTCCTTAGATTACAGAACATTTCTTAAGTAATAAAAAAATACAGAAGAAACAGCATTGTTTTCCCACCAAAAACATCATGATGAACATTCAATATTTTTTAGGAGGCAGATCAATAAGGAAAGTCCAACAGGAAAAGCCCATCCATATAGTTTCAGGGAGTAAAAACACGATTGCACTGTAAAATCCCACCTATTACACAGATCTGCAGCTTGCAGCTGATCTAGTCTGTGCAAACAAGCATGGCTTTGACGAGCACCATTCTGGATTTTCAGAATTCACTGCTCTGTAGTAATGTCTCCCATGCCTTCGAGCCTCTGTGTGGCTACAGGACAGATTCAGGTGGAGTACACTGTAAAGCTAAATTATATTTTGAAAATTGTAATTTTGAGTATTTTTTTGTTATCAGATGCAGCTACATTTACAGTAATTCCTTTTGTCTGTTAAAGAGTAATGAGATTCTGCGTACTGGGGAAAACAGGTGACCTCCTAGATGAAAAGAACTCAAATAAGATACAAGAAATTCTTCTTATAAAAGTAACAGTTACTAAAGCTGAGGATGCCTTTAAAAGCTTTGTTAAAACCCAGATCTGTATACAATTTACACCTTAGATTTACACCTTAGCAGTGTTCTAAGAAAAATCTGTCTGCAAAGGAAGTCAATGTCACATCAACTTGGGACTCTGACAAATAATGAGACTCAGTTTGGGTTCTGAACTGAGAGCTCCTTCAGGAGTCTTCAGAAGATGCAATGAATAAAAGAACCTTCTGGGTGGTCTAGATATAAACTTTTCCCTTCAATATTATTTACTTTGTGGATACTGAGATCCTGTTTGAGAACATGTCAAGCCCGAGTCACTTAAACAGAAGAAATACTGACCTAACACTGAATAAAGACCAAAAATTGAATATGACAGAATAAGCCCACCACAGCTGAGCACATAAATGGGTGTACTAGCTTATGGATGACAAACATTTAACTTCAAATATATCACACCTCAAAAATAATTCTTATATTAAAAAAAGTACTTAACTCACAGTTACGTAAGCTGATAGGAAACAATATAGTTCAGTCTTTATGTCCTAAAAGATTTTCAAATGTGCCAGTTTGGAAAAAAAGATATATTGAAAACTGGAGAGAAAAGGTAGAAGTTGCCTGAATTAAAAAGGAATTAGTAAGGGGATACTGGTAGGTGAAATATAAGCAATTTAATATTCCTGTAGTCATACAAAGTCTTTTTGAACTAGTATGTTTGTCAAAAAACAATGAATAACAACTTATAAGATATTTCAGAAGAAAATATCTTGTACAATTAAGTGAAATAAGTTTATTTAAGATGGCCAAGCAATACTAGAAAAATGTATATGAACTCCATAATAAAAGTAGGCATAGATTTTTAGGAAACAAACTTCAGCTTGAACTTTAAAAAATGCATTTACTTTGAATGGGAAAGAGAATTGTCATTAAAGAGGCTTCAGGTAGGAAACCTGACTGATGTGAATACTACCCTTTATCAAAATGAAAGAAAAATGATAAAACATTTAAGTTATACAAACACACTAACTGCTACTTCTTAAAACTATCAATTCTCATCATAGTAAAAAAATCAGATTACAATTCCCCTGTGAAAGACAATCTGAAGGTATTTATTCATAGATGATGAAAAATGCTAACAGGATAAAGAAAAGGATAAAACCAGGATATTAGGCAGAAAGAATCTGATTATTCAATAAAATAGCAATTAGTAATGAATTAGTATCCCTTCTTTTTCTTGCTTCACACTGAAAAGGGACACTAATAAATATTATTTGTCATGGCTGTTTTGCTTGCCTTATTAAAATGAACTGGCTGCTTAGGACAAGATCCCTCTATAACAGATTTGTATTGCAGAGAATTATTTGTAAAGATTGAAAACATAGCCAGGTAGTGAACTAATAACTAAATGGTGGGGATAAATATGAACTAGGTACTCAAACCCACTACCTGGCCCTGTTTTATTTATCTTACATGATTAGAAAATTGACGTAGTTGAGTTTTGACCTTCTCTACTCCTCTGTTTCCAGGATTTTGTATATTCCAGGAGGAAGGCACAAAATACCAAAGACACATCCATTCCTTCTGAAGCTACAACTCTCCAGTGGGTACTTGAAGCCAGAGTGTGGCCTCTTTATTGCCTGAATATTGTAATCACCTATGATACACTACAGACTTTGCTGCAGGGATGATTTAAGATTGCACAGGATAATTATCAAGATTTGATATGAACCATCTAATCTTACTGAAATGTAATTACCCTTCTCTGAAAAATAAATGTTTGCCCCAATATAGAAATTGGTATTTCTTAAAGACTTTCTTGGCTAAATCAGACACCATGACTATCTTACAAAGAACTGAGATAGATTTAAATGAAGCAAGAAGTCATTGAGTCAAATATGGGATAATTTCATGATCAAACACTTTTCACCTGCTCTGTGTGAGAATGTCTTTTAGAAATATTTTCACTTGAAAATTCAATCCCAGTTAGGATTTCAGGAATTCATGTTGGTGGTGAGGAAAAATAACAATAACCTTAATAATAATAAACAGCAAGTTTAATTTTTTTTATTTTCCACTTGAAATGTACTGCTTTGAAGTAGAACTTTTTTAATCAAAAAAATAAAACAAAATGTAATTTTTTGGACCTGAAACAACTTGTTGATTTGACACCTTTTATTTTTCATAACCACAAATTCATTTACTCAGAATATTCTGCTTATAGCTAATGCAAGCTAATAACAGAAAACTAAACCTTACATTTCAGTATGTAGCATCCTCACCTGAAGACATCATGAAGAAATTCTTCCTCCAGTATACAGACCTGCACAGCTGCTTAGGTGCTCCATAGGGAGCATCTGTTGATGGGTAATTACCTATTACAATAGGGTCTGATCCAGAGCTTATTGTAGTCATTCCATCCAAATGGGCTTTGGGGCAGGCCCATAGTCCAGGTGCCTAAATAAATGCTGAAACTGCCTAATCTGCTATGTTGCCCATCACATCAGTACAGTCACACAACTCGTTAAGCCCAGGATAAGCATAGATAATATCTCCACACTATTTCAGCTGACAATCACAATTAAGAGTAATCTTAGAAGTCTTTTTTCTTGGTCCCTTTAATATAGTAACATCTTAATGATTAGTTTGTCATCATTTTAATATATATTAAATTTACATTGTTTTTTTCCCATGTAACTTCTTTCAATATTCACAAATAAAATCTTCGAAGCAACCTAAGCTTTTATTATTATTAACCTTTTACTATTATATTTGCTTAAAACTCCAAGAAAGGGGCCATTTCCTTTATTCTCCTATATCTTTAATTATTCTTATTTACGAACATTCTCTTCTGCATTTGATATGATTAATACTTCATATATTATGTGATCAAATAATTAATAAATAAATTAAATTTTTCAATTTCTTGGTATTACAGCCAAATACATTTTAAATAATACTTTAAAGCATGTAACACTAAAACTTCATACAAATAACTAACTTTACAATGATATCCCAGATTCTGTTATGGTGACTTTTCCACCACAAGCCTTGAAACTCTAACTGCATTACCTTAAATATTAGATTTCCCCATACTAAAATAAAGCAGCCATTTAGATTATTTTGATTTGACAATTTTAATTAATTGTTGTCATGACTGTCTTTGTGAGATTCTACTACAGAAGTACCTGGGATGACCATTAATGCCTGGCATTACCAGCAAGTACTACTTAAAAATCAAGACATAACCTCAGGTAAATATGGCAAAAGCTTATTGCAGGGAGGAAAACTGACTGTGAACTTAGATTTTTTTAAAAAAAACCAACCAAACAAAACTGTTTACTTTTACTTTTGTCAATAGCACAGTAATTCCATTTTGTTTACAAAACCATATGAATTTGGTCTAAAAATTCCTTCCAATTTTTATCATGTTTTGCCTGTAAAATGATAAAAGCTATCTAATAGATGCAACTGATACTATGGAAAACTACAGAGTGATTTTATTTTAAGTCTAAATGTGAACAAGAATATAATAACCATTAAACATTTAATGTTTCTAGGAATCCATGAATGTTTGTACACAGTTTTGAGATGACGGATTGTATTAAAATTCATTATACCATTGCTGGAATTAAAAAAAAAAAAAAATCTTTTTCTTAGCTATTAGCTCTTTTTATTTTGCCAGTACTCAGACCCAGTCTGTGAAGCTGCAAGTTGGCAGCTGTGATTGCAGTACAGATTTCACACAGTGTAATTACTGCAGTGACACTAGGACTGAGAGGTACAAAGAAAAAAAGAGGCCCTACAGGTTATTAGCACTAAACACTGGGAGAAATCAAACGGAGAGTCAATGCGTAATTTCGAGGCCTATCAAGCCTCATCAGGAACAGCAGGGAGGAAAGTGCTTCACTTCATCATCTCACTCTCTGACTTTTGTTGAAAATTACAGTAATTAAAAAAGAGCTAAGTACTTCTCAGGCAAGGGGTCTTTTCTTTACCCATCACCTTTTAGTTGGCTGCTGATTTTGTGTGACCTTTTTCTTGGCTCTGTCTATCGCAGTCAACACAGATCTTTGTTGAATAGCTCTCTAAAACCTAATTACTATCTGCTGGGTGATTCAGTATTGATCAGAAAAGGTGGCACAGCAAAATAAGAGTACCAGCACTGTGGCCCCAGCAATCGAAAAGTAATTCTAGCCCCATAGAAACGTCCCTTCCATCCCACTTATTAGAAGCAGCTGTGATGTTGCCAAATCGATACACAACATTGAATTGCTTCTTTGACTAAAAAGCTCTTTTTTTTTCCTCCAGAAGTCGGGCACAATCAGTGGCCTCTGACTTCAAAGGACTGTGCCCTAATGCTATATTTGAGTGAATAAATTCCCTGTTGGCAAATATTTCTCAGATCGGAGGGTTAAGATTAAAAATCACTATTTTTATGTAGACATGGTAATTTCACCTCTCTGCGGCATTAAATATTGCTCCAAGTTTTTGCTAGACTCAAATCCTAGCACATAATGTCTATCCAGTGTATTTCTAAATCAAAATGTTTATTTATAGTCTAAAAACAATAAAGTGAAAAATTGAATTTAAATTATTTACAGGACAAAGCCTTGCTGAAATACCAAAACCAATTTTTAGAATAGTGACATAAATATAAATTATAAGGTTATTATCAATTCATGACCTAATTTTTGTAGTTAAATTTTACTCTTGGAAAAAAAACAATTCCATTTGAGGACAGATTCCATAAGTAATATTCAGTGAAATTATGCATTTAAATATATTCTGTACAATTTCCTCACATATTTTTTTCTATATGATGGATCTACAAATACTTACATATTGCCTACCTTCAAATATAGTCTAAAACTTCAAATTGAGCATGTTCATAAATCCTCATAAATATGCATTTAGATAAGTTAGAAGTTATCTAATAGGAAATAAATTACAAAGAATTGAAATGCACAAGTCATATATGCATAACATTTTGCCTTAATGTAGATGGCACCTATGCATAGTGAAATTGATCCCAGTGTAGAGACAGCATGTGGAGTGTGAACTTCTTCAGGTAAAGTTTTCTATGGAACAGACGTAACCTGCAAGTAGTGTCTGGGTGTTTGGAAAAACATTTATTACACATCATCTCAGTGTTGTTTTCTAGAGATAAATATATAAGCATAGCTTCACTTAACATACAGTACAAACCTTCGAGTGTTTTGATCTCAACATATTTATTTTCACCTGTATGTAACTGATTAACTGTATAATTACATGAAATAGAAAAGATATGTTCAATTCTGAACTGTATATTGTCATGACTGCACTATGTTGCAGAGATATGCCAAGATTTAGAATTCATATTCTGAATTTAAGAGATGAAACCACTGCTTATGACTTCAATCACCTTTCCACTGACAATGTATTTTACCTCATCCTGTCTCCAACATTCCTAACCCTCTGTCCCAAGTGGTTACTATACCCTCCACTCCACCTCTCCTTAATCCCCAGACCCTTTGTACTCCAGTTGGATTATACCCTCCTTCTCATGTAGGATGCCTGCTCTCCCACAAAGGGATTAGTGAAAGACAGTTTCTTTGCTCTCACTTCCGATGCCTGGCAATTTCTGGCAAGTAGTGCAATTGCAGGAAAAGTCTTACTCAGATATTGGCTAGAGCATATGCCCTGAGCTCTGTGCTAGACACTGCCTAGTACTGACCTATGTGGCTGAGCCATGTGTATAAGAATTTAAATGACTAATAACTGAGAACCCTAGTTTTATGTGACACAACCAAAAAACTCTCCAAATATCTTACTGCTGGGATTATATGGGATAATAATGTAAACATGATGCCGAGAAACTATTGTCCACTGAAACATAAAGAACAGGAACAGTTTCCCTGATTGCCTTTCTTCTAAAAAATGATGGAGACCATCTTTGCATTCTACCAGGGTTTAACACGATTAGACACTCTTGGACAAGGTGTCATATAAAACACATTTTGAGCAGAACCACAGCAGGAAAAACAGAAGTAACCTGATAGAAATTATTGTCATTACATTGGTATAAAGTAAGTGCCTTAGACATGAAAGCTCAGGTGTATTGTCAATTGTCTGAACAGCATGCAAGCATAAGATATGAAATAAAAGGGTGATTGATTTGAAAGGGTGCAAAAGCATTAGATGAAAGACAGGAAAACTGAAACCTAGGGCCCATGATTTTATGCATCTTTAATGAAGAGACTAAAGCAGAAATGTTTCATGAAATAAATGTGGTTTTAAATAGGGTGGGAAGGAAAAAAAAAAAAAAGGCTACCAAACAGAAAAGGTGTATTCTTTAAATATGTATGACTTTCGGTAGGATTTTTCACACTGAGCAAAGTATTTGCCAGGGCAACTGGGCTGGTGAAGTCAGAAGTGAAAATAGCACAGTTGCAACTGTGGTAGTGTAAGGATATGAGAGAGGCAGGTTTGTAGAGAAAGCCAACACATTTCATTAGGCCACAGGATATAACAGGAATAAATGAACAAGTATTAACTTAGAATAAGCTAGCCCACGCTATCTAACTCAAGGTGAATAAAATCCTCTACTTCCTGTAAGTTAATGCCATTTCTCCAGTCCTTAGGTTTAGCCTAAAAGATAAACTTATTTCTCTGTTGTCATCTTGAATCACCATGAAAAAGCATCACCTCTTACTTACTTCAAGGTTTGGGAGGGTTTTTTGCAGTTCTGTGGGGTTTTTTTTAAATGGCTAAAAAATAGTCATCCCACAATATAATGGACACAAAAGACCTTAGGTATTATTGGGTTTCTGTACACATTCCACAATTTAAACAAATAAGGGAGGAAGGTAGTTAATGCTGGCAGTTAACGTAATCACCAGGTGTTCTGCAATTGTGAAGAGATCTGTAAGTCTCTCCAGTTTCAAAGTTCTCTATACTCTTTCTTTCTTTGTTTCCCTCCCAGCACCACCTTTAATAACAGATCAGAACATAATTTTGAGTCTGCATTTATTACATTTAGTGACACTGAAAACTTGGTTTTATCATAGCCAAAACTTTCTCTTTGATCAAAATATCTGAGCATATGAATATTTTTCACAGGCAAAATATAGAGTGCTCTTAGACACACTTTTTCACCTCCAGTATTTATATGACCTCTGACTCAAAAATAAGATGCTCTGTGTTGGACTCTAGGCTGGACTGGGCTGCGTAAAGCTTTTTATACAAAGAGTTCTGAACCCTGCATATAAATTTATATAAATAAATATAAACAGTAGAGGATTTCAGACAACAGTCAGTGAGGTAAATAACTCAGCTGAATGGAGCAGTAGACATTACAAATGTCTGCCAATTGCAGAACTATTGCTGAAGCCTCAGTTCTGAGAACTAAGCTCCAGACTGGGCTGATTTAGATTATCCTGATTACTTATGGCCAGTATCGTCAATGCAGCTTTCCTCTTATTGTGTCTAACAAACTCTTGAACTGTCCCTGGTAATCAAATTGGAACAGTCTTTATTATGAGATGCAATGGTCTGGCTAACCAGGCCCTCATATATTTCAATGACTTGGTCTCATGGGTTGTCTTTTTATTCTTCTCTTATCCTGGCAGAGTCTCTATCTAGTGGTTTCATGACCACTGAGCATTAAATGTTTCTTAATAACTTTATGAATGATACCTTCTTCTGAGAACTACTTTGGCTGTTGTTCATGTATTCAACTAAATGATACAGCATACTAAATTACACATATACCCTCCCAGCAGTAGAATAATGGCCTATAGTTAAGTTTGTGACCCAGGTGCTGGAGACCTAGGTTCAATTCATATTTAATTACAGACAATCTGGGTGAACTTTCAGAAGTCTTCCTCTGTTCTCTCTTTTTTTCACATGAACTGCAAATAATTTACTTCCTTTTAAGGGAATGCAGGAATAACTGCAGTAACACTACTCTGCGGTTTGAATATAAATGAAGCTCAACATACAATATCACAGACAGTCAAATAGACAGGTGGGATTTGGGATACTAGACAATGAAACAAACTTTTCCAGTCAAGTGATTAATTCAGTGTCACGTGAAGGGTCCTTGGCCCTTCAAATAAAGACCATTCATGGCACAAGAAAATTTTTATCAAATAATCCCTACCTGACATGGCTGTAGACACAGTATTCAACTTCAACTTTACATGTTACAAAGGCTACCATAATAAAAAGAAATAATAATGAATATATAGAAAATCCTTGCCTAATTCCAAATACTAATCTTTGGCATCCAGATTTGCTTAATTGCTGTAGCAAGCAAAAACGTGTAAACTCTAGATATGTTAATTTCCAGTGGTATAAAAATTTAATTTCCAAATTTTTAGTTATAATTATAATGCATATTTTTCTAGATCATCTAATTTGTTTACACTCAGGTTTTCCAAATGTTTCCCTGCTTAAATTTTATTAATTTATTTACTGTATTTCTTATCTATTTGCATTTCTTTCTTATGCAAAAGATATATACTATGATTCTATGACTATGGCCTCTCAAATCACTCATTGCAAGCATTATTAATCCCAAAGAAACACTGGGTTTGGGTGGTTTTTTGCTTTATTATTTTCATAAGAAAAAATTCTTCCTCCAGTGTGTACTTTGAAGATCTCTTTCACAACTTTATGAGCACAGCATGTGGACTCAGATCTATTCTCTGGACTAATCCTGACCTGCCATTCACATCCAGGGGTGCAAAGCAGATGCCTGCTAGTTGAGAATTTGTGAGAGCTGCTTTCAACACATAGATTTAATTGACAGCTTTGAAACTAGAGTCATAAACAGTGTAATGTATGTACTAGATTTACTGGCCAAATTCATGGCATGCTCTATGAACAGTGGAATATTCAATATACAAATTACAAAACTGAATAATAGATAGGATGGCTAGTACGAGGAGTAAGAAAGTAAAAGAAATTTGTTAGTAGGAAAAAACAAGAACAGATGTAAAGGATTAAAGAATCCAGAATAAGCAAAGGAAACGATGACAGAAACTATTAGAGACAAAATTTGAATAGATAAGAGCAAAAGAAAGAAGAGTAGAAATTGAGTGGCACTAAACATTTAAGAAATGGGGGAGGGACAGAAGAGATAGGAAAGAAAGGCAAATAAAGCTCAGATGTTAACAATGAAAGAAAAAACATTTAGTAGGCTTGAAGAGGCCAGTGGTTGGACACTTAATCAAACATTCAGTTGGAAGAAGCCAATAAACCATAGCCATCTCAGAAACCAGAATAGTTGAGATAGGAGCTAATTAATGTCATGTCATTCTTGACACAAACCATACAGCTTACTTGCAAAGTGGGGGAACTGAAAAGTTGTGGTTTGATGGGAACTGAAGAATAGGGCTGGAATAAATATTTGTCAGAGGTCAATGACAGCAGAGTCACTAACTGAAGAATATCTAATTTGATCATCATAATACTGCTAGCATTTAGAAGTATCTTTAATTACTTTGAAAGACTTAATCATAAGTAAGGCTCCCAAGGATCATGTCTTTCTTATCCTAAATGTTCAATATGTCATTAATTTCTTTAGATTTGGACAACTCTACAGTTTTAGTGTAAAAAGAGGTTTTAGCTCTGACTTACAGCTGAAAGTAAATATAGAATGCTCTTCAGAATGAGAAATGCTGCGTGCTCTCAGAGCTCATAAAAGTATAATTCAGCTGTTCTCTCATGTACTATGTCTGAACACTTACACTTTCATGAAAGTTTCAGAAGTCAAAGCACTTGATGACTAGACAAATATTAGAAATCAATATCTAAAAAAACATATATAGAAATCTCCTGTTAGTGCCATAATTCTCTGTCCAGTTCCATTTTGAACAAGATGCTTCTCAAAAAGTAGAAATAAAACAGGTTTGTAACCCTTGTCTCTCCCCAGCGCAGGAGAATTTACATCAGAACTACCTTTAATATTTGACTTAAATCCACCAATCACCTTAGTTACTTCAGGCTCTTTTGAGTCTTAACTAACTTAACTTAGTGTATCTTGTCTTTATATAGACCATAGAGGGGAAACTAGACATTCCCAGACAGAAAAAGTCTAATTTGGTCCTGGATGGTAACATATATATGATGAATTATGCTGAGGATGGATTTTCATTAGTACATATGTATATATGCATATACATACATATATATATAAACACAAAACCGGTTGGTTATATAAGCCAAAAAATGGAGCATCTTTAAAGAGGCCTAGATGGATGAACCTCTTCAAATCTTTAACAGTTAATCATGGAGTTAGGTAAAGAACACACTTGTACTGACTTACCAACAAAACGGGTATCCAAATAGCTATTCCATACTGCATGGGAAGCTCTTTATGTTCTGTGCTTCCCCAGCATTAAATTAAAGGCATTTCAGCTTGTCCATGTTCAGAGCTTCTAGATACTGCGAACTAACTACAATCAAGTTAATTAAATTTGGGATTTAAAAGTTATTTTCAGAAGATATTTAAATATTTTATGTGTCAAAATAAAAACAAAACAAAACAAATCTTAAGTTTTATCACTTCATGTTTTTTAAATTTTTGAATGACATAAAACTGGAATAAAATAAAATGAAAACAAACATCTGTCTATAACCAAATAACAAATAACCTAGAGGTAGAAAAATGGAACACATGTACATTAAACTAACTGTTGTTCTGCTAGTATTTTAGGTGAAATGATGATCAAGAGTGAGTAAATTAAGCCTCTGCAAAACATGGTTCTACTTTCTTGTTCATTTATTTATTCTTCAACACTATAAAAATACACACACATGCACAGTTCAAAGACATTTCCTCTCTCAAATAAAAATATAAAACAAATAGAATTTTTTTAGCAGTTGCTGTAGAATTTCTCTTACCAGGCAAAAGCAAAGAATGATCGATCAAACCCTCTGCCTCAATACACCAATTTCAGTGTAATACATATAGACTTTGAAAAATCTGGTATATCTGGTTAGTTATAACACTTTCATTTCCAGCTTCTCACAGACTTTGTTTTCTCTCTAAGACAGTAATTTTATGTTTCCAGTCAAATCACCCAAGAGCATTACTTGTTTGCAGCTGCTATTTCAGTATTAAATGCTTGCAATGATAAAAGTGGGCATGTTTGTGTAAATACTCTTGAAAAGTGAGGAAACTGCAGATAAATGAAAGCAGCTGAATGATAACAGCAGGGATAGAAGAAGAAAAAGCCATTAGTGAATTCATTAATTTTTACCTTTGGCATTTAGTGCTTCTGATTAATGGCTTTCCTCTAGGCTGCTATTTTCCTCTCAGATATTAACATGCAAAATATGTGGCATATAAGAAAAAAGTGTTATTACTATTTATGTGTATCCAAAATCCCTAAAATACCAGGAATTAAGTCAAAATGCAGACAAATAAAATAGTTAATCTTTTGCACACATTTCATCTTATGAAGACAGACAGCTCCATAGCACACTTGCATCTACAAAGTTTAAATGTGCATTTAGAAACAAAAATGTCTTGTTTCACATCACCTGTATGTATTTCACGGGTGGCAAGTTCTGCTACAGCCCATGGCATGCTGGGGAAAAACAGCCTGTAAAATATCACAGAAGTCTGCAGCAGAAGGGACACGCACTGTATCCTCTTCTGGGCTCCTCAGTACGAGACAGACATGGACATAGAGTCCAGCGAAGAGCCACGAAGATTATGAAGGGACTGGAGCACCTCACATATGAGAGAGCTGAGAGAGCTGGGGCTGTTTAGCCCAGGGAAGAGAAGGCTCCGGGGGAGCTTATAAATGTGTGTAAATAGCTGAAGGGAGGGTGCAAAGAGGACAGAGCCAGGCTCTTTTCAGTAGTGCCCAGTGACAAGACTAGAGGCAATGGGCACAAAATGAAACACAGGAGGTATCATCTGAACATCACAAAACACTTTTTCACTGTGAGGGTGACTGAGCACTGGCACAGGTTGCCCAGGGAGGTTGTGGAGTCTCCATCCTTGGAGATATCCAAACATAGATGCTCTGGCAGCAATTTGGATAAAATTTCTGGTACAAAGTATAGTTCTTGCTTCTATATTGATAAGGTATAAATCATCCCCACTACACATTTTCTCTTCTTTTTATAGCTTGGCCAGATTCTCAGTTCAAAGCTGCCATTTTCCATTATGGATAACTAAGACATCATCAGTCTCATTGCTCTTCTTTCACCTACAACTCCTTGTCAAACCTTTCCTCCTATTTGTCTCCCATATGTGCAATCTCTACCTCCTTGTTCTTTTTCAGATCTTTTTTCATTGAAAAATTAAAAGGATATAATCTTCTCCCATTACTATTTTCTCCTATGACCTATCACCAGCTCCTGCATTTCTGAGGTTGAAATTTCTTACCAGTTTCTGACTCAGTCTTCCCAAACTTCAGTTACTAGTTTTCCTATTTATACTTTACCTTTTTTTTAATAATATTTTTATTCTCTTATTATAAAGAACCTAACACTGGCATAATCCATTCTCCCCTAATATTCTTCACCTTCATACTCTAAAGTCATTATCTGAAATGCCTATCCCTTTTCATTCTAGACCCTCTCCTCTCCTTTCCTGAGATATAGGGCACTGGAAAATGTTGCCCCAGTCTACAATAACTATTTCTTGACTACTTCTGAAGGTCACTATTCAATTTTTATCCTTCTCCCTCTGCTGATTGATTTTAGTCATTAAATTCTTCCTTAAAATCTTGTATTCAGCCATTTTGAAATCTGCAGCCAAAATAATCAACTCCTTCCAGCCTGACTAGAGAGTGAAATCTATTCTCACATCTCTAGATCAAATGCAAGACTCCTTAAGCCACTCTGTCACTGTTCCCTAACATAGCACTTTTCTGTATCTTTTCTCAAATGTGTGAGAAAATACTAGGGTTTTTTAGGTAACTTACTTAAATTCCCCATCTCTAACAAGGCTAACTTGCTATATTTAATATTATTTTTATATAGATGATATATATGTATAATATTATATATATTATATAAAGTATTAATATAGATTAACACTTCAAAATGCTTCAGAGATCCTGTTTTCTCACTTTGAGGATACTTTTCTTCTCCCTTTTCTTTTTTAGCCTTCTCCACTACACCAAAATGAAAAGTTTTGTTTGCATGCTTGACAGGTTTTGCTGTATCAATGTAAAAATTAAAGGAAGGCTAAGTACCTAAAGGGGGCCTACAAGAAAGCTGGAGAGGAACTTTTTACAAGGGCACATAGTGATAGGAAAAGGGGTAATGGTTTTAAAGTGAAAGAGGGCAGATTTAGATTAGATATAAGGAAGAAATTCTTCCCTGTGAGGGTGGTGAGGCCCTGGCACAGGTTGCCCAGAGAAGCTGTGGCTGCCCCCTCCCTGGAAGGGTTCAAGGCCAGGTTGGACGGGGCTTTGGGCAACCTGGGCTAGTGGAAGGTGTCCCTGCCCATGGCAGGGGGGGTGGAACTAGACAATCTTTAAGGTCCTTTCCAACCCAAACCATTCTGTGATTCTATGATTCTATGAAAAAGGATAAAGAACTGTGATAAAAATAACCTGCAATGTGCCTATAGCATACCACACTGAAGAATGACAAATACAGGCCTGCAAACGGGTTTATTCCTGAAATGGTTGCTTAAACTTAGAATGTCAATACAGTAAGGTAATACAGTAGCAGAAAAGAGTCTAACCATTTCAGTGTCCTCTATTGTCTAATGCACTGAAAGATTTTTATTTTTATTCTGAGATTATTGT
The DNA here is from genome assembly GCF_031877795.1 of Strix aluco. Classification (NCBI taxonomy): domain Eukaryota; kingdom Metazoa; phylum Chordata; class Aves; order Strigiformes; family Strigidae; genus Strix; species Strix aluco. The sequence goes on along the minus strand of NC_133946.1, from coordinate 4,499,538 downwards.
TCTGAAAGTAAAATATTCAGAGCTAGGATGGTTAAAAGCAACATACAATAAAGCTATAACTTATGCATAATGCTAACCACTAACTCTTAAGAATACAAGGCAAACTACATAACAGTGTGGATAAATCTAGTTACCAGCAGCCTTTTCCTTGCAGATCAATCATTAATCATATACATTAAAGGAATACCTTCACATAATAGATTCTTCTCAGAACAGAATTACATATTTTTAATGTAAAATTACTTCCATCTAAAGTTAGGGTGGTGCATTTTTTTTTACCATTTACTGTAAGACACTACAGAAAAGTTTGCAAATAGTGGCAAAAAGGGATATAAGACTAATAGCCCATGTACTTTTCTATCCAACTTCAGTAAATACTTTCTCTTTTCAGCATGCCTGGAACTTAACAGAAATATAGGCAGGGTATAGAGAATGTCACATGGCAGATACTAATTGTTACGATTAAGGTCTAACAAGCATGCTTCCCTGCTGTTCTGAGAATGTCTCTGACTTTTGATCCTGACATCTGTGTCTTACAAGAATTTCACTCGGCTCTGACATTCCTTCTGATGTTGATCCAGGAATTAATGGATTGTGAAAAAGCTGGCAGGATATCATTTAAAAAATAGAATTCTTGGTGTACAACTGATGAAAAGGTATCAGAATTCACATACTTTGTGTCTGATACCAATACACTATGTCTATACGCATGCATTTGGTATGAAGCAATATCTCAAAACAGAGGACAAAAAATAAGAATTAGAAGGAAGCAAGAACTTTATGTTATACTCATTTGCAGTATTGCTATTGTACTTCTTCAGCATGTTACAAGATGAAAATTATCAATGATTTAGACAAATTCTGTGTAATGGAGATTCAATTGTTTAAAATCCCTACCAGCAAAATATATTATGATTAATTCTGATATAGTTTAAAACTTTCATAAGAACCTTTTTAGAAAATAGCATTAAAGAAATCAATATAAACTATGAAAGAAGTTTCAGCAGAGCCAGATATAAGCATGCTTACAGTGTGACATATGTTGTGTGGTCACCATCATACAATTTCAGTTTGGACATGTATTTAAGGTGGTTTGTGCTACAACGGTTGCAGGACCATTGAAGGAGCTATGAGGAAAAAAACCCACAAACTTTAAAACATTTAATACCAAAAGTTAAACTGAGATTTTTTTTCTAGATGTGTTTAAGACTGAAGAATTACATACAGAATTGAAATTTTACACATCACAGAATATTGCCTTGTATTTCATGGTTCTGGATAATTACTAGATGCCAGTGGATAACTTAAACATAGCTTAGAGTCACTGACATTAATGTGTGACAGGCAGCATTACAGAACATATTTAGCAATTTTAAATGAAAAAGTAGAATGATATTTGAAAAAAACCCATAAAAATAAAATTCAGGTTTATCACAACTGGAAAGAAGCAGTACCCTCTTTAAAGTAAAGCCAAAAATGTTTTTCACTATGAAATAAAAAGAAATGGAAGGAACTATAAAAGGAAGGCTTCAACAAGTTAAAAAGAAACTAAATTCAATTGTCAATTATTGTCAATTATAACTAGTTAAAAAATTAAGACTATATGGGTTAACATCTCCTTGAGCAAGTCAACAAAATTTCAAATCAAACACCGATACCATTATTTATTAAGTTAAATTTCTGGCATTTGCATCTGTATTTCAGTGGTTTAGATCTTTTAAGAAAATTTCTTAACACTCAAAGGCACAGGATATTTTGACACAAGTCCAGATCCAAATATTACTAATAAAAAAATGTAATTAAAAAAATTAATAGTACAGACTACCTAGAGTTATTTAGCCACTCATGCCCAATATATAAACATTGGAAATACTTGCTTTAGGGACCATGATATTATGCAAAATAAGTAAGATATAATCAGGGACAATTTATAAGAAGCCAATTTACATCTCAAATATTAGAAATCAATAGGTGAAAAAAGCTTAGTGACTTGCAAGTTGCATGCTTCTTACCAGTGCTTATTACAACTCTGTTGTTTTTCAGCTGCACAGAATTTACAAAACTCTAACAAAAATACCAGAACTCTAACAAGATGCAAATAAATATCTTAAACATTTATAACATTAATAGTACATCTAGAGATTCCAATAATGTTTTGTTTAAACTGTATTATTAAAGATATCATGTGATTACTGTTTTAAGGGAAACATACATGTCCTTAAGCATTAATATTTTTATGTTTGATTCTATTTAAATTTACTGTTCTATTTTTCCTTCAGAGTTCTAGAATTCATTTAACAAATAGAAGAGTAAATAGCACACAGATGAAGCAAAAAGGTAAAATGAATAGTTAAAGAGAAAAGACTGGATCACATTTAAGATGGGGAAAAACAAAAGGCAAAGCTTGTAAAATCTGAAAAAGTAAGGTAGGGGTGTGAAAGTGTGATGTGTGACAGGTGGGGTAAAATGAGACAGTTGGGAGGAAAGAAATAAAAATGAAGAGCACAAATTAGACAAGACATTCATTTTAAGCCCTTAACAGGCTGGATCTCATCGTTGTCATCAGACAGGAAATGTCAGAGCTGGCACATTTGGTTTTTTATGCTTTTTACTTGTTTTAAAAAAAGTCTGTATCTTACAATACATAAGAAGTCTATTTGCTTTAAAGAAAAACACATCTCAATTTGTTCCCTTTTTTTCTCCTACTCAATCTTTAACAAACTTCAATTCTATTATATTGGAAACTACAATAATTACAAGGTTTAATACTTCCATTATATTTCGCGTTATTTTATTTAATACCTGAATAGGAGTTGAATTCTTTAAAAATAACTAAACTTTGCACTTATAACTACAGGTGGATTTCTGGAGGAGGTATTGCATAAGATGGTGTGTAGTAAGTGCTAGCTCACAAATACAAACAAATCCTTGTTGTAAAGTTCAGAATTTTTGACAGTATGTAGATATTATTTCCAAAAGAAATGAACAAAATTATTATGTCATAAAGAAGCTTTTAAATGTATTTTCCAGTAATGGAAAGAACTTAAAGGTACATAGTTTTTTAATACAGGCTTTATTAAATTTCTCGAAATTATATTTGGGACCTGAAAATAGCAGCACTGTATAGGTTATGTTACCAATCTTCTCTCAATATGATTATTTCATTAATCTGTGTTGTTCTGTCGAATAAAAAGAATAAGTCCTTGTATACTGGAACATGGCAGAAAAGGCAAGTGTGGTAATTACAATGCACATGTTCATAATTTGTTACTGTATTTCTCCTACATGATCTTAAGGTTAAATTCAAATGAAGAAGAATACTCCAGCAGAAAAGTGCATATAGTAACTGTAATTCTTATTAATTCAGTATTTTTAGAATAGGCTCTTTTTTTGTTGTTTTTAACTGAAATGATCTTTTGAACTTCTTATTTTAAAAAGTGTATCTCAGAGTTATATATAAAACCAAAATATTTCCATACTGAAGGAATGGACTTCTATCTCCTGCACAGTTTAGAAATTTATGCTCTATATAAGGCATTCTACTGTCTCAATTCTTCCATCAATTTTATCCAGAAATTAACAAATAAGCAACAGGGTCTACTATATTTAGAAAAGAAAAGAAAATATTTAGCTGGAAAAAAATTACATTTTCTTATAGTTTATAATTCCCATTACTATCTTTATATGTTCTTAGTGAAAGTCAAATGGATGGAAATTGGAAGCAAAGATTTTGGATTTTACACATGAAGGTAAATGATGCAGAAGAGCAAGGCAGGGAAGGATCAGACGAGGGATTTAGAACAGACACAATGTGTCAAACTTATAGAACACCTACACCTATTTCCAACAATGACTGAATGTTTAAGGAAAAAAAAAAATCAAATAGATCAGGTACAGAGTGATGCCATCCAATCTCTGATAGACAAGGATTTCCAAATCCAGGGGTTGAACTCAGACCACCAATTCTAACAGTCATCAGTAGATGTATCCACCATGAATATTTCTAATTTCTATTCTCCTCTACTTGTAGTTTAAATAAATGTATTGTCAGTCACAGGTCTTTACTTTGGGCCATTTCCACATGCTATGAGAAAATCTAGCAAATAAGGATTCCTCAAGCTTTATCAAGCTTCAGTGTACTTCTGTAAAAGAACTGATGCCATCATCCTACAAACCTTTTCATGTGTGCTTATCTTGAAAGGTTCTAAGCATTGCCAGGAAGTTCAGTTTTTAAACTTGTCTTGGAACATATTGGGTTAATGGTTTGCATTCACAGAAAAAGTAACATAAACAAGCAAGTATATTATACTTTGAACCTTTTACTCTCATATTACACCAAAAAAGTCAATAGAATTTAAATAAAATACTGAGCCCTCTGCAGTACTTTACTCCTGCATTATATAATTTCTATAGATACACATGTATTATCTCATTTTGCTTTTCTCTGAGAACTAAAGTAGCCACTGTGTTATACTAGATTTCATAATCTTAAACCATTATACACTCCATTCTGTTGTATCTCAACATGTTTCCATTTTTATTTACCTCCCTTCAGACTACACATGGTAGACATGTGCTATTATTCTCATTTAGCAGGAAAAGTACTATGGCTTGCCCAAGGTCAAAAAGGACACTTGTGTCATAAGAAATCAACTAATCCTACTCAATTTTCCCAAATCATAAACTGAAGGTCTTAATGTTAAAATGTATTCTGGGCCACCTTCATTTAAAATTCTTTAAATACTATCACAATTGTGATGTCTTAATTATACCCTTTGCTACAGTCATCCTCTTCTTTCCTCCCTACACCTTCCTCACCTTGCCTTTCATTTAGGGTCCTTTCACAACTCAATAGTACCCTCAGCAGCCAGCAAAAGGCGTTCAAGAACTGTCACAATCAGAAATGCAAGAATTCATGTCCTCTATTCACTACTCTTTGCTGCCAACTCTTTTCTCCCTGTTCACAGGAAAGTAACGAGCAAAGTGCTGTTTTCTGTAGGGTTTAGTTCTCCATCTGGCAAGTGTCTGGCCTGAGGATGGCTGGAGGATCTGCTGTAGTCTGGTTGATTGAGGCACAAATAAGGTTATTTTTACAGGCGCAATTTACAGACCAGCTATGTCTTAGTCTACAAAATTACCAGGTAAAAGGTGTTATATAGCCTCTTTCTTAAGATGTCAAGTAACAAAATCACCAAGGAATTTCTGTACTTAGCCAAAAGAAGTTATATATTTTAGAACGATATCAAAACTAAATGAAAGTTTTTGCCTGATGAATGAACATATTTTGATAAGTTTTTTCAAAGGTTAATTACCTGTGCAGTTTAAAATGTGCTCTTATTTTCCATTTGACTTTATCTGGCTTCATCATGCATTTGCCTGCTACATCACAGAATATTCCACTGTGAGATATTTATCTTTGAAATTATTCACGCATTTTTGATTTTTTCTTTTTGAATGGTATACTAACTGAAGCTCTCCTAGCATTTTTGGAAAAAAGCAAAACACAAAACCAAACCAAACAAAAAAAGCCAAACTGAGGGCAGATCTGGAGAACAGGGCCTTAGAACTGCCAAATATACATAAAAAGCAATGGACTTTGATGACTTTCAGCACATTTACAAATCAAGTCTATTTAAAAAATAGAGATAGTTGACACCATAAAGTATATTTGAAACATCTAGAAATGCCATAGTCAAAAATACTCAGGACTCTCAACTCAGAAGCAGTAGCTACAAGACACAGCCTCTATCGGTAGAATGAACACTCAGGTCCATGAGTCTCACATTAACTGAAAACTGGGATATTCTTGCACCTGGATCAAATGGTAAAAGAGTGGAAGAATCATCTCTAATCACAGTAATCAAAATAACATATTTTGTTTCAAGTCCAGTTTTGCAATGCCTACCATAAAGTGGAGTGACAGTCCAAGAAGCACCTGAAGGATATGCTTCAAAAATTAGAGACTGTGATCATTACTGTTTCTTGAGTTGTTCATTCAGCATGGCATGACCAAAAATATAAGCACTTTTTCACATATTTCTTCTTTCTGGTCTGGTATCTCCAACATTATATCTACACAACCCAGAGAAACAGGGTCTTACTGTAACTACGTGGTAAGGGTGCCCTTAGCTAGGTCATTTACCATCCACTGTGTGTGCAGCCTTCTGTGCTTTAGGTGGGGAAGGAGAATAGACAAAGTGCGGGGAGTTCTAAAACCCATGTTGCAGTGGTCCCTGGGGAACCTCTGCCAGCTGGCACAGGCTAAAGCAACACAGAGGCCTGGGGCTATGTGAAAAATCAAAGAGCTATAACCATCTCCCTGACAGTCCCACACTGTAAACTAGATACAGAAGAATCCAGGTCTTTTGTACATGAGGGTGAAGATCAGTGTCTATTCATATAATTTTCTGAAAGATTTTATCTTTCAGATATAATACAAGGTAAAAGTCAGACCAAAAGGTGAAAAGGGTATAATATTTAGATATTTGACTGAGATGTCTGAGATGATCTGATGCTTGCAAAAGAAAAAAAAAAAAGAAGCTTGGATAGGACCTCAAAACCTTGTTTCTCAGCAGATTTGTATGATTCAGGGAATCTAGTGGATTGAATGTTTCCTAGTCAAGCACACATTAATGATTTACTTTGCCTGGAGACAGAAGGGAGTAGAGCTTTTCAAACTCCACCACCATTTGTTATCCATCATTTATTGCATTCATGGAGAGTGTAAATGCACAGAAATTTATAATTAATACTACTTGGCCTTGAATTAACAACAAGATAAGGATCTGAACTTCCCACAGCATCTTATAAAACCAATGCATGTGATTAGATCCAAAAATTTGCAGAAGCTACTAACTGCCTTTTCCCAGGCATTCAGGCTGTAAGCCAAGATAAAGATTGCAAAGTTAAGCCAGGACAATAAACTTATAGACCAGCAATCACTGGATATGATCATTCAATTGAAGGATCAACTGTTACAATGCCATGGTCCTGAATAACAGAGTGCTACTACCTTTGTGTCTGTCAGATGTTTACTGCTCCTGTAAAAAAACCTCATTCTCCCCTTCTCTTCTACTCAGACATGTTGGGAGTCATGTATGGGAGACATGTATGGGAGTCATCTAAAAAAGTATTTGATTCCTTTATACCTTTCTGTCATTTTGTTGCTGTGGTAAGACCGAGCATGTGTAAGATGTGTCACGTTCAGGTGTGCCCTTTGCCTTTTTTAGTTTTTGTTGGTCGATCATGAGAAATACAGACCATGAGTAACTGTATTCTTAGCTTGGCTGAGGAGATTTTAAAAGAGCTTTGAGGAATATAGAAGGCACATGCAATGTGCATCCTCTTGAGGCAGCTAATTCTGCTGGTCTGCTCAGTTTTGTTAGTGCAATGTGATGGCAATCCTTTACTTTTCTGTCTATAGACTGCTGCAGTGTCATCACGACTAATAAACAGAACATGCTCTCAGCCTCCCATAGCTATCTTTGGTTATTCTGAGTTTTACAAGTAGCACATAAGTAGAACCAGAATTTAACTTCTAGGAGCCAGATAGTTCATATATTAAGAAAATAATTTATTAATATCAAAATATCATAATTTGGCATTAAATTTAAGATTTAAACTACTTTACTTGCACTAATGAATAACACAATAAATACTAACAAGGTTATTGGAATGACCACGTCATTGAAGGGTTAATGGCTCCAGTTATGGTATAAATTTAAATATCATGGGGAGGCACCTCCTAACCCAGCCATCACTGAGAATTATGCAGATTCAAATGGGAGCCACACAGGCTTTGATTTCCCCCAAGGATTGATGAACAAGTACAAAATAATAGAAAGTGACAGGAAGCAGATGACTGAGGTCTAATTTAATGCCATTCTAAAAGACAATATACCTTAAATTGGCCTTAGGAAAATTAGGGGTTACAAACAAGAGAACAGAAACATGCACTTTTTCATCTTATTTCACTAATTTAAAAAGTAATCCTTTGAACAAATGAACAGTGAAACAATAGTCATTTGGCAATGCAAAATTGCCAAACTTAAGTAGGTGTACTTTGTTTGCATAATTTGCAATTTATTGGAAAAGGCTGTAATCTAAAGAGGGAAACCCTATTAAACAAAGTAATGAAATGATCTGATGGATTTTATGCAAATATTACTTTGAGACTGTTATGAAAACAAAGAATTAATAGTTCTTAAATAGTATGATAAAATGCAATGAGGATATGATCAGGAGAAGTTTTCCACTTAGTAAAGGATTAGCTACACATGCATTTATCTAGAAATAAAAAAAATCTATGCTGAAAAGGTTTTTCTAAGAATAAAGCTAGAATATTTTACTACTTTTAATTAGCAAGGATCAGAAATGGCCTTCTACATGCCAAAGTTAAGCATAAACCACGCTTTAATCCAAATCTCCCAGATTTCAGTACATGCTCTATGTAATATGGATTTACATCACTTCACATTACAGAAGTTATAAATATCAATATTTGGATAACCTGAAAAAATTCCATTTTATACCATAGATATTTGTATAGAAACAGCACTTGATATTTTTTTTACTTCAGAAATTATGCCATTTATCCTGCGTAATTTTCTTTCAGTTCTTTAACATCAATGAAGAGAGGTATCCCAAATCAGGTACTTGCTCAATAACTGTCTTAAAGTCACCACTGATTTTTTTTCAGCTAGTAATGAAAATGACTTTTGATAAACAGGCATTCAAAACAGATTTAGATAGCATCAAAATAAATATCTAACAGTCAGATATAAGGCTTTGCAAAGGCTCACTGTAACAGATTACAGTGTTGTCAGAACAGAAATGAAGATTTTATCTCAAAATTGGAGGCCTCTTAATTTTTAAAAAGGGACAAATAGCTGCTTTTAAAGTATGTACAAATACCTCATCTCACAAAGGATCACAGACTCACTATTATGATTAACACAGGAAAAAGTGAATTGCACAAGTACTCCATCTGCAACTTAATCACATGGTAGAGCTGGAGGCATCTCAACAGTGCTAACAGAACTGCCTCAGGAATCTACAGAGCAGCCAGATGCCAGCCCTGGAAAAACATGTAATATTGCAGGATATCTGCATCCTGAGACTGGCATTCAGAGAGAAGCCATAAGCCTGGTCCAATGTTTGGGGCTGAACAGAAGCCTGATACTTGCATATATTTTCATTATGTGTAGTGTGATTTTTCCTTTAAGGATGAATTAAACAATGCTGATAAAAAGTGTGTACACCCAAAGGTTTTCTGAGAAAGAGCTCTGTATAACCCCATCCAGGCAGAAAATATGTATTGTAAAATTAAACTATATTATGTTACCAGTAAACCAAGTGTGAATTTGCATTTTTAAAATTGTATGTGAAAAGAAGCTTTTAAGCAAATACTTTAGAATACTGCACATATTTTACAAACTAAGTACAGCAATAATACATTTCTGTAAGATCAACCAAAGTAATTATTTCCTAAAAATCTATGTTTTATATAAGTGGTGCATATGCTTCTTTAAAATGAATTAAGGCTGGAATCATCTTTATTTACACCTTTCCTTAAAAGACGGCAGGTTTCCTACAACCTAAAACTTACATAATTTAGAAACAATGTAAATGCTATTGCCATTGGAAAATACTCCCTTGACTGTTATATTTCCTGACATGGGGTTGTTTTTCTGCATGTAATGTCCATTGTTCAGTGACATTTGCAGTAATCTTTAAATTTTAGTTTACATGACATAAGAAACATGTAATTTTATTTAAAGAAAACAGGAGAAGCAAAGGGAGATAAAATATGATACTAAATACAGTAACATATGTTAGGCAAATGATCTAACAAATCTGGAAGAGTTAAAACTTCAACATGCAGCTTCTACAGACCTCATTCACTGAAGATTTTCAGGGCATCTAATTTACTGTATATTGTCCAAGCCCTTCACCTGGATGAAGTGTTGTCTACAACCCAGGAGAACCAAACTGCCCAAGGGACTGGTGGTAACTAAGCAACAGAATACCTGATGGAGACTTTGATCGTATAACAAAATTTTTCACAAAGAAGGAGTCACCTAAGAAAAAGGAGTTGGAAGCTTTTTTTAAATGGCACGATCCTAACCAGAGCATTAGACATGAGAATCTCCCTTGCCATTTGTGGTGGAACATCATAGTTGGAGTCCATTTCCATTCATAGCAAAGGCCGAGAAGAATCTCTTCTCAACTTGAAACAGCTTCCTAACTGTCTTTAACCATATGCCCAGTTCTGCATACAAGATTTATCAGGAAAATAGTACTTATTTGCATTACAAATATTTTTTTGTCTAATGTAACACCTGTTTTAGATAAGACTCATAAGATCATTAACTGCAAAATTAACTTCAATGATCACAGACAAAATAGAGTACAAAGAAAATAGAGCACCTGATATCTACTGTAATTTCAAAGAAAGAACCTACGTGATTTAAGGTTTGGTGCAAAGTGATATCAATACTACAACTACTGCTTTTTGTGTTTTACATAAAGCTGCAAAGATTATCAGTCTAGGATAAGAAAAGATGTGGGCACTAGTTTCACTTCCTTGTTTTGTTCACAACAGCAGAGAACGTTTCACATAATCAGTATAAGCCTTGCCAGATGTACATAGGACTTTCTCTGCTATGCAATTTTCTGTTTCTCAGAGGAGAATTGTATTCTTAAACATCCATGTTCAATTCTAATGAGATACACAACATACATTCACTTGAGAAAATGAATTAATTGTAACCTAACACATTACAATCCAGAAACAATTTAGTTAGTATGACCAATATATATATAAGCAGAAGACTGTCCAAATTAATCAATGTTTTTTATAGTGTTAACAAACTGCCTGTCTGTTTATAGACAAATCAGTACCCTAACAGGAAGAAAAACTGTTTAGGTCTTCTATCTCAATGCTAAAAAGGGGACAAAAATTGGGAGAGCAGATATTTGCAACTACCAACACCATGAGTCCAGAAGCAATATATGAAAATAACTCTGCCCTCTAAACAAGCAGTTAAAAAGATATACCTTCCAGTTTTTCACTCTTCTGCTGAGCATGACTACTTTCTTACTTAATTTCCTATCAGTTGGAATTTCAACAAAACAATATTATCATTCCCTCAATTATAACTTGAGTACCATATGTATAATACAACCATATTTGTCAAGTTAAATTGAACAAAAACATGCCACAAACTATTCCAAAAAGTAGAAAGATAATTTTTAGTAAGTAAATTCAGGAGAAAAGATAGGTTTGACAAAGTTGACAAGGAATCAAGATATAAAGAATGAAGAACAGAATCACAGAATTGTCTAGGTTGGAAAAGACCTTGAAGATCATCCAGTCCAACCATTAGCCTAACATTGACAGTTCTCAACTATACCATATCCCTCAGCGCTATGTCAACCCGACTCTTAAATACTTCCAGGGATGGGGACTCCACCACCTCCCTGGGAACAACTAAGTATAATTTTATTTTGAGCTTTTGAAGGATCTAGACATGAAAGCCTGACCCTATCATCACAGAATCCTCCAAATATTTCCATACTCATTAATTGATATTCATTTAAATATTTATGATATTTCATAAATATAAATTTATTGATAATACATTAAAAAAAAAGAGTTTCAAAGGAGAGTCCCATCATCTTCAGTCTTCCAGAACTCATTCATTCAAAAAATTCATATACTCTTAATATCTGCTCACATTTTACCAGCTAACACGACTTAAGAATTGGAAAATGAGAAAAGAGGTTTTTATTATTTTCACATTTAGTTTTAATGCTCAGAGGAATAGATAACATTATAGAAGACATTAATTGGAAAGGTTAAGTAGTTATTGAAAGAACTACTGAAACCTTACGTGACTAGAAAAATGGGTGCGATTTGTAAAAATCACAAAGTGGTCGATACTAATGGAAGAAGCCTAACAACAAAAACCTGATGTATTGAAACAGAATGTGAAACTCCATATTACAGAGTTAGCAAACACAGTGAAAGATTATGACTGGAATACAAGTATTGAAAGGCATGAGTTTTTCAGAAAATACAGAAGAATAAATGTAGTAAGGTAGCACTGTACATTAATGATGAAATATAACATGGTCTGACCTAGAAGTAAAATTCAAGATACTTAATACATTGAGGACAATAAAATAATCTTCATTTTAGAATTTTGAATCAAATGCCGTGTGTAATCAAATATCCAATAACAAATATTTTTAACAGATTTTTTTGTGGCAGAGAGGCCATCAGATGAATAGAGAATAGTGAATATAAATTATGTTTAAAAAAGGAGGACAAAAAATCCATGAAACTAGAAAGCAGCCTAACAAGCCATGAAATAGTTTGAAATAATGTGCACCTTTTTCTTATGTTCTAGTAAGAACTAAGACAGATGCAGATAAGGAATACTCTCATGCTTAGAGCAATGAAGAGCATCTCACACAAGAGGAACCAAGAGGGATTTGGTTCAGTCTAGCAAAAAAAAAGGCTGAAAAGAGGTATGACTGCTCTTTGAAAATATATGGAGAGGAGGCAAGAAGCAAAGAGGATTCAGAGATTTTTCAGATAAATTCTATTAAAACAGGAAGAAATGGATATTAAAGAGACATGAAAACTTTCAGAATGGAAATTAGAAGAAAGCTTCTAATCATTTGAAAAGTGAAGCTCTCAGCCTTCTTATAGCAAAACTGAGGTAGAAACCCCAATTATTTTTTTTTTAGGTGGAATATGATCCAATAACTATAAGTGTTGTATGATATGGCTCCTGCTTTTAGCACAAGACTGACTCTAACATTATGGTCCTCTTCAGTCCTACTTTTTTAAAGCCTCAATTCACTCTGGACTTTTAATAAGGACCTTTGGCAGATAAATACAATAGCAATCCTAGTTGTTATTTCCTTGATGTCATCTGGACGACTTAAAGTCTCATTTCTCAATTATCAAAAAATATTTTTGTCAGTTATTTCAGCTAGCAGCAACACTGACAGTCTGCTTCCTTGTTTTACAGACTTCAGAATTGTATTTTCTGGATCTTGGGAGATACATGATTAACCATAAAGCATTCAACAGACACTTGGTTGTCTGCACAAAACTTGTTTCCAGAAAAGTCTGTGCTATATTCAATCTTGGCAGGGCAAAACCAAGTTACTGCAGGCTTTAACATGTTTGTTGTGAATTATCTAAATTCTTTAAGTTTTTTAGCAAGATAAATTCAATTGTCTCCTTTCACAAAACTTGAAAAATTAATCCTTAGATCAAGCTCCATATCTTTTAAAGACTGAATGGTTACATCAGGTCTTCAAGAATATTTTTCCTTCTCTATGTCATTAAAGACTGGGAGAAGCAGCTCATTAAATACTTCTTTTTTTTTCTAACTGATCACTTTAATATATTATAATTTAACCAATAAACATTTAATCAATATTCAAGTAATAAAAATGTGTAAATATTAAACAAATATTTATTAATCCAAACAGCAAAAATGAAATGTCATACTTTCCAGCGTTATACATATAAACAGAATTTAGCAAATTAGTGATGTACATGCTTAACTAAAGTGACTAATTACACTACTAAATTTAAATCACTTAGTCTTACCAGTAGAATTCCATTGCTGTACTTCACTGACAACATTTTTAAAAATTCTTCAGTAATTCACAGTTGACTTACCTCATCAGTAACTCAATCTTCTTTTGATAAGCACATTTTGAGAAGTTTTCAAAAAAATCAGTTCCTTTCAAGCAACTGGTCAGTACAAAGGCTTACTTAACTTTCTCAGTGAGCTGAGAGGGAGTTAAAAACAGTGGGAAGAGAATGAGAAGAAACATTATCTTTTTCTGCTGCAATTTTAGTAGCTAGAATTAAGGTAATATTTTTGTATTTGCCAGCATATTGACTTATATTGATGATTGTGTAACTAGGTAAAGTTAGTTCTTTAATATCTAGACAACTGTTTCCATATAGTACTATATAGACTTCAGTATATTTTCACCTATGATTTTCCATATTAGAACAAAGAGCACAGTGCTATAACACAATTACATTTATAATCCAAACTATACATAAAACCAGACTTCAAAAATTAACTAACTTCAGTCAATCTCTAAAATTTAATTTCCAACTAAGCTTTCCAACTGCACTTCTTAGGTGGGTAATAACACGCATTAAAACAGATGTCAAGTAGGTGTTTTCATTGATCTAGTGTAGCTGAATGCATAAAGAATTTACATCCTAAACATGGTTGTCTGAATTGCACATTAATTAAATGATAAAACAGTCAATGTAAATGTTCATTGTTGTTAGCTTCCCCCTGTATTTTTTCCCCCATTTCCCACCCCAGAAAGTATCTATTCAATTTATATATTGAAACTGAAATTTCACACAATATAAAAGGTTATACACTTTGAGGACCATTTTTTCCTTCTTCACATATCATTTCTTCCTTCTACAATCTTCTCCCTTCTGACACGAGAGATGTCAGGATCAGTAGTGATAATGGACTGTAAGTAAGCTTTAATGCAAAAATGTGGAAGTACATAACTTTTAGGACATAGATGCCCTGGTTAAACTATTATTAACAGCCCAGTCTGGGAAGCATGGTAAAACATGGCTTGCTTTTGATTTTACTCAATACACCCATACCACTTCTTGCAGAACACCTATATTTTGGGCTACCTGGACAAACAAGGACTGCCAGAATTCTGGAACTGACAAAACTCACCTCTCCTTCTGGCAGCCAGCACCAGGACTCTGCTAAAAATGATCCTGTGGAGATGTGACACAGTCATAACAGAGAAATAGTACAGAGCCAACCATTCTGCGCTAGGAAGAGGTATATATCTGGATCTCTCTCAACGGGCACAGCAAGCTGAAGTTCTTTCAGTCCTCTTCTGAAGTGCTTTGATGATCACATCAGGCTGTGCTAAGAAAAAAGTTTGCTTTTGCACCAGTGACTAGTTGGCAACTGACTAAGAGGCCAACTCAGGCTTGCAATCAATATATAGAATTATGGACATATAACACCCATATACTCAGCTAATTAGCCCAGTGGAACTTTACTTTTACTTCGAACAACTGCTACCTTTAAGAGTCCAGGACATAAACTGGGAAAAAAATACCACTTACCTAAAAATTATGTGAAATAATTTTTTTTATACAAGACACTAGAATGTGACAACTTGGTAGATGGCACAGAACTCAGATGACTTAACTATATGAAATACAGCTGTGACGGCTCAGGGAAAAAATTCACAGTGAGGAATATCGACAAGTGGTTTCTTTGCTACAATGGTAGAAAAAAATTCACAACAGTAATGAATCATCACTTTAGCTCATGGTACAGGCTGCAACACATTCTTGTCTCATATAGTTTCCTGCCTGTTATTTGAACTGTAAGATCTCTTCAGAAGTCCAGTAAAGTAGAATTCTTATTTGGATTGCTGAAAGAACGTATGAAAAAAATACAGGACTGAGGACCTGTTATCTGCCACTCAGTAAACTGAAACTTACAGAAACAGTCAGATAATGAACTTCTCAAGATACTGAAATAGATAGGAACACTGAAATTTTAATAGGGTGGTGTGTCTGTGCAGAAGATAATCTGCAGAGAAGATCAAGCTGGAAAGGAAATTCAGGTTGGTGACTACATCTGGATGGTGCAAGGATACAGATGTTTATCACTAGTTCTGGACAAAAGACTGAAGCTCATAAGTCAGATCTGAACACAACAGGGCTGCAGCACTCTGAGATGGGAAAACAGAGCTCTAATGTTCTGGATGCTCTTAACAAAACGTTTGGTTACGTCAGCACAGCCTAGCAGTCTAGCACTTAACTGTTTTAGGATGCACGAAGTTATATAAGTTATTGCTCTATTTCTTAGTGCAAGGGTTATGACGAAAATTTTTCAGCAAGACAAAAGGAAAGATGGATTTAGTGTCATTTGCTAGAGAAGAAAGTTTAGAAAGAATTTAAAGTCCTTGAAACCTGCAAGTCACCGTAAATTGAGAAGACAGTATTGACTTACATCCCAAAATAAAACTCAATTAGTTTAATATTTAAATGGTGATATTTATTTTTTTCATACTGAATTTCAGTAATTTATCAAGATTCAAAATGATAAATGCAGCAGATTATTAAAAAAAGAAACAGAATGGAAACAAGTTTTTAAAATCTTTGGAAAAACGGACAAAATCCAAAGTATATAATAGTAGGCTTTTAAATTTTAATAAAATCATGATTTAAGGTAAAGGAAACTACATTTGTGTGACATATAAAAAAATCTAGTGTATGCACTACAAACAGGTCTGGTCTATTTGGATCTTCTAGGCATTACTGGAATAAATTAAAAGGAATTTATAGAAATAAAACCATAGCATGAAGCAAGCATCTTTGAGAAATGCACAACTTCATAACGTTTCATTTTTAGACTTAAGGGCCCCATGTTAAATAGGTAAAGTTTATGCACTGTGTTTGAAGAACCTATGCTGAATATTTCAGGACTCAATTATTTACAATAATTGAAAAGAAAAACTAGAGTGGAATATGCAAATCAAATGAAAAAGAGAGAAATAAAGCAAATAAAATCTTCAATTCCAACTTCTAGGTGTTTTTTTTTTTTTTACATTCAGCTTTTAAGCCAGTAAATAATTACCTTTGAGAGGTTCTAACAATTAAAGAATAACATTGATTAATTAGGAAAGAACATGAAGAATACTAATCAATCCTAAAGACAGTTTTTCTTCTCCCACCTCAAGCCTTCTCGTCACCCACAGACAATGTGTTTTCTATACTGTTCACATTCTTTTAAAAAACATTCATATTCTTGTCCATTCACACAAAACTCTCTTGGTGAGCATTGTTTCGGGAGGAGTGGGTGGTAGGCAGGGGGCACAGGATGTTGAGAGAACAGATAGGATGTCAGGTGAAGATGGAATGCTGTGCCCTCTCTAACCAGCTGAAGACTCTGCATGATTGTTTTCTTACAAATAATACCTGTGGGTGTTGAAACAGTTCAGGGAATCTATCAAACATACCCTTTCACTTTGCTGTTGTAACTCTATAAAATTTATTCTCATTTCAAAAGAATCTTGGCAATAATACCTGTAGGTGGTTGAGTAATTTAGAGAAAATCTGTCAAACCTACTTCCACTGACTTTAGCAACAGAATTCTGTAATTACTTTCAAAGTTGTAAAATGCAATGATTTCTTTTCAGTATATTCAGAAAGTTCTAAATTGAGCTTTTATTTTTTATTTGAACAACTTTTAATAAGCTTAGTGGAAGAAATAACTCAAAGAGTAGATCTAATAATTGTGCAGCCTTTCATTTAACTCACAATAAGGAAAAAAAATCCAATGCTGCATTTAGGTAACAGATAGGACACTACTGCAAGTATAGTCCCAACTTCACGCAGGGCCATAGTCCACATTTAGCCATCTCTTTACATAACTCTAAGATGATACATCTGAAATTAATCTTGATTCAATCTTTTCTGTATAAAACTACATGGGTTTACAGAATATTTATGAACAATATACCTGAAGACTTCTGTCTCCTGCTTGACAGATATATTTAATTCAGAATAACAGAACAAAATTGAAAATCAGAAATTTATTGTAAGCCTAGTTATACTAGAAGGATCTCTTAGTGCCCCCAGACTCAGGCACACATTCAAATTACTTTGTTTAACAACCTGCCCTTTGTCAACTGAGTTAATCGAGTGAACATTGATTCACTTTTAGTCCATGGCAAATGTGATGTAATTTGACCTTGCACAGTCCCTAAAGAAAGAAAGGTAGTCCGAGGTGAACTGAAATAATCTCAGTGTGCATAAAGACAGATAAAATACAGGAATTCAATCATTTGTCTGACAAATCCTTAGAACCTGGTTCCAGATGATCAGAATTATATGCCATCAAAGTCAAAGACAGTATATCTCAAGACTTTTGAGTCTATGAATTCTAAATGCTAAAAAAAGTCAAATTCATAGTGCTGTGCAGAGATGCTTTTCTTTCAAATCTGTACAGGCATCGATTTGTGGTAATCCAATTACAAGACTGGTAATAAAATGGAAAGTTACAAATTCCTTTTCCCTTTCCCTCCCTGTCATCACCAAAGAATCTATGTCCCATTTGGATTCACCTGATTATGCAGGAAACACCTCAGCACATCACAATTTCAGAAGGTGAACTGGTTTGTGGCCAGTGAGGCTTAATCAAATATGAATGGCACATGTATTGGGCAGAAATGTTGGACCCTGCTGTAATTAAAACTTCATTAGCCCCAAGTGGTCACCTAATTTCTAATTTGCAAAAGAATATCATCCCCTATTGGTGGTCTACATTTTGACTAATATGCAGTTCTTTAGTGTGAACCATGTGTCTCTAGCAAACATTCATGCTCAAACAGGGAGAAGCAAAAAATAATGCAAGTTCATAGTGAAAAACAATCCAGAAATTACATTTTTAAAGTATTCATTTAACTCCTTCCCATAATTTCAGACAGATTTCCACCATTTACTCTCACCCATATATTCTCGGTGCAGAAAAAAATTCACAGTTAAATTATGGTGATAAAGTATAGGACAGTGTTAGCAAACTACCTCATCAGAGCAAGAGCTACCTCATCAGAAACATGAAACATGAGTACCATAGCCACCCTAGTTACAATAATGCTCTGGTACTCAAAAGAGAAACTGTTTATAAATTACAAAGTAGAAGGAAAACCAGAAGCAATTCATTCTTGCTGCTTACAAAAAGGAAAAGATTTAACTAATCATCCTCTTGATAAACATGCCATATCTGTGCAACGAGTCACAGTAGCCTTTCCTATACAAAGAAGTTTTTAATCACCCAGTTCTCAATAATCTCAACCATTTATTCTTTTTAACTAAGGAAACACTGATAGACTGCTGAAGTCAACAAGCCTATCCTTCATGCTTGCTACACAGAACTGTTGGTCCCACATCTTTTGAAAATATATTTCAGAAGAATTTAGGATTTCCAATAATTTCCCTGGGAAGTAAAACTCTCTCTAGATCTAAATTAAGTTTTATTTATTTGAAATACAATATGGCATATAGCAGAAACTCTTTATATGTTGTATCGATCAGGTGACATCCTTTTTAAAAGGAGAAAAAAAACCCTATTTAACATATCAAAATAATTTTCTTACAAGATAAATAGCTCACAGACAATTCCCCTGCAATGTATGTTTATGAAAAAGCAGCAGGAGCCATTTGTGGTCTCAAAATACATAAATCAACTGAAAGAACACTTGGTCAGAATCTGAAACATCACAACATTAACTCACTGTGATTACAGAGCTTCCGTTATCCCCCTTACAGGTGTCAAATCATTGTAAGTGTTATAATTTTTGTTAGTAGCTGGTAACAACTAAATCTATTTAGATTATAATTGTTTCTTAAATGCATTTAAATGTTAGTTTAGGGGGAAAAAAATCATTACCAAATGAAAAAGCAGGAAAATACTAAAAATTGTCTTACTTTTCCTGACCTAAACAATTTTGTGACAAGGCAAACGAACTATTCCATCTAGATAGACATACATGCCACTAAGTGATGGAAATAAACATGGCTTTGAAATATCAATGTTTATTTTTTCACTAGAGCTTTTGCTTTCAGAATAATTACCTATGCACAAACTCTAGATGGCAACATTGCACTTACTGTATTACTAAAACAAAATGTCACACTAAGTCCCTACATATCCTCTTTATCAACATTTTATGTGCCACAGATCTATAGCCTCTTATTATAAGTGTAATGAAGCAGAAGTTATTGAAGCATTTTATTGATTGCTCAGATCACAAGTTTACTGTCATACTGAATTGGCACCTTACTTGCTGAAGCAAACTGCTGACACCTTTTTAAAAAAGTGACAACTACATCTATTTCATGACCAGAAATCCATTTTCATCTCTATCAAGACAAGAATGCAATTTTCACTTCATTTAACTGATGTTAGGCCTGCTCAAGGCATGACACTTAGAAAAAGACACAAGTTTAAGGTTCTTAAAATACTTCTGGTAACTAGAATGCAGCTCAGTTGTGGGAAAAATTTCAACCATCACTCAAATCTATAAACAATACAACATTCTAAGAATCACTTATCCGAACTATCAAGAGGGCAGTTTTCTCTTGCAATTTCAAAATTACTGAAACACTATTTTTATATTCTTTTAATAAGAAGCTATGCTGAAATATTACAGTTTTCATATGGAATCTTGCTCTACACAAAGTTCACTTTAACATGGGATTATTTCTAGAGTGGTCCCTCCACAGGTCAAACAGACAAAAAAATTCTATTTTTCTGTGACCTATAAAGAAGGAAATAAATATACTTAACACTTCTTCAACAGTGTGAGTCAATGTTATATAAAATTAGAAAAGCAGAAGCTGCAAGGAAGAGGAAATAAATATTTAAGTCTAAATAAAGGGGGGTTACTGAACAGAGGCCGTGTTAATCAAGTTATTTTAAGAATACACCGTCAAAACTCATAAATACATAAATACAAGGTAGGGTTGAACTGGAAATCAAGTTAAGCATTTTGGCGAATTTCTTCCTTTTCTTCAAACAATACCTAATAATTATTACGCCAACTTTACCCCAATATAATCTAATTTTATGAAAACAGCATTATAAACAGGGTA
This sequence comes from Strix aluco, assembly GCF_031877795.1. Classification (NCBI taxonomy): domain Eukaryota; kingdom Metazoa; phylum Chordata; class Aves; order Strigiformes; family Strigidae; genus Strix; species Strix aluco. Next base: position 4,478,834 of record NC_133946.1, on the reverse strand, counting down.
AGTATTCTTTGGTATAATTTTCTGATAATTTTATGAACTAAGATGGATATAAAGATGATAGGAAAAACATATTGATTAAAAAATACTTGATAAAAATTGTATCATTTTGTTTGTTTCTGCCAGCTAAAAGCCCTGCAATGTGATCATACCTAACAACTAGTTTATATTTTGTTTGTAGGGGGAAAAAAACAAAAGCAGAGTCATGATAAATCTTACTACAAAATTCAATTGCTGAAATCTGTGAAAACCAATTGAATAGTAATGACAGATATTTTTCTTATAAAGTACAAAAAAGAAAAATTATGGAGAAAGCTTTTGTTTGCATATCGCAGATGTATTCAACCTCCAGTACTTGAGTCAGCAGCTTCAAGAGAACAACACAAGAAAATAGAACAAATATAATCTTTCTTTTTCTTTGTTCTGGTATTTGCAATATTTCAGGTTTTTTAAAGTCAGTAATATTTTTATGGATCTGCATAGCAAAATGAGAAAAACCTTATGAATTATGATGTTTATGGATGTAGCTTAGAATAATAAAGCAAAGCTGTTGGATATACGATTTTGAAATAGTACATATGCTTGTGTTCGCAGAGCTGAAATGGCAAATAGTAGAATCAGTCAATAATTTTACTCTCTTGTTTTCTTGTGGGTATTTTGCATACTAGCTCCATTACTTTAATGTAATGTAATTTGCTGTGGTTCAAATGATTAATTACTGTTACTGTAAGTTCTGCTAGATCAAGCTAATGAACATTCAGCACAATTTCCTGTCACTTCTCATCCCAGCTCAGTCCCCTCATCCCCACATATAACACACTTCCAGTAAAAATAAAAGCACACAGAATAGAACCTTAGGACCGGTTATGTTTGTTAATTATCACATTAAGATTTGCTAAACCCTTGTAAGTAACACACGCTCAAAACCATTTAAATATACTTAAAGCAACTTGTGATTCTCAAATATTTATACATCCAAATTTTCCATAATATGGCAATGACGAGATATTCTATTTACCTGTTCATGTACATTTTATATTATTCAGTAAAGGACAGATCAACAGTTTGAATAAAGTGTAATTCTAAATTAAGAAAATGTTTAAAAATCATTAATATCATTTTAAAAGGTATTTGAGTCTTCTCTTTTGGCCTCTGTTTAGCTGTGCTAGGCCTGTGAATGACAGCTTCCCTGCTTGAAGCATACAGAAAGCACAGCCTTCCTCATTCACTGTCAGTACTATGGCCTTTTCACACGTTCCCTCCACAGCAGTGTTTGTCCCCAAACACTGGAACCCAGCACAATGGCATTCCTACTTCAACACCCCCACCAACAGCACCACTACATATGAAGAATGCTAATGAGGTGGACATCCCCCATCTCTGAAAGTGTTAACTATATCCCATACGGTCAGATATAATGTTAGTTCTATTGTTATGTATTACATCTCACTTAAAAGCAATTTCATTTTGGCAATGTTTTTTTTATAAAAACATTTTTAATAGAAACTATAGTAGCTTGACAAAAAGATTTAAAAATGTCTTACATGCATTCACCCAATTGTGTACATTATATAGATAATGACTGATTTTAACCTTCAGATATATTTGGGAATCTCAGAAATTCCAACAGAGCCCAACATAGCATGTTTAAAATAGCAAGGCAAAGTGCCAACATCTGAAATATTAATAGCAGAATAATTCTAACAGTACTGTTGTTTAAATTTTAGGGTTTTGTTAGAAAACTGTATTTTACAGTCCCAGAATTCATGGCATCAAAATGTTAGTATAAGCTTTGTCAAGATTTTAGTGAAGCTTACAGCTTATTATACAGATATGCAATTTCAATTAGAAAGAATTTAAAGGAAAAAAATAGAAGGTTTTTGTAGCATAGTGTTTATACATCTATATTTCCTTCCCTTCTCCTTTATTTAGAGAAAAGTACAAACCACTTCCTAAAGTTCAAGTACTCTCTCAGTTTTACCTGGTTTACTTTAGCTATATTATTCTCCAGGAATACTATTTGAAGAATACTGATTATACTCTTTAATAGGATACAAAGACTACAGCAAAGAGATGGTAGCTCCTCACTGTTTTCTTCCTCTGGGGCAAGAAGCAACAGAGTGATTATAAAGACAACACTGCAACCAGTGCACAGTGTGGACCAGAAACTATGTATTGTTTTAATTCAATACCTGCATTTTAAACTGAAGTCCAGATGGATTTTAAGAGGAGTACATGTATTAGCATATTATTAGTTGTATGTGCTATTTGATTTCAATGGACAGACTATAGTCTTAGCAGAGTAAAAAGAATTTTCCTTCTTTTTTTACTTCTATTCCCTTTTTATTTAAATGAAAAGACAAAGTAAATACAAATAACTCAAATGTCAAAATAACACTGAGAAAAATAGAAATCAAGAAAATATATTTAACGTTGTCAAGTAATGGCTAGATGTTATATTGGTATGAATACTGTATGCAGTCATCATAGTATTATGTTGTCAGGCCTTAGCACAACAGGACAAAGTGATAGTATTTTGATTGAATATCCTGGTTCTTTATTAATGTGCATCCTAATCTTATATCTGTGTCATATCACAATGTGCTCTTCACAAAACAAACTTGTTTTAGTTATTTAGAAAAAAAGGTCAACATAAGCAAAATATAGTAAAATTATAGTAAGAAGCATTGTAATACCTACAGTTATACCTATGGTTATTATAAGGATTTCATTTCTGTTCAGCACTAACACAACTTCAGTTAGAAAATGGTTGGAAAAATTAGCAGAGAGACACTTTAAACTGAATTATATGTCGTATCTTATCTTTGAAGTAATATAATTCAAAATAACACAAGCTTTCAGCACATTAACTGCACAAAACATTTAACATCCTTCTGCTGTAAAATTTTCATTTAAGCACTTAAACCAGTTTGAAATGTTTATTAAAATATTTTAATCGTAATTTTTTTGTAGACAATTAACTGTCATAGCTGTACTGACATGTATCCTCATAATCTGGACTCTTAAAAGTTAAAAATGTCCAACATGGTTATACTGAACATATGTCTATATGCAAGCCTTTCATTATAAAGAACCATTTGTCTTCAGAAGAGATTTCAAATCTACTAAAATTATTATATTTTTCTTGTCATTTACAATTTCCAACTGAACACTGCTGGATAATCACCAGAGGAATGATTAACATAAGTTAATTTACTGAAATGTCTTTATATGTTCTTTACAGAGAAGAGCAAAAAGTAATCCATAAATGACTTGCATATTAATTTTTCTTTAGAAACTCCATTGTTTGTTCTACTAATTACCATTATACTTGCTAAATACTTGTATGAATTTTACTTTTTTTTTTCCGAAAGAATAAATATCATATGTTAAGGCACTGGAAAGTAATAGATTTAATTTCTGTAGCTTTTGTGACAGGAAACGTTGTTTATGAAGTGAAGAATTATCAACAGAAAATGTAAAGATATTTCTCACTTTTTATTATTCACTATACTGACTCAGAAACATTCTGAAACAAGCTTTTCTTTGCTTTCTGCTTGTTTCTCTCTCACACATGCTCTTGCGTTTTTGTTTTTGTTTTTATTTGATTTCTTCTTGCTGACCACTATTAGCTCTAGACAGGAATAGTCTCTTCCAAAGTCAATTCTCATTTCTCTTTATGGATCTGACAGCAGGAGGTGCTGTATAAACAGTGTGACTGACACTTGCTTGCACCTCTCCTCCCCCTTCCTACAGACTGGTAGCTTATCTATCTGATGCAGTCATTCTTAAGTCTGGGGCCCGAGCTCATTTTTATATCTGAGGTTCCTAGCTGGTTGTTTATATAATACTTTTCCTGGAAAATCTAGATGTCTACTATTTTTATAAAGTACTCACCTAATCCTTAAAAATATGTACTTTCTTGCACATATAAATGAATTTAACTAACTATGCTGAACAAGGTCAGTGTTTACTTATATTTCCTAAAATAAAACACCCAATTTATAAAAAATAAATCATCTTCTTGCTCCCAAACTATCAAACAGTATATTCAGTATCTGCTTTCTACTATTTTTTCAAATTAAAATGCATGTCTGGTATATTTATTTAATGGCACATGTATAGTAATTAAAATATTGAGGTTTTTAAATATTATATATTTATTTAATTTTTCACAATGCAACACTAGTTATACTTAGAAGTGCTTTATTTATTTATTCAAAAATGTTTCAACTAATAATTATTTAAATTAGTTTTGTGGGAAGATCTATGAGAGCATTAAAAACTGCATGTGCAGAACAAGCAATGAAAAATGATGGCTTTTGAGAATTTTCACATAAGGAACATCACAGCTAGGCACAGTATGCAGCAAGAAAAGATGAGACATACGACATCCCACACCAAAAGAGAGGCACAATTAACTCCTTTATTGTTGGCTTTGCAATTATAGGAGAAGCATTTCATTTTCCTAACAGGCACTGCAGCTTATCCAATATATGTCACACTTCTTTATGACACAGTGCCAATCCTTGGTTTTATACAATCAGTACATTTGAAAATGAAAACAAAAAGCAGACTTTTAAAGAGTGGGACAACTCACCTGTTTGCAACAGTTTGCAGACTTTAATCGTTGGTGCAGGACCAATAGAACTCCTTGGATATAAATCTTTGCTCCTGAGAGGCTGAAACCTTCTCTCTTAAAGACCCAAACAGGTCCACACAAAGGTGTGATGGAATTTTGCAGGCATCTGTCAAGCAGAGGAGCTATGCAAAGAAAAGAAGAAAAAGGAAAAAAAGAAAATGTATTCTTTTAACCCAACTGAAATATACAGCCTCTAACACAGCCTCAGCATCAGAACTAACTCTTAATATCTATTATTTATATCTGACCTGGGTTAAATCTTGGAAAAGCAACTCCTGTATTTCTAGTGGCCACCATGAAGGACGTATTTATATTGAGACACCCCCCATGAAAGACTCATAAGCTTCGTGAGCACACCTGAATAGTTCTGAAGTGTGCCTAACTAGCTGCACGGAGTGTCATGGTGTGCACTGATTGCCTTATCTTCTCATTTATCACAGATGAGTTGGAACCAACCTTGCTGAAATCTACTTGCATTGTCCTGATAAAATTGCAAGATCCATGTTGTTTCTGTATACAGTTTCCTGTTGAGGAGCTGACATATGCCTACCGTATTATACATGGTAACGTTCATAAAATATAATCAACACTCTCATAAGCTGTTTTATTATAACCCTCTCATTGCCCCTACTCAAAAAACAACTTCCAGCAAATAAAAATGCTCAGTGTAGCTGTTTAATAAGGAGGAAAGGTCAAATGAAAAGACAGATAAAATTGATTCATGGTGATGGTCTCAACAAGATCTCTTCTTGCTGTTCCTAGATTTCAAATCACTGTAAAGGTTGGAACCATTCTCTCAAAGGGACCTAATGTCAATATGTGTGACAAATAAGGAATGAGTATTTTGGCTTCGGGCTTTACTGAGAAGCATGCGCTTTGCAGGTATTTTTGTGTAACACATACATGGGCCTTTCTTATATGACAAAATGAAGTAGTATTTTGGGGTTTTACCTGACATTGGGAAGCGGAAGGATATAATCTTATCTAGTCAGTAATTTTACTCATTCTCACATAAACAGTCCTGAGAGCTTCCATAGAGTGCGCTTACCTCTCCAACACATATTCTTGCACCTACTTCCATCCTGCACACTTAGCATAAAAAGCCTTTTCTGAACTAGTTGGCAAAACTATTAAAATTTAGTTACTTAAACCCCATTGAAGTTCTGATGTTGCTGTGATATTTACAAGACTTGCAATCTCAGTTCAGCAAAATACACAAATACAAGAGTAAATAAAAGCACTACAAAAGTTTTGTTTAGATCTAAAGGACCATCTATATCGTTAACAAAACCCATTTAAGTAATCGCTTGAATGAAAACCTATCAGATTCTTCTAACATAATTTAGAATTGTCTGCAAGTCTCACATGTACTTTCTCTTTGTTACAGAAGTAGAAAATGGTATGCAGAAACTTGTATCAATGACAAATGGGAAGAAAGAGATGCATTGTATGAGGACATGTGGAAAGACATGCATGGGTTCAATGCTCTGCAGGGACTTAAGAAAAGAAAATGAGCTCAAACCCTGCCTGTACTTAAGGTTATGATAAAAATCCCAGAATCATCTAGGCTGGAAAAGACCTTGAAGATCATCTGGTCCAAGCATTAACCTCACACTGACCATTCTCAACTCCACCAGATCCCTCAGCTCTGGGTCAACCCGACTCTTAAACCCCTCCAGGGATGGGGACTCCACCACTGCCCTGGGCAGCCCATTCCAACACCCAACAATCCCTTCTGGAAAGAAATACTTCTTCATATCCAGTCTAACCCTGCCCTGGCGCAGCTTGAGGCCATTCCCTCTTGTCCTATTGCCTGTTACTTGGTTAAAAAGACTCATCCCCCCGTCTCTGCAACCTCCTTTCAGGTAGTTGTAGAGGGCGATGAGGTCTCCCCTCAGCCTCCTCTTCTCCAGACTAAACCCCCCCAGTTCCCTCAGCCGCCCCCCATCAGACCTGTGCTCCAGACCCTGCACCAGCTTCGTTGCCCTTCTCTGGACACACTCATTTATCTAAATGCAGGCCAGACAAAATAAGGCTGATGGGGATTCACTGGACAAGGTTAATATGCATATTAGCCTACTCTGATTACCCTAAAAAGTAATACTGCAAAAATTTTTCAAAATATGCCATCAAAGACTCCATGCCAGAATGCATACTATATAGCATTAAATATTTGCTTTTAAAACCTAATTTGTCAGGCTATGGCCATGCAATTGAACATGAGCAAAAATTATTTCAAGGTGACAATCAGTGAATTAATACTTTTCCAGACAATGCACTTACTCCTTAACATTGGAGTCAGACATAAAATTAAAAAGATTAGATGAGGTAATGAATGAGGTCTGACCAGGAACACTGGCAGGAATGAATTTACTTCAGGATTAAGTGAGCAACACCAGAATTAAATCTATGTTTCATGTTATGTGATGAGAAGTGGTTAGTTCAGACAAAAGAAAAGGATGAAAATCTGATCTCAGTGAAGTCTGGAAGTTTTACAAATAACTTCAGTGAATAAGGTTTTTACTCAGTGCTTTTAACTTAGTTACCATAAGAAAACAATTATAAACAGAAATGAAGATAAACACAAACAGTGGTGCTTTTCTGAGTGTGCAAGCAGACAGAAACACAGCTCCGAGAAAATGTATGAATACTGGAATTGGATGCTACATTTGAATACTAATTATAATAGCATCAATTATTTTACTACAAATAATTTTAACACCAATATAACGCGGCCATGCTGATCCACCTTCTCTGAAGATAGCGACCTTCAGGTCCAGAGAGGAAACAGTTCCAGGACCTGTTGGGATAGCTCAGAACTGAAAAGATCCAAAGTGTCACCTCTTTCAGACATGCCTAACATGCAAATTAGTCAGTCACACTGATTATCAGACCCAAGTAATTTTCTGTAAGCAATAATAGTTTCCATAAACATCAGCTGATCCTACCCATAACAGTATTTGCTTCATTCCACACTTAACTTTTTGTTTCCAGATTTAGAATCTCAAACAGCTTGTATTCTTTCTTTTTTTGCCCATTCTTCTGACGTCCTTTTTAAAATTCCAGAAATCAATGATATTTAAGTTATTAAGAATTCACTGAAGTATGAAACCATGTGTCCCTAGAAAGGGAAAGGAATAAAGGTAGAACACCAAGGCAGTAATTTCAGAAAAGTATACTTTTACAGAAATAATCTGTTAAATTTATTGCTCTGGGTATCTGTTTGGGGATTCCAGAAGATATCCTTAGCACTCTAGATAAAAAATTCATGGTTGCTCAAAAATTATTCCTAGTTTAGGAATGTTTATGTTGTTCTCATTTGGAACTGATGTAGGTATGCAAGAATAATTTTCAAGGAACAGCTAACTACTTCCAGACTTCCGTCCGTTTTGGTGACTTAACTAAAACAAAAAAGGTATTAGTCTGAACAAATATCTTTTTGAAAACTAAAAGAGTATCAGTAATGACTCCAGAAAATATCTCCCAACTCCACTAGAGTGCTTTGATATTGTGGCTTTATACAGACTACAGTCTACAAAGCAAAGTGAAAAGAATTTATAGCCAAAATTTCCCAAAGATTTGCAAGTCTATTGTCAAGCGTTGCATAGTCCATTCAACATTATAGCTGATCAAACATTACAAACATTGAACTATGAAGCAGGACTAAGGTCAATAACAGTGTGTTGACCATAGCAAAAGAAGGCAAAGACTAACCCTTGGAAACAAAGAGCATGAGCTAACTAGTAAGGTTTAGGAACAACTCCTCATGATGTATGTCTCTCAGGAGGTTAGAGATTTTATTGCAAGGTACTCATGGAGTTCCTGAGAGGGAGTGATGACAAATCCATCCTTGATCAGAAAGTGAAATAAATTTTAAAGGAAGGAAACTTCCCTTCAAGGGAAGCTGAGCAAAGGAAGGTAATCAGAAGTTATGGAAAATATTTTAAATTATAGACAAAAACCCTTTTCTTTATAATTTTTATGCAGAATTTAAAATACTAGTAGTCAGCCATAGATAAAAGGAGAGTACCCAAGGATCTCTGCTCCTCAGCTAAGATAAACAGTGTAAATATACCTTTATTGCTTTTATTCTCCCCTTCATTGATTTTTTGACTTTATATCACATGGCAAACATTGAATTTCCTTGAAGAAAATAATTATTTTACAGTGTAATTTTACACTCCTCTGAAGAACAGAGATGAGAAATTTTCCTTAAAACAAAATCCAGAGATTTTAAATTGATAGAGATAATAGCATGAAGCTACTGTGGCAAACTGAAGAGAAAAACCTGCTTTTTTTTTTTTTGTCTTGTCTTTAAACTTGCTGAAAATGATCTGAGCGCAGTGTTGATCAAATGGAGTGACAGAAAGCATGAAATACAAAGCCCAGTAGGATATCCACAAAAAATAAGCAGAACATTTGTAAAGGAATGGGAAAATCACCCTCTGGCAATCTGCAATCATCACAAGAGTACTGCGAGAAAACAAAAACAAATCCTTCAAAATCCAGTTTGTTAACTTTCTTCTTACTTAAACTCATGACATTCTTGGACCATAAACATTAGTATTATTCTCAGTTCTTTCCTACATCAATTTCTCTTAGCAAATAATGTACAAAACATTAAAAGTTTGTGGGGTTTTTTTACTAAATAACAGTATCAGAATAACAGCAAATAAATCATTAACATTTTTTCCACTAAGGGGGGAAAAAAAAAATCTTTCAATATGAACAAAATACTAGAAATTCTATTTACATTCCTCAGATGAGGCTTTTCCTGAAGGTACTTTCAATATGTACTGTACACTGTATATGTATGACACAGAGGGCATGAGATTGTGCTAGCAGACACTGTACTTCACTGTTTCTTATTTTTAGCAAACACCATGCAGCTCTTTGTCCAGGGCAACTGGCAGGTACTATCCAAAACTGTGGTTTATATAGGGAAAGTGAATGATGGAGGACACACATTTTCCTGTGTTGTTTAAATTATGTCACTGTGTTGTTACTCAAACAAAAACTAATCTAACAGCTGCTGTGTACTTTTGTTTACATGCTACATGTCAAATCGTATTGTCCCCAAGGTACTTATGAGAGATGCTTTAGCAGTCATTTTCTTAAATACTGATGCCTATCCGAATTTGGATTTTTCCACCATTGAACAGAATGACAAGCACACGATTGCTGTACTTAAAGCAATCTTTCACAGCTGCTTTGCTTTTTCAGTGATCCCATTAAATTGACGGCATATGCCTGTGGGGTCTACAGTGTTACAATACTGCTGAACAAGATGTTGATTGTACAATACAAATTTGTACAACACAACTTGGCTTTATTGTGGGAACCATTTCCCAAGTCATCCTTCCATTTATTTTTAACCTGAGCAAAATTCAATTTAAAAACTTATCTATCTCTGTGACCTTTACTGAACACCTGGTTATATTAATTGTTTAGAAGTGCAAACTCTAACACTCAGTGGTTAGTAGGCATGAAAAACTATGAAGTCTCCTCAGTTCCTAAAATGAGCATGAGTCATGTCTTTTCTTGAACTGAACGAAGTAGCTGTGCATTAAATATGCTGGCACATCTTCTGCTTGAGCAAGTGGACCGAAATGGTGTGAATTGTTAATGCCTTGCTGCTTTGGTTCACGGCTTGTGATTGATCATTTGTAACTATATCTACTCCTTGTTCCATGAAATCAAGTATGGAGTAATGGGTTCATCAGATTTTTGGGTTAAATTGAGAGTGAAGAGGTACTGTGTGTGGAAATAAGAGTTGCCATGTTCGGGGCTGGCCTTCTAACAGCATGGAATCTAAAGGCGATATTCAAAACCACTTCACTCATCATACGCTTACTGATTCTGAATAGGGTCCATTTGCAGGGGACATTTGGTAGTTTTCCAATACACTTTATGCCTCTTTCTCCACTTCTACCACCCCGCAAATCTTTTCTTTTTTTTTTTTATTTTAACCTAGAATGGCTTATAACAGGTCAGCATAGAAAATTGATAGATTTAAATAAGTTGCTATGTAAAATTAAAAATAGCCTCGGACTGAAATGACTTCTACTAATTAATGATACTACCTAAATATTAAGTCATTTGCATGACTCAGGCTATAAAGTACTCAGCAGTTTTACTCAGTATTCAGAATTACAATCTCATATTTTGCAGAAAATTGTTTTCCAGGTAGAAAGAGTTACAATAGCCTTAATTTTACTCCTCAGTCCATTCATGTGCAGGAATGACACACATTTCCAGACACTACAACACGGCTTGTGACTTTGCAAACAGCAGTGTGTGGGACCACAGCAAACACAAGCCAACAGCAACCAGAAGTGACAACTTGTGATGGCCTGCAGGAGAGTAATCACATTACAGTACCTCCACAGAACAAGAAAGGTAACGTATGTCAGTATCAACCTTGCTGCAATGCTCACAGTGCTGTTTGTGCAACAGAAGCATCACTAACTGTGCCATCTCATCTCCTCTAGTTAAATTTCACCAATTCAGAATAAAACATACCAATTCGTTTCCATTGTTTTAAAACAATTTATAAAAGCTATTTAATTACATGTGAAGGCTTAACTTGGAGTGAACCACTCTAGTCACGTGAAACTTACAACCATGTTTTCCATCTGCTCTTGTGCTGAAGTTCAGAGCCAAAACTAAAATCTGGACAAATTTAAGACCAAAAGAGAAATACAGAGTAATAATTGACTACTATTGCTCCTCATTCAGGAGTAAAGAATTAAATGGAAGGGAACTAAATGGAAGGGAAGTGGAAAGGAGTGTACACATCTGTGCATGTGTGACAATTATAACCATATTAAGACAAAAAGAGAGATACAGCAGTTTAGTTCAATTTGATCCAATCTAGGTCTTATAAGATTTTTAATCTCTCTTCTTTGTTTAATATTTATCCTGATGAATGCAAGTATAGTGCAAGTCCACAGCTACCTAGTAGATGCACCAGTTTTGTCATTAGGAGTTTTTGAAAGGCTTCAATCCGTGCAACATTGGAGAAATAGAGGAATTGATCATGAATGAAGAAGCAGGTTTTTTCAGAACTCATTTTGAAAGTTCTCTATCTTTTTCCCTCTTTTCTGCTCCTATCTTTATGTTAGCATTTGAAAAACCTTGCTGAGGTCCACATTTAAGTATTTAATCAGGCTCTTTTTTAACTAGTAGGGTTCATGATGGTTTTGTTGGCTTATAGTTATTGTTGGGAAGCTTTCCCACATTTATGCAAGGAGCTGTGCCACCATTTGGAAGACTTTTATCAAGCCTATGCAAGTCTTTTATAACAACCAATAATTTTCCTGGGCATTTTCTTTTTTTATTTGTGACTAACTTGCAAATGCTCATCTTTATTTTCAAAACATGGAGTGCTAAAGCAGTTACAGAAACCTATTCAGATAAAATTGCAGCAGCCAGCCAATGAAAGACCAAGACTTTCTCAGCCATAGTATGCTTAGAATTCTTCAAAATAGTTCATTCTGATGCATTACTGCAGTCCCCCTGGTAAGGTCACAGGATCGCAGAATGGCTGAGGTTGGAAGGGATCTCTAGAGTTTGCCTAGTCCAGCTCCTTGCTCAAAGAAGGGTCAAACTAGAGCAGATTGCTCAGGGTTTTCTCCAGTGGTATTCTGAATGTCTCCAAGCATGAGATTCCATAACACCTCTGAGAAAACTGCTCAGTTTGACCACCTTCACCATAAATTTTTTTGTCTGATGTTTAAGTGGAATTTCCTGCACTTCAATTTGTGCCCACTGCTTCTTATCCATTCACTGACTACTACTGAGAAGAATCAGAATCCATCTTCTTTACTGCCTCCGCCCCAGTCTACACTGGTGGATTGGATTATAGCTCTCCAGGGGCAGGACTGAGCATCTCCTTTTGTTGAACTTTATGGTAGTCCTGTCTGCCTATTTATACATTCTTCCTCTAGCAGTTCTTCCAATGTGCAAAAGTTCTTCAAGACTTAGAAGAAAAGGAACAATACATATTGCCTGATTCAACAGGCATATAACTTATGTAGAAGGTAGAGAAAGGTCCTGGAGAAAGTGAGGGTTAACCTTCATAACTATGACCTCATAGACAAGAATTTCATTCAGACAAAAGGCTCAATCCTCATGGATTATAGTTTTAAAAAATACTACCTATGAAGGGACATATTCAGATTTCATAGCAAGCAACTCCAGATATTACTTTAAAAAATTATTACTTAAAAACCAAAGGTGCTGTTCTCCATTCAACCAGATATACATACTGCCAGAGAGGAGAGGGAGGAAAAATTGATCTCATGTCATTTTTTTGCATTCAAATTTACCAAGTCAAATAAAGATGCTTTATAATGGAACTTAATGCTGTTTCTGTTGGTTACAATCCATAGTGTCAGCAGCTACACATTTGCCAGATCAGAGCAAACAGCTTTTTTATTTTCCCTGCTCATACTGTGCTTTCTACACTAAACAGAATAAGGTATGTACAAGTGGCTACATTCTGTATGTCAGATACATTCAGTAGATTCAGTTGTGCTTTCTAATGGAGTTTAGAACTTCACACAGGTGAGTGGAACTGAGGACTGAGCATGTAGTTTTATTTAAGCATCAAATTTACATGTAAAATGTATAATCCTTCTATTATTATATACAGTATATACAATAATACATTGTATATACAACACATCAGTAGACCTTTACTATAATAATATTCTGTATATAATAATATAGTTTATACTATATTATATTACATTCCAATATCTTACATTCCATATATTATTATAAATCAGTCCAAATAGACCAATTCAGTCGATTGGTCTTAATTAGCTGCATCTGTTGATGCCAATTCTTACTGGTCTGACAAATGAATATACTCCCTTAAGAGTAGGCAATAGAGGTATGAAAGGAGAAAAATACTATGGAGCACACAGTACCTGATAGTAGGCATAGAGCAAATTTTTATAGCTCTATGGGAAAAGTAATGATACACATTCCAAAGAGATGTGCTTCTAAATTCAGAATTATGATCCCAGCTAGGTTAAGAATGAAAACATTTCTCTAGCTATGGGATCAATACCAGTTTACTTCTCCTGGATCTATCAGAAGAGATATGTCCACTAAATTCCACAAATAAGGATAGAAATATTAGGCTGAATCTGAAGTTAGGATGAGGTGCAGAAAATAAATATCTGGGCTGATTCTTTTGTTGCAGTACAGGATTTCACAACGAAGGCAGAGTTGAGTGTTTCATCATGACTGAGTTATAGTTAAATGCTGGTTTTGAAGGAAATATTTTAGTAGTAACATGCTTATAAACAAATGCTGCAAGTGTGATTACATAGTCTGTGATTAAAGAAAAGGAGGCACACAAAGGCTTAATCCATATCTCATTATCCAATGTGCCACTGATGTCATCAGTGCAAGAAATTGAAAATGTCACCACAGAGATAACTAGTTCTGTCACACGGAGTAGGAAGGCTCTGAACATATCAGGGTTCTTTTTTCAACAGTACTGGCAGGGTATAAGTCCAGTTTCTCCTCAGACAATTTTGGGGAATATTTAGCTGAGGCTATCATGCTCTTCTTATTACAACTATTTTCATGAGCATTCTCTATATTTTTTTTAATAATCAAGAATCTTTTTTTTTTAATATCTTTGATCTGAAAGTAGCTGTAAACTTTGAAATAACATGAAAATGCTCATAATGAAGACAGCCTTCCCTCTTCCTAAAATGTGGCCAGGGAATGCTACCTGGCTTGTGAGGAGAGTCAAAAAACCTTAACACTCTATTCCTAGCTGGGATGAAATCTGATTTGCTTCTCTGAAAGTGGTTAGGACTTAGGAGAAATAAGAAGACTACTTACATAGACCTTTATTGAGGCACACAACCCAAAGAATTTAAGACTCCTTTTAATGATTTACAAATGCTACATTTCCCTCATATACTATTCCCATGATAGGAGGATTATTTATAGACACAGGCACCTCTAAAGTCTGAAGCTCTTGAACTCATTTATTTAAAACCTGGTACTAAAAATCTTTGGTCTGAATAACAAAGAGAGATATTCAGGAATAAGGAAAAAATGCCATAGGGATATATACTTAAATGCCTAATTAAATTTATAGTACAAAGATATAGCTATTTGTTAGAAAACAGCCCTGAAGGAAAGCTCAAAGAAATAATTCTTAGCCTTCTTAAACAGAGCTGGACTGATCTCTTATGTATACACCAAATAGAAGAGTAGAAGAGATAAACTCTGTGTGTGTTATCCAATTGAAACTGTAAGAAAAAGCTCTCAGACTAAAGTACCTACAGAAAAAAAGACATGCAATCACTGAAAAAAAGGATGAAAAATTATGCAAATATTAAAATGCTAGAATTATACAAAACAATAACTTTATTCATGAGCTTATTTACTATTTGCCATTTTTAGTTCAATTTAAGGGCACCAACCTAAACAAAGGATTAAAAAAATAAGTCCTGATTTGCTTTTCAGTTCTAAGTCCTTGATGTACTAAACAGAAAATCTGTTCTACAAATGCTACTTACCACTTACAATATTGCAAATTTTTTCTCCACATACACTGTATTAGTATGTTACTGGAGAAGTAAGATTCATGCTCAGTGTGCAATCATCTGAAAACTTTAAAAAAAGAAAGGTGTTACTGTAAATAATTAAGACCTACTTCTTTAACAAATACATTAAGAAAATCAAAAAAGCCCCACCATAGTATGAATATGCTCTAAACAGCTACAGAGTAAATATTTCTTAGAGAACAAATGCCTTTGCAATGTAGTCTATACCCCACGTAAAATGCAGAATGTACAGCTGTCAATCCTTTGATTTCCAGTAATGATTACACACACTGACAAGTACAGCATTCTATATATATACACAAATTTATTAGAAATGCAAGAAATCAAATATTCTAAGTTTTCCTTGGGAAAAAAAGGAATTGCAGGTATAACAAAACTTTATGTGTTTTTAACAACTGAAATAGTATAGAACAAAAAATTAAGATGCTTGTGAAAAATGAATCTACTTCTATAAGATGCTATATATATACATGTAACAGGAAACTCTACTTCAAAGACTTTATAGACAGACTAAGTAAGATGCAGAAAGAAAACTGTTATCAATTCTGCTTAGATAGCCACACAAAAAGATGAATGTCATGCAAAATTCTTTAACGTGTATTCATAGACCATAGATGGCCATGGTAGAAAAACAACATACTATAGCAATGTCTTAAAAATTACTCAGTGACTTCAGCAAAAGACTCCTTAGCAGTGGAAAGTGTATGGCCTACTAGCCCACATTGCTGTTACACTGGGTGCTGCAGAAAAGAAAGGCAGACTTGATTTTCCCTACTACACTTTTATGCTAACTGCATATTCTGACTAGAGGTTTGAATGCTTTGAATAAAAAGATATGCTAAACTCTAGAAATGTCACAATTGCTTAATTTAACCTCTGATTACCATTAAATATACAAATACATGCTTTTGCATTAGTTTAAATGTTTACATCTAAATAACTTTTTATTCTGCTAGCAAAGATAGAAACTTTCCTTTAAAAACATTTAGAACACACCCCAAACACAATAATCATAGAATCACAGGATGGTTTGGGTTGGAAAGGACCTTAAAGATCATCTAGCTTCAACCCCCCTGCCACGGGCATGGACACCTCCCACTAGCCCAGGTTGCTCAAAGCCCCGTCCAACCTGGCCTTGAACCCTTCCAGGGAGGGGGCAGCCACAGCTTCTCTGGGCAACCTGTGCCAGGGCCTCACCACCCTCACAGGGAAGAATTTCTTCCTTATATCTAATCTAAATCTACCTTCTTTCAGTTTAAAACCGTTACCCCTTGTCCTATCCCTACACCCCCTGATCAAGAGTCCCTCCCCAGCTTTCCTGTAGCCCCCTTTAAGTACTGGAAGGCTGCTGTAACTTCTCCCCAGAGCCTTCTCTTCTCCAGCTGAACAACCCCAACTCTCTCAGCCTGTTCTCATCAGGGACATGCTCCAGCCCCTGATCACCTTCATGGCCTCCTCTGGATCTGCTCGAGCAGATCCGTGTCCTTCTGATGTTGAGGGCCCCGGAGCTGGACACAGCACTGCAGGTGGGGTCTCACAAGAGCAGAGTAGGGGGGAAGAATTCCCTCCCTCAACCTGCTGGCCACACTTCTCTCGATGCAGCCCAGGACACGGTTGGCTTTCTGGGCTGCGAGCGCACATTGCTGGCTCACAGTCCATCCACTAATAGCCCCAAGTCCTTCCCCACAGGGCTGCTCTCAATCCACTCATCACCCAGCCTTGTGAATATATACAATAGGTGTTTTTATATTGTTCAATACTATTCAGTGAATGCAGATTTTATGAAATAGGTGAATCATTACTGTAGGAACTGTGTGATTAAAGCAGAAACTTTCACTGAAATGATGCTAATGAAATTACCTGTCATTCTTTGGAAGAAAGTCTAAGATAGATGGCACACAAGTTTCTTTTTGATGACAGAAGTGGCAATACTTTGACCAGGAGAAATTCATTGTTCATGGAACTGTTGAAAAGAAAAGGCAAGAGGAAAATACTAATGACATTACTCACCCATCATGCCTATTTCAGGTCAGTCAGGTGACTATCCTAAGCTGTCTTTTTCAAGACATTCATAGAGAAAACAAAGTATGAAGAAAAATTTTATGATTCCTGTAGATTTTAAGAGAAATGTGTCTCATTTTAAAAATCCTATATTCAGCTGCTATAACACAAGTTCAAGTGTGAAAAACACATCTTCTACCTCAACAGAATCCACATTCCTCAACTGACATCGCACGCCAAACTTAGGAAAGATGCTGCGTCTCCAAAGAAATACAATTTAAAATAAGACAATATTTATATCAATAAAGTTTCGTGTTTCCTTGATTGGTTTGGTTTTTTCCTTTTTTTTCCACTTTCAATCGTAATTACAGTAGCTTCAATGCTGTTCTAACATGCACAAATGTGGAACTTCTTCAAAGGTGTTGCATAACACTTAGGATTGCTAAGGTATTCCCCTCCACTTGCCCATTTTTGCATACATTTGCCATCTATTTTAAATATGTTGACCTTTACACATTCATCTTTCAGTGGAGGATCAGACACTTGTATAAAATTCAAATGGGAATGCATATAAACATACAAATTTTCCTTTGGCCTTAGTTCTCCTTGCCCTGAACCAAGTGATACATACATGCTAGAATTTTCCCAAAGGTTTTCCTCTTTCAGATTCATTTGGTTCTTTCCACTCTCATGAGACCTTTTTTCTTGTGCTGGCAAAAGAGTTTAGGTGGGCATGATATTCCAGACTAAAACTGACAATTCTGGTTTATTTTTGGCATATGTCATCTACACTATGTGGTTCACTGAATCATAGAACAAAACCCTTGTGATGTCCAGGGAGCTGCAGAAGTCCCACAATGACAGGTCACAAGTGGTGGAGGTTTCTTTTAGCAACAGCACTGGAATACACTGACTTGAAATGTACTTAAAACTATGTCCCAGACACTTTAGGATACCCTTTACAAGCAGTCCACATATCTATAAGGCCTCATGGATATCAGTATAATAATAAATATTCTAGGTCAAGACATCCCCATGGAAAAAAAAAAAGATTGATTAATACTGTATCAAACTACTGAATTTGTGTGATGTTCAAAAATTATTGCTGAACTTTTTTGCTCTGATGTACAGACGAGTTTGATCTGTGTGTTTTGATTATACTCATCACGTTGAAAGTATCATGAATGTTCTAGTTAGATGATAGGTTCTAAGAACATTATTGCAGAAGTGTTATTATTCACATTTGCATGCAATTTCTTGATATGTATTAGCACCAATGCTGACAGTAATAAAATTAGTTTTATATTACAAAATATGGGATGATATCTATCACAGTCAACATTAGAAAACTGACAGACATGTGACCTTTCATTAACTGAGACAGATATAGTTCTCTTGGGTATTATTTTAGTGGATGAAAATTATAATTAGAATAGAATAGAAATTAGAATAGAAATTAGAATAGAATAGAAATTAGAATAGAATAGAATAGAATAGAATAATTTCAGTTGGAAGGGACCTACAATGATCATACAGACTTAAAAAAAATGGATTACACAATTCAGAGAGGGCTGAACACTAATATTCTAGGCATTCAAAATTCCTTACATGTAGTAGAAATCTTTGCAAAGTATTCCATGCTGTGAATCAGCCCTAGGTTTGAAAAATATTTAAAATTTATTTTCAGAAACTTTCAAACATATCAAAGACTAATAACAGAAATGAGGTGATATAAAGTACATACACCATACATGTTTTGGGACAAATACATATACCCTTCTAGATGTACCTGGAGAGTGTATCAATTCTTCTAAAACCCACTGAATTGCATGAAAGTATTACAATGCCTTATGAAAAAAGATTCTTGTATATAGCATAACTTTAAAAGATGTCATTATACAGTTACAGTGTCATAACTTTCAAGACAAACATTTTAACTACTGAATACTTATAATTAATAATCTAATCTAATCAAAATTGACTGCATCTTCAAACATATATAACATATATATATAACCCATGCCTCACACAATCTTAGAAATAATGCTCCTTGGCATTAAGCCCTCAGCTGTACTGTTAGACACACACAAAAGTAGGAGAAGAAATAGGCATAATCAGAAGCCAGGTGGCTACTAGGCAAAGACAAGCAGTTTAAAGAGCAGGGGGTATTTCAGGAAAGAGGGAGCGTAGAAGTAAAATTCCCCTTATCTAACTGGAACATACATATAATCCCCGTTTTGCTGAATTCCAAGGCTTTGTAATTTAAGGGATTTTTTTGGGCTGGTTTTTTTAAAGAATAATCTATAGTTACACAAGAGCAATAAAACAGCAGTAACAATGAAAATATGCTGGCGATGCATTCATTCAAACATGGTAATAAACAAAGGTTACCTTTTTAATTTGATTTTGTGATGTAATAGTCTCATAGTTATCCTGCCCTGTGCAGTTCTTAAACACTAAAATTCTGTCAGAGGTGTCCTCAATAATTTTCCACATGCAGTTGGAAATGACGGGCTTGGTTTTCTTTTGCTTGACACCATTATGAAGAACCAGACCATTCACTGTCCAAGATACTTTCTTCATTAATGACAGATGGTCTGAAAGAAAAAAGAAAAAAGAAAAAGTAAAGTCAATATTTGGCTTCAAAATTAAAAATGGACACATCATGCTCCCCTTTCCCTGTTACCTTAAAAATACACACTGGCCTGTCTCCACTTAGATGCTGGTATTTTCTGAAATACTACCACCAGCTTCCTACTAACCGTGACATAAGCTGTAGCAAGCTGTCTGCAGTGATAGCCTGCATAAATCATCATTCCTGAAGGGAACAGATGTTCAGGGTATGAAAGAGTAATACCACAATTTAGTCATAATTAAAATTCACCTTAGCATGCCTCTATCAGTGAGCAGAGAGGAACATTTCACTTCTCACCTACAAAAATGAAATGCCTCTCATTTCTTCTGCTTCAGGAAAATTAAGCCTGAACCTTTTGTACATTGTTTGAGTTCCATATCTGACACTGCATCATATAAATGACATTTTTATTTCACTTCAACTGTTAGTTTTCTTCTTTTTCCAAACACTAGAAAATGACCTCTAAATAGCGTACTGCCTCTACACAAAAATACACTTACAATTAAATCTTCAGAGGAGATTGTTGTACATTGCATGCAGAAATATATTCAGTAGCTATCTAGCTACAGATCAAAAGTGTGCCAATAAACATATTCATTGTACTGATAACAATTCAGTCTGAGCTGGATATATTTAAAAACTTAGAGGCTGAAGGCCTTTAAAAATTATTTAGTAATCTACGATCACTAAAATCAATGGGAGTTAGAGGATTAACTCAGGAAAAATTTGATCCTTAGCCTTGCAACTGCCATTAATGTTAATGGAATGCATCTATACATGTAATTTCAAAAAAGTAAGCCTCATACTGCTATTATTACAGTTGGATTATGTTAGATGCATGACAGTTCTTTTGAAAAACTGGTTTCAATTCACAAATCTTTAATATCATGAGGCTATTTTATTATGAAATATAAAGCATGAGTTGATTATGTTAATAATATGTCTCTAAACCCACTAAAGTGTAAATGGCTGAGCTTGTCATAGTGATTTAAATTTCTAAGACAAAAGATAATTTATCTTCTCATCAACATTGATATTGGCAATCAATTTGAAAAAACCCAACCTCTCATTAAACCGTGGTTAAGTTTCCCAACTAAACATCTTCAGCAACTGTCAACCTATGGAACTTCACACTGGATTCTAAAGTCCATGGATTAGATCCTCAGTGAATGTAAATTAGCTAACCCTTTGAATTGAGTACAGCTACAGTAATTTACCCAGACTGAGAATGTGAATTTATAACTCTATTAATCTAGTAGGCGTCATTTTGTAACCACAGTTACTTCTCAACAAGCGAATATCAAATTTACATTTGAAAAATTGTGGGTTTTCTTCCACAAGGATGCACCTACATTAGCATTCCAGTCCAAACAATGACTGCAATTTTTAAGTGAGGAACCTATAGCTTCCACTTAACGTACTTTGATTTGTATCACAGAGCAGTTTCAAAGCATGCAAACTGATATCCTTTGGATGAAAGTAAACCAATGGATGCGCTCCAGAGGTGTACCTAAAGCCCTTCCATAAATCCACTGCACAGACTAGAGCTAACACAGAGTAAAATCTCTTAAAATATGTATAGTATGGATATTAAGTTACTCTGTACTAACTGCTTTGTTCCACACATCTGTTTCTCTGGTGCTGTACAACTTCTTAACACACATGTAGCTTCATTTTCCAGCTCCCTTCTCCAGAGCTCTTCCTGTTACTTGTCAAATTTATGAATTTTGCCTTATCTTTACTTTTAAAAGAGCACAAATATGCACTTGCAGATGTCAGGAAGGTATTCTGTGGTTGCTGTGAAAACGAATTGGCATGGGGACTTGGTATGAACTTGTTAGAAGTCTGCTGCTAAAACTCTTAAACATTCCCATTGCTACTTGATCAGGTTCCAGCATCAAAAGACTTTGCTAATGCCAGTTGTACTGAATAGACTCTTAGGCTCAAAATAGCCTTTTACATAGTATATTTAAAACTAGAATGCCAGGTAGGATACAAATGGGCGAAGAGCATTAGTTCTTACCTGCCACAGCTAAAAGTAACAATGCTATGTTGGGAAATGGAGGGAGACTTCACTGAATGGCATTAACAATTCTGTGTGTTTCACAGTCGTTATCATTAAACAGTTGGAAAAGGTTTCTTATTATTGATTTATTATTCATTTAGAAAGCACAGAAGTTTTACTAAATCCATTTTAGAAACAGGACTGCTGAAAAGTTGTACAGGATCTCACAGAAGAGCTTGAAATAATCTCTTCTCAAAAAGGACATGCTCAAATATCAACCACTTATCCATACAGTAAAGTTACTTTTTACTTCATGAACAACAACAGTTTATGAAGATATTTTTCTCATGGACATTATTTTTTATGTTAATAACTCCCATTTTTGTGAGAAGATTATTTTAGTTGACTGCATAAAACACCCTGTCCACTCAGCATATAGGATGGCTTGACTATCTCCTGGTCCTGCCATCAATACAGGTTCCAAGTCATATGAGACTGTAGTAATGAGGAAGATGCATCTCAGAATTCTTATGAACAGCATATGTTGACTCACACCTTCATGTTATTTATCCACGAATTCCACTTCTGATCACAAGAAAACAGTGATCTTGTAATAAAGAGGTGGCTGCAAGACCAGTTTAACTACTGGTTGAAAAACACCTCTACTAATATTGGAAAACAGATCTTAAAATCTCAACTAAGCACACTAGTGAGTAGAAAGATGGATTGACTGTCATTTGGAAATGTTTGAAAATTATAGATTTTCAAAGAAGATGCAGAAGGTGATTCAGGCTTGAAAGAAGAGGCTCTAACATGCATTGACAAATCTAGTCTAAGTCTGTGCCATGTTTGAGTTTGATAGGGTATTCATTTATATAGTTATTGGACATCTGTTATATGCTATTTCCCATATAAGCAAGTATTACAAGTCGGCTGTTGTACAACAGAAAAAGGATGTTTTTCAGTTTAGGTACGCTACACAAAGTAAGTGTAGTCTGGTTTCCTCCTGAGCAGAGTGATAACTGGAAAAGAAGTGGCAGCTGATTTAGATTATAATGAGAGATGACATAAGGTGAAACTTAGAGATCACTTGGCATTGAATGATAAGATCAAGTAGATGCCTAAAGGTGAATTTAGGAAGATTATAGCTGTCTAAGCCAAAGAATGTGCTAAAGAAAAATTTTGCCCACCCTTTAATGTTACATCCACAGTACCCCTTAAGGCTGGCTGGAGAATTGCCCTGAAGGTCAAGCTTGTCTGTATTCTATAGTATAAGCCTGCAAGGAAGCTTCAAGCACAACAGGAATAAGCCCCCTAGGAATCTGCATGACCAAAAATGCTAAGCATGACTATTTGTTCCCAGCCTTGACTGAACAAGATGTCAATGAGGTTGTTATGTGCATGGAGGGCAGGCACTACACGGTAATGAATATACTTCTGCCACTTCAGAGCAACACAGACATAAAATCAGGCACTTGAGTGTCTGTGTTCCCTTACTTTTATCAATAAGTTACTCTCAACACCTGAAATTGTCTGTACATTGATGTTGCTATGCGTTCTTAAGTGACCATGATTCCACCTGACTTGAGATTGGCAGCTACCAGTTTTTTGAGGCTCACAAGCCAAGAATCTCCAAAGCAAGATTCTCTCATCAAGAGGATCTACTTCAGATCTACTAAATGCAGAGACAAACACTGGTAGCACTAAGTTTATCACAAAGTAAAACAGACATGAGCATTTAAATCAAAAAACAACCTGAAGAATGTTGGTAAAGTCTCATTTATAGAAGTGGCCAAGTGTTTATATATCCTGGGTAAAGGGAGGTTAGATTCCATAATCTTAATCTGACAGACTCAATTCTATATTTCACAATTCCCAGGACAGTGCTTGTAATCTCCAGTATGCAGGCTGGACTAAGATCCCTCTCTTGTTGCTATTGGACTGTGCAGCAATAAGGCAAAATTCCTGGGGGAAGACAGAAAGAATAGCCACAGGAACTTGACTCTACAGACCACTGATAATAAAAGCACTTATTTGGAACTAGGGTAAGGATTTTATAATCCCAGTTTTACACAATGCCTAAACAAGGTGCTTAAGAAAAGGCATCAGATGAGATTTCAGTTTTCTTCAGGATTTCTTAGTGTCTGTTGTAAATGTTGCTTCTCTTCAACCTACCTTACGCTTCACACTGGTGCTATAACTAAAAATGTTACACATAACAGAAGTGATTTGATGGGAGACTGGAAGGAAGTTTCTAACCCTGCTAGAAATATTTTGAGGTCTTTACATGCCTAGGATATGTGACATAAATAGAGAAAACTTCCTTCCTTTTCCTCACCTTGATAGAAATAAACACCAACCAATGCCTCAAACAATGTTCATAACCTCATAAATCCAAAACTTATTGTCTGAAAAAAAAAAATTAATCTATGAAAAACAGGACCTAATTTTCTCAGTTCCCACTTTGTAAGATTCTGAAAATTGAGTGATAAAATTTAAAGGGTACAGAACACTAACAGAGACATGAATCTGAAACATATTAATTCAATTGTTAATATAATAAATATGACACTCCCAGTTATGAAATAGGAAGAAAAGGCCAAGTTTCCTAAAATTTAAACACTTTAGTAGTAACAACACATAATGTTGCATTCAATTATGTCCTCTGTTCAAATTACAGATGCCTCTGTATTTGGGAAACATCTTATTTAAGCACAGAGATGTGACCTGGGCATAAGTTTACAGTCATTCCCTTTTCTTTAAATACTTGAGAGTTTTTTGTTTCTGCATGTTCTGAAGTGTCATCATTTATTGCCACAGGCACAATGGCTATATTTAACTAATAATGACAGCAGTTGTCATTAGATTTTAAACTCACTAACACTAGTCTGACGTATTATTTGAAGTATGTCTTAATTCTAAATTTGATTAAAATTACAAACAGCCCATCTTCTCTGCTAATCAACATATTTCATCCCCTTGCCCTGAACTTTCCAATGAACTCTTCAGGAAAACAGGTCATGGTATTAGTGTTCATTTAAACTAAAGAAGGTCCCCAGATTGTGTGAAGATTTTCATATGCTTTTCACAAAACACAAATTTCAATTCATCAATGAATGATCAATGTTTTTCACTACATTTTGTGTGATAGGAACCTGAATCTAGAATTTACTTGTCAAAAATTATATTATATTTGCATTAAAAAAATGATGTTACATTTTATTTTGGGAAATAATTGAAAATATGTAAGTGATTAGCAATTAAAACTGCTAATATTAGTCTAGCAAAACAGGGAATCAATACTAAAAATTAAGCAAACATTCCTATGATTATACTTGAGCAGTTCAGAAGCAATGAAAATTGCTTCTAGAAATCAAAAATTTGGTGTTGGTACAGTTTAAAAGACATAATTAACATTTCTTCATGTCATTTCATATGAATTCTTCCCTTATTTACACTCAAGTAAAGCTGAAATTATTTGGGGAATTAAACAGGTATAAATGCCAAGTGGAATAAGATGAGCCCAGAAGAGACTGCAGCAACAATGCAGTATGATAAAAACATACCAGGACTGGGTGAAAGGTTGACTCTTTGGCTTTTTGGCTCTCAGCCCAAAATTCAATTGATAGGTTGATAGTTTACAATGAAAACAGTTTTCTTCCATTTGGCAGAGAGAAGAGAAAGAACACTTCTTAGTCACCAGTGCTCTCTATTTATCTTCCCCATTCCTCTCAAATTTTTCTCTTGAACTTACATTCACTGGATCTAGAATGATAATGGTTGGAAGACTCTCTGTCTTGTTCTGGATTGGGATGAATTTCTCCATTCCACACAGCTGGCAATCAATTTTGGGGTGGGTTTTTGTTGTTGTTGTTTTTTGGTTTTTTGTTTTGTTTTGTTTTTGGTTTTTTTACACCAGGGGCCAGAGATGTAATTATAAATTATTTTAAAGAGATTCATACTGAAACCTACAGGTTAGTGGGGATACAGATCACAATGTTTTGTATTTCTTGAAGAATTTTTCATTTTAACATTCCTGCTTACTGCAAATAAAGGAACTAAGATAAAGGTTCTACAAGCCAACATCCTTATGTGTTACAGACAAAACTTTCTTACATGTCCTGGTTCTCTGTACAAATAAGGATATCTCAAAATTTACCCTGGATTTGTCTTCCAGGATACTGTTGGGGAGGTGTTAGGACAAGTTCAACTACTGATTAAACAGAGCTCTACTTTTCACATTTAATTTATATTGTTTTGGTTGTACCTTATTGTTTCCATGTTATTTCATTCAAGATAAAATTTTAAGCCACAGATGGAAAGTATTTTTTCCAGTCCAGAAAATAGCATTATTCTTCTTTTTATTACAGAATTGATGACTTCTTTACCATGATTATGTTCCCACTGCTGCAAATATCACAAATATACACAGAAAGATACCATTTCATATTATCCAGACATTTTATAGCCTGAGGACCTAATGCGGAAGTTGTGTTGGGTCTGTGTGTGTGGCAAGGGTTTTTGGTAGTGGGGGATAGGGCTACAGCAGTGGCCCTTGTGAGAAGCTTCTTGAAAGTTTCCCTGGCTCAAAGTTGGACCCACTTCTGGCCAAGGTTGAGACAATTAGCGATGGCGGCCACGCCTCTGTGAAAATATATTTAAGAAGGAGAACCTGGGAGGAGGAGTGGGACTTATGAGGAAGAGTTGTGAGGGAGATACCTCTGCAAACACCAAGGTCAGCGGAAGAAAGGAGGAGGAAGGGGGGAAGGTGTGCCAGAGCAGAGACCCCCCCCTGCAGCCCATGGGGAGAGGACAGGCTGTGCCCTGCACCCATGGAGGTCCCTGGTGGAGCAGATGCCAACCTGCAGCCTGTGGAAAACCCCACACCAGAGCAGGGGGCTGTGCCCAGAGAAGGCTGGGGCTCTGAGGGAAGCCTGTGCTGGTGTAGTTTGTCACTGGTAGGACTATGACACCCAGGAGGGACCCACGCTGGAGCAGCTCAGGAAGAGCTGTGGCCTGGGGGAAGAACTCATGTCAGAGAAAGTTCCTGGAGAACTGTCTCCCATGGGAGGGAGCCCACACTGGAGCAGGGGAAGAGTGTGAGGAGTCCTGCCCCTGAGGAGAAAGGAGCAACAGACACAATGGGGGATGAACTGACTGCAACCCCCATCCCCTACCCCCCTGTGCTGCTGGGGGTGAGAAGGTAGAAAAACTGGGAACAAAGCTGAGACCAGGAAGAAGGGAGGGGTGGGGGGGAGGTGTTTTTAAGATGTGGCCAATGCTTCTCACTGTCCTACTCTGTTAAGTGGTGTTGCTGGTCGTGTTTGAATTAAATTGATCTTTTTCTTCCCCAAAGGAGTCTGTCTTTTGCCCGTGACCATAATGGGTGACTCATCCCTCCCTGTCCTTATCTCAATACTCAAGCCTTTTGTTTTTATTTTCTCCTTCCCATCCCTGAGGGGGAAGGAGTGAGCGAGCAGCTGCATAGTGCTCAGTTGCTCTCTGGGCAACCGATGTCTATGAAGGAAGCTGTATCTCTCCCTTTAAATTCAAGTGGATTCTCAGTAAAGCATGAGTCTGTGTCCACCCAAAACACAGTACTAACCTAACTAATACAGTATCATCTTACTCTTTGCTGTCCTAAACAAAAGTACTGTATGAAACATAGTTGTTCAAGAGAAACTGTAACAAAAGGGGTAATAAATAGGGTATTTTTTATATATATATGAAATATGGTAGGTACTATCATTTCATAAAATCAGTTCTCCTTCATGAAAAAGTGGAGGCTATATATAAAGGGTTTAGTCATCTGGTTTTAGCAGCATATTATAATGGATGTTTACTGGTTATCTAAACAATTCCACTTGTATAATTAATCTTATGCTTAAAAAAATTTTGAATTATAGCTTTTTAATTGTAAAAAAGAAAGAACCCTAAACAAACTATTCTTGAAAAAATATTCCCTCTGGTGATTTTCCTACCCTGAACAATTTGCCTTACTTGGTTTTATTTATGTATATGCATTTGTATGTAAACGTATTATCACTTTTGACTATCAGTTCTAGTTAAGTTGCCATCTCTCACTCCATAAAGTACATTGGTTGCTGTCAGAAATCAAGCATCTAGTCAATCTGTCATGTTGGAAAATGTCTTTACAACCCAGCAACATCATCATGCTAAAGTATACCACAAAGGTTTCTCATATTTCTTTAACAAACTACCAAAGTTAAGGGACAGGAGAGTGAAGCCTAAGACGAGGAAAGAAAGTTAAATCCTGACAACACACATTTGCTACCATTACTGTGCCAACACTAAGACTCCATATATGTTGTCTGGAAAAACATATTTATCAAAATCTGCTGTGAAAGCTCTTAAGGGAACACTGTACCTCTGCTTCTGGTTCTAAAGCAAGTAGTAGAGTTTGATAAGTGAGAAATCTACAGGAGGAAAAGACACAGCATATTAAAGGGGGGGATCTTAACACTAGACTCCTGTATAAAAAACACTAAAGACCTCAATGCCATTGAGTGGCATTCTCCCTGAGAAAGGAGACTTCAATATTGTGAAGTGTTCCAAAATGGTGCAGAAATTGGCATATTTCAGATTTCAAAAAGGTACCCACAACAGGAAAAGGCTATAAGAATCTGTAATAATAATTTGAATCTAAATTGTCCATTGTAAAATAATAAAACTAATTTCCTGTCAGAAACCCTTACAACAAAATATAATCTAAGTATCCCTCCCAAAGACCAGGTTTTTGTCATTCTGACTTTCAGGATATGATCAAGCTATTTTCTAAGTGTTCAATTCTATTTTGATATATGATGATTCAAGAGGAAACTTCTATAGCTTACAACAAATTTCTGGTTTATATCTTGAGATCTTCAACTTATAAAATGGATAAACTCATATATGATGAGATACATATTTATGCATACTTTATGAATATTTGTTATAGGATATTCCTTTTTCAGATCAAAATTCCAGAACAAATACACTGAAATAATAACATATACTACAGTAATTACAGGAAAGTTTGCATTAAAATGTATTAACCAAGTTCATAGAGGAGATGCATTTTTTCTGAAAAATAAATCATGAAAACTTTGATTTTTATGTGTTGATGAGAAAAAGCTCTACGTTATTTAGAATGCTGCTTGGAATTGAAACATTTCCAATGGTAGAATGGTAAGAATCCATCACTTCACTGACACTTACTCCTTGTAGAAAAGATTTCCTATTTTAAGTGTATTCACACGCATTCTTGTCAATTAGAGCCTGTCTTCGTAAATTATTTAATTTTGTAAATCACGTGATACCTAAATGTTATTAAGCAAAAAAAATCTTTATCTCTTCATTTCAATATAGACCTGGAATGCAGCATTAAGAACACTAAACATAGATTACTTTTTCTAGTGGCCTCCTTGTCACAGTACATTAACAACAGATACAAAATCTTATTCATTATTTTTAGTTATACTTGCAGCACGCAGTACTGGAAACATATACATCCTACAAATATAACCCTAAATGAAAGAGTACAGACATTCTGGCTAGGGAGTAAAAAAGTGAGTATTCATGTACTAATTGTTTCCATATCTAGCGTTCTTTTACTACAGTGATCCACAGAATGAGAGCTGGAGGTAGGTCATAAACAACACTCTGTACCCAGGTAATAAAATGTATTAATCCAATTAAGCACCTATGTGATCAGCGAAGTAGACCACACTCCGTGCAAGGAATCCTCGTCAGCATAAATTACAAAAAATATGTGAACATGGCATATCAATAACAGCGTTTTGGCCAAAATGCAATCCTTAGGAAGTGATTCAGTTTAAGATCAGCACAGCTAAATTAGGTGTCTACTTGTAAATTCTCTACATGTGAGCTAGACATCTTAGTTCCCATTACAGTCAGTGGAACTCGAGTAAGTATAGTCATATATCTGTATACTTAGCTTCAGTAGTCTGAAGGCTCCTGCAGAAATCACTGATGTTACTCTCAGTAGATTAGTAACTCTCAGTTACTCTCAGTAAATTAGACCCGAGCATAACTGGTTTTCAATTGCAGACTAAGTCCACAATTGATTGATCAGCCAAAACTCCTTTGTCTCCAACTTAGTAACTGAAGCAAAATCAAGGTAAATGGCAAACACAGAAACTGAAACACTACTGAATGGAAGATGAAGTTTAGAAGAAGCCATGTTTTCAACAATAGCGTGACTGATAAAATGCTCAAACTTTTTATGAAGGAGTGATAACCAATTGATTCTTTTAATGGGCAAGGTTGCTAACATCACTGGAATTAAATTCAATAGAAAGAAATTACTATCAGTCTAAGAAATTGGTACTAATGAAGAGAAAATGAAGCAGTGCACTGGAGACACCTGAAATTCAATTGCAAAGAGGTGTGGAGGTACAATGAAAGGTGACAGGAGAAATACAGGGTATTAAAAAGAATAAATAAGAATATCCAATGTATTTTGAAATTCAGTAACTGCTAAATATATAAGTGTCTGCAAACAAACACTGAATTACACAGTCTCCCATATATTTCCAATGAACAGTTAATTAAATACAACCATTGACCATCAGCAAATTACATGGAAGAACAACATACTACAGAGCATTAACTCTTTGGCACAGTTCTGCAACACGCTAGTTCCACAATAGTCTCCAAAAAATATATTTTAAATGTTTGAGGCTTAATACTGTTTTGTTTGCTAAACTTCTGTTGGAATGGCACCTTATAATTGATGTCACATGTATTTATTATAAATACTGAATTAAATTCAAAGAAGAAATGGCTTTCAATTTTTATCCCAGATCATGCAATTTGTCAATTTACATTTGAATCCTTACCACTTAATCCAAATCTCAATTTAAATTCTAATATGTCAGAAAGATGAGATGGTGAATAAATCTAAATAAACCAAGACATCAACATCACTGGGAATTCTATTTTATCCAGGTATTTATGTCACTTGAAGCAATGAAATTATATGCAAGATGATACAATTCTGACAGACTTTGTGATTTATACAGTACTCGAAATATAGATTTCCACAAAGGTGCTGATCCTGCAAATATTTATGTGTAACTACACATGTAAAAAGTCTCTCTGATCTCCATGGGATCACTTGCACATATTTGCAGGATTGGGGCTTTACAGTATATCACTGATCTTCCGTTCCCATGCAAAAAAGATTTGCTACTGACATTTGACCTTGTTATCTATGCGTTAAGGACTCAAATGCAGCAATCAGTGTGTTTATACTGACAAGTCATATTACTCTATGCTCTCTTCCCAGTCTTGGGCTAGAGAAAGAAAATATAAAATACATACTGTCTGTCTTTATATATATCTCTAAAACCCATCTTCAAAATATTGTAGCTTTTTAAAAATGTATACATTGTCATTTATACTATGCATAAATAAAAAATAGGTAAGCAAAAAAAGTACTATGGAATCTTATACAGAGAATGTACGAATGTTTTTAACATCAGTTCTGATTTTTAAGCATACGGTATTCTACATCATTCACTGTCATTCTCCAGTTCTATTAAACTTGTAAACAGGGGTGTAAAAAGGCCTATTTTCTGGTATTGGTGGCTTTTCTACTTATAGCAATGACTTTTTCCTGTTATACTTACCCTTTTAATGGACACACAATATGTTACTCTGTGCCCAAGCTCACCTACTCTTTCTTTTCTCAAAAGACAAGGCACATCTGCCACCTGCTCTAGTCTGTGTCCCAGCAACAACTGTCGAGCAGCAAAAAGATTGATTATCAGTCAAAAACCATTCAACAACACCAGATTTTGGTAGGTTAAGCTTGCTGATCCAGCAAGAGATGGTGTGAAATTTTCAGTAATGTGTGCCAACATTTTGGTGCTAAAAGAACAGCAGTGCATGTCACAATGAAACACAGCCAAAGATATGCAGACAAAGCACAGAAGTTTTTGTTTTGAACTTGGCTTGCAAGAGGAAAATGAGGGAAAGAAAAAAAAAAGACTCGCTTAATGAATTTGAAAATCTATCATAAGTCATATACATGGAGAAACTATAATAAGAGTACCAGTGAAGAGCCTGTAGCAGTACCCATATAAAAATATTGCAATAATAGGATTGTTTCAATTATTGATGCAGTATAAATAGCAGTTTTAACATACACTTTTGCAAAAATAAATACAAAGATCTGTGCCTTTTGCTGAATATATAGGCCATTCATTATAGGCATTCTAGTGAACGGATCACCTGTATCATACTCAGAATAATTTTTTTTTATCAAAACCAGCTTATCATATACAAAATTGGTTATGCAAGACACAGGCTTATTAACAAAATTTTCATTCATCAATACCTCCATGAATATGTAAGCATATCTTTAATTACAGGACTTACATCATAAAGGATCTACTAATTAATATTAGATTTTTATGTGTATAGAGCAAGCTATATAGTAGTCATTTTCTTAGGCAAATAGCCAGTAATGAGTGCAATATAGATATCTTCTTGAAATATATTTGTATTAAGTAATATGAATCTGTAAAAGAATTAGTGAAAGATCGTTTGGATATCTTGAATTCAGAATGAAAGATTTAACACTAACTTATGTCTCCTAATACTTCTCAGGATAACAAATGCTATTTAAAAACAAAACCAAAGGTGTGTTTCTAAAGAAAGTACATAAGAAAAAAAAAAAATCACCCTAAAGTGCAAAGAAATATATACAAAAAATATATACAACATTTATATAAAATACGCACACTAGTTGAGTGATTTGTCTTTTGTTTGTTTCTTTCCTATCCTTAACTTTTTAAAAACATATATCACACATTTTACTACTAAAAGATCATATGAATTGGAATGTTTCACATAATGTTGAACAATTTATCTTATTCACATTTCTCAGTGGAATTGTAGATTCCTACCTACACACCTAACAATAATTTTGCTTTTTACAATACATTAGCTTATATTAATTAAAAGTTCTTTATCACAAATGTCCATTGAATTAACAACTTAATAAAATACCCAATTGGTATCTGGAATTTGAACCCCACTTAAGCTAATGTTACCACAAATTTGCTGCAGAAATCTCACAACCTACTTCATGATCTTAAAATATGCCAGAGAAAAACATTTACAGTCACACTGAAACTGTAAAGGATTCAGAAATAGTTTTCCCCCGTTGTAAAAAATGAAACAGAATTACCAGATTGGTAAAGGAATGAGAAGGAAAGAAGAAAGTTTTTAATAATAGTCTTACCAAACAATCCTAAATTAATAAAGTGTATTAAAGTAGATATTCCATATTGCTGTATTAAACTTTCAAAAATTTTTAAACAATTACATTAATTAATCTAATCTTACATTCTGGATCATTTTTGCTAGTGGAATAAGCCTAATTAATTATGTCTGTTTGATGTCACTGAAACTAAACAGTAAATTCAATAATCTCT
Source organism: Strix aluco (assembly GCF_031877795.1). Taxonomy (NCBI): domain Eukaryota; kingdom Metazoa; phylum Chordata; class Aves; order Strigiformes; family Strigidae; genus Strix; species Strix aluco. The sequence continues at coordinate 4,445,488 of NC_133946.1, read as the reverse complement.
TTACATTTTCACCATTTAACCTCCTGCAGGCTCCCTAATGTCTATTCAGATCTATATTAAATTAAGTACCAATGCTAATGAAGGGCAATAAACGTGGCTGTCAGTAGATTTTTCTTTCATTAAGCACATTATCCTCTTACTGAGCTGTAAATGAGTAAACATTAGTTTTGTTAAACCATGCAAAAAGACAGGATGAAAATAATTTTTAATTGTACCCCTTAAGCCATTTGCTGGGTGTTCTCAGCTTTGTTTTTGTTTTTTTTTACCTTTTATTTTTTTAATGGATCTAAAAAGGTCTCTCCAGTTGAAATATAAATGTCGGCATCATGGGGTATGTCTTTAGGTTCTAGTGCTTCCGTGCTGTCTGCCAAGAACACTCATCGTGCAGCCATGTTCAGATTCAGCTTTTCAGAGCACTCCTCCAGCAGCTAAATGAATGCAAGAGGTAAGGAATACTGATTACAAACATATTTATTTCATGATCAATATTTAGTCAGAAAAAATAAAATTGGAAATAAAAAAAATCCACTCTCAACTAATTTACCAATCACAGCAACTGCATTACAAGTCATTTAGTATTTTAGTGATTATTACCAGAAATCATAGGATGATTAAAACACACAACCTTAAAAATATTGTACTCTTGCCTTTTAATGTCAAATAATATTGTACATTATGCTGTAATCTATTTCACTTAGTGTTTGTAAGAATTTTTAACAAGTCACACATTTTAGGAACAGTGTACGAGGGAAGAAAAGTTTCATATAAGCTTATTTTAAAGGAAAACATTAGTTATGTTAGAGTTTGAAACAAAAGCTACATCTAAACTTTATGCATGCAAGAAAACTCCTATTAGAGGTTACTGGCTTAATTAAGGACACAAACTTTAGCAAATATCTTTCTTGTGCCATTTTTGTAAGCTATGACTTTGATTATATTTGCCTGCTGCTTAATAACTTTGGATACTTCAAATGCCCTCTGGACATGCCAGAGTTTTGAAACAGAGTGCACAGTTAATTCTGCTGAAAAAAATCCAGTTTATGATATTAAAAAAACAATCCAAGATATTTGTCTTTTTTTTAAAAAATGTTTTTTAGAACTTTTATAATAATTGTGTGAAAAGACAATCTGAATGTATGGTCATTAAAATTCTTCACAGTGCAAGAGCACCTAAGTTATAAATATAGTCAAATTTCTCTGTTTTTTCTGTTACAAGCAAAATAGATTCAATCTATCCCAAATTGAGTTTATTCAGAACTTCTAGAATACTTGGAAAGAGTTACTTAATTCCACTATGAAGTTCTTTTATGAAATATCTTAAGAATTTCAAAAGAAAATAAATCATCTAATTTTAAAAGTATTTTTCAAAATCTATCAGCACAAATAGAAAAAAATTTTGTTGATTCTGAGAAAGCTTGTAATTAAAGAGTGCTTTCAGTGCATACCAGGTAGGTTATTGCTTCTAGTTTAAAAAGTAAGAACTGATGACAGTCTTTTCTCAGGCAAAATTTCAATCAAATTGACAGCAATTATGCCTGTACAGTGACTGCAGAGTGGGGCTTATTGTTAATTGTTTCTGTTTCACAGATTACAAAATATATTCAATGCAGCTGCCAGAATAAAATTAAATAAACTAATACTCAATTTAAAAAAATAATACTTTTAAAATGCTCATACCACAAGCAACTTCTGAATAATACCACAGTAAGACTATTTTTAAAAAGGAAAAAAAAAAAAAGGAGGGGAATTTATAACAAAGTGTCATACTTCAGCACGAACATTTGTGATATACGGTCTCTGTTCTAGTCTGCAGCAAGAGGTTCCCATTCAGAACTCAAAACTAATTTAAGGCCTAAGATCTGAATTTCTCTCTCCCATGAAAATCCTTGGAAATTTTTCAGTTAGCACTGAACTGATTCTTCACTTAAACCATAATGGCATGTAGGTAATCTCACATATTTTACAGTTTCCACAGTTCCTGAATGACAAAATGAGCACGTAAGATTCCTAGCTTTTTTGTCATCTTTTCAGCATTTCTAACGTCATGCTACTAAATCAGTGTAGCTACTTCAGTGCTGAGTACTAAATCATATAAATAAGAAAACCAGAATGTGATCCCCTTAAAAAGTAACTATATGTTTTCTTTTTGGTTTTAGAGTTTAAACTTTCATACACCAGGAGACAAGTATATTGAAATATATGTCTTATCATACATAATTACAAATACTGTTAATGGTTTTTGATAAGGCACTTTCAGAAAACATTTACAAAAAAGAAATGTAGAGCCATTTGAGGTCACGGTTGCACACAAATGAGTGTATACCATGATAACTATAATCCTCTAGGTTTGTCTCATTTTACAACAATTTACCTACTCATAACAGAAGACACTAACAAAAAAGCTTTTGATGAGGAAATCTAAATTAAACACACTAAAATACACTTTTGTGCATCAGGTCTTCACTTTAATCACCTTTATGGTACATTGCAAAACTCCAATTGTTCTCTTGGATTTTCCAGACAGACAGAATCAATCCAATTTGGATTAATTATGGAGGATGACATTACTCTTTACAGAGGGTCAACTTGATGGATATTACCTATCTGTTGTTAAGTCTATTAAAAATTTGTAAAGCAAACTGGGATGCCTGGTTTATTGCCATTTTAGTTGTCTTTCAGAAATGATGAAATCCATAAAGTTTTAAAAAGGAAATACTCTGAGAAATTGTTAGGTCAAGAAATCTTAAAAATTAGCAAGGTCTGTTTTGGAATATAAACTGAATCACCATTACAAGGTGACTGAACTGCAGCAGTCACGATTAAAAGCAACAAGAGAGGAGCTTTGATTACCTTAGTCGACCTGTGGGAACGCTTTCAGCTCTGTTTCTCTTGGATAGTGATATAAGACAGAAATTGTCTGTACTGCTTGATTTGTAGTTGTCTGTATGTCTGATACTCCACCACAGCTCTGAACTGATATTGTTTGATGTGTCGAACAATCTTGAAGTCTTGACCTTCTTGATACCGTTGCTGATTGCAGGTGAATGTTATGGGCAAATAGAAGTTGTCTAGAGCTTTGCTTCCCATCCATATTTTTCACAGTCATTTTTGCATAGGGAGAGAGAAGTTTTCTGAAACAGAAATATGATAAATATAGTTAAAATTTTATCTTTCTGCTCTGGTCTTTCAACTAGTTTATGTTAGTAATGATTGACTAAGGAGTTCAGAAAAGCCTACAACAACTTGTTTAAAGTTGGAAAACCTTCTGAAACTGTGTTAATAGTTTCATCCCGATTCTTATTTCTGCAAACTATGAAATTATTTCAGAATTCAGTTCAATTAAGCTAGGATCAGAATAGGAATTGTTTAAAGTGCTGTAGGACAGGATTATGGTGAAGTATAGTAGGTATTTCAGCTATACTACACTGCACTAGCACTGAGTCTGTGTTAGCCTTCCTTCATACAAAATGAACATTAAATTATCTCATAAAGCTAGAAAGAGTTTTATTTGCATAAAAACATTAAAAATAATGAGAACAAAAGCCTCCAACTTTCAATTTGAGGTTACTATTAATGGCACAAAATTACTTTATATTGAGGGCCAAAAGCATAGATGGAATATTCACCCATATGAAAATCATACAATCTAATTTTATCCAGTCTTTGGAAGATCCAAATCAGCACTATTATAACTGTGCCAACAACACTATCAAAGATCGAGAAGCAGCAAGAAAGGAACTGGATGAGATCAAGCCCTCATTCTTCTTTCATATTCAAATAACTCTTAAGTGTCAGAATATTCCCATTATAAATTACAAAAATGATGTCACAACAAATGTGAACTTAAAAATGTGTCCACATGGATTGCAGTATGTTTACCTAGGAAATCTTTAAACTAATATACTATCACAGGGATACTAAATATTGGAGTTCAATCAAAGAAAACTCTTTTTAATATTATGAGTCTGAACACATTATTCTGTTCTGAATTCTGACTACTGACAGCAAGAGGACACTATTTTTTGTAAATACTCTTTCTTAAAAGACCATTTTGTTATCCACTTCAAGACCAGAAAATAACTACGAAACCAGAAACAAATTTCTTTATACAATAAAAATCTATTAATTGCCATTATTTATTCTGTAGATATACTATGTACTTACTATTCATGAACTGTTTTGATGGAATATTAACAATACTGTTAGTATTAACTAGGAATTATCTTGTTTACATGACAAGTAACCCATTATGTAAGTGGTCTGGTAGAGCAAAGGGCTACTACTTTTCAATGATATACAGTATCTAGAAAATCTCCTGTCACTGAATTACACCATACAAGAAAATACCTACAGGACTACTACTATTACTGTTCCCCAGCCCTTGTCCAGCTTTTTCTTAAAATTTCCCACCATCATAACAACCATTTATACATACAGTGTATGTAAACCTTAGAGTACTTGTGCATACATTCCAATTCCTTAACTGAAGTGGTTTCAAACAGAAAATACAAGCATGCAGTTACCAAGAATAATCTTAGGCTTGCACTGTTGACCTGTTTTATACTTTGAGAAAACTTAAATTCAGACGTAACCCTGTTGTCCATCCTTCTGAAGATTAAACGCCATAAAATTAAAGTCTTAATATGTGGAAACCTCATAAAAACAACTCAATTTGAAACAGCATTCACTAGTCAGGAAAAACAGCTTGATACTCCGTATGAAAGTAACATTTCTTCTTAGTCAATGGTAAATTTTGCTAGCTGCTAACACCAAGCCGTTGTGATCCTATTTTTATGGCACAAGTAAAGATGCCCAGATAGAGGTACAGAAAGAAAAGATTTTAAAACCAGAAATATTAAACAGGAAAAGAAATTAAAAACCCTAAAAACCTAAGGAGCTCTAACAACTTTTTTCCCATTTAAAAACAATTAAACTGCTGTTTATTCATGGCCAAAGCACTGAAGTCTTTTTGTAATTATTACAAAAGGAACTTTTACTTTCAGTTAGTTCTACATGCTGAAATTGTTTAGCAACATCAGATCACAATTTTTATTCTATTGCTCTAGTGCAATTTCCTAATTATTCATTATTATTGTCTAACTAAAGCACATTTCTCCATATTTCTTCTTTAAATAGAAAACAACAGTATACTAAAGTAAATAGTCCATACCGTTTTCTAAAACATAAATCTGCACATGGCTAATGTTTTCTTCCATAAGTGAAAAATATAGTCACTTTAACATTACTTTAACAGACGTTGGTTCAGTAGCAGCTATACAGGTCAAAGTTATCACACAGTTTTGGATGTGAATTCAACAGCAGGATAATGACAGTTGCCAAGGATTTATACTTGCTGTCGCTTCCTACTAGTGTTGCCTGTCAAATTGTCTCTTTTTCTTATACAGAAGCCATGGAATTTTTTATGGATAGCAATTACTTACGATATACAATGAAGTACATCAGATGTAACAACCACCCTTTAGCCCTTCATTATTTGGTCGTCTCTTTGTTATATCTAGTCATCCATTTTCACCTAAATTATTTATTTATACTGCATATTTGACAAGCATGTATTCTTTGTTTTATTTTTTTCAGTAGTTGCCCAAAAGATATAGGGATTTATTTTAATATTTTCCCATTTAAATTTACATATTTAAATGTATCTTATTATTTTTATTTTTGTACTTGCACTTCATGTTGGATTTCTCAAGAAAAGCAGTAACTGCACAGCAAAGGCATTTTATTTATCTACCAAAGGTATTAAAAAAATAAAATAATGGCAATATCAGATCTTAACCACAATGAAGGGGTTAAGCAAGTCTTATATTTATTCACTATTTGTTTGCATTGTTAAAGTATTTTTTCCAGCCATCATATGTTTCATATTTGTTTGCACTTACATTATTGTTGCACTACATGCATATATGCTCCAGATAACCATATTAATATATCTTTATATCGATAGATGAGAGCCTGATGTTTCATGTATTATGGTCCTGAAGCATTTTCTGGTACAGACCTGCATTACCATAATCATAAGACTTGTGAAAATTCTAGATATAATTTTATTATACAGGCAACCCATAGAATACATTATTTACATGATAAAAAACAAAGTCTAATAGTTTAGTAAATTTAATATGTATCAGAAACTGCCTTCACAATGACTCATCCAACAAAGGGCAGCTTTACACACATAATCTGTATCACTTTGTGAAGGACCTTCTTCAACAAATAATGCTGCAAACCTCATACCTGCCAAGTAAACTAAACTGTTTTCAACTCACAGGAGCTGGAAAGAAAAAGTGATTATTTTGCTTTTATTAGGAAAGCTAAAGCTTCTCCTTTTCTCCTAATACCCTTACCAATTACAGTCTATCACAAAACTACAATCCATTCTAAATGAGTACACCCTGAGTAATAACCTAGTAAGTCCAGGCTGTGTGTGAAACTCGTGTCCCACTAAAATTGTTGGGAATTTTGCCAAAGGCTTGAATGAAAATTTCATCCTGGATCTCCAAGTCGATGAATAGAAAGAAACTGCTTCTCCTTTCTCTGTCACTTCCCCACTGAAACCTTGGCATCCCACAGACCTCTGGCCATGAAAGATTTTTCTCCAGTACCCCAAAGAGAAGAAAAGAAATGATACTGCTCAGTTAGGCAACTGGTACCTAATGCAGAAGAAAATGTTTAAACAATCCTTTTTGGGTAACACAATAATCTGACAGTATTTACCATCTCATCTTAGCCAAGAAACTAGGCAGCACCCAATATGCTGCTTCTGTCTCACCCCAAATGCCAAAGAGAAGAGATTTTCTTTCACTGCCTGGAACAGACAAAACCTACTCAATGTCTAAGCTGCCACACTATGGAAAACAAATCAGCATGAAAAATGAGAACATACATTTCCTTGACCAAAATAAGCACTCACAAAGAAATTTATAATTGAGTCATCATAGCACAGTTTTACTAGCTAGTTAGATAACAAGGTAAATAAAAAACTGTAAAATTTTGAAACTTAGGTGTCACTTACACTTGCACAGTTAAAGTGGCTACCATCTGCTCCCATGCTCCTCTGTGAAGCAGAGAAAAAAGGGTAGCAGCACCTTGGGATCTTAAATGGCTGTAGGGGCCCCGACTGCATCCCCCTCCTGGGGATTTGGCTGCTGGGCTCAGGGCCAGCTTAGAGATAGCACAGCTGAGGGCTGCCCCTCCTTCCCTCTGGTGACCGTGGGGAGCTGCCAGACAGCTCTGCAGGGCGGCCTCAGCCAAGGCTGGCCCCCTTCTGTGGGAGCTGCATTTAAGCCGAAGCTCTAGTGCCGGGCCTTGCCTGAGGTGTGTCCCTACCCACCCCTGACTATGGGCCCCACTGATCTGCACCCAGGCCCACGGGCTGACCTCCTGGCTTGGCCTGGTGACCACTGGCTGTGCCTGACCCTGTCACCAGACCTGGCCCTGACCCCAGCTTACCGACTCATGTTCCCAGCTCAACCTTGGCCCTGCCTCATCACCCCGGCCTTGCCTGACGAGCCAGGCTCTGGCTGTCCCGGCTGCCACCCCAGCTGGGCCTCGCCTGGCAAAGCCCTGCCCCGCAGCCTGGCTGGCAGGCCTGGCCCCCAGCTCCTGGACCCACAGGGAGCAGCCGAACCCCGCTGCGCTCTGGCAAGGGCTTTCAGGACACAATGGGATCTCTTCCCTTCCATAAATACATGCAGTATCTTGTCGTTTCTAATCACTCTTATCCTTTCTTCACTACAAAAATACCTTCAACTCCCCTGAATGAAATCAATTATTAACACCATGACTCTGCATTCCAGTTTGCTGTCTGACCAAAGAGGAAGACCTGATATCTTGAGAGCTGAAGAAACATGAGAAGACAAAGAAAATTATTTTACAGAATCCAATACTAACTCAGCTGCAGAGTCTGAGACTGATAACAAAATATTTACTCAGTTACATTTTTACAACTTACCACACAGCAGCAAATTAAGCGTCTTTGACAAATGACATGAGTGAAAAGTTGCCATGGCTTTACCCACACATTTTTTGCTAATGTAGGTTGTGCATCCATGTGGCATGAAGACATTTGCAAAGTTTAGAGCTCATCATATTTTTGTGATGATGCACATGCCATATGGCATTTTAACTGAGCACTTATTAGACTTCTGTTGTTTGCCATTTCCTGTTTAGAAGTACAAAAGATTGTAACTAAAGTGAAAGCATAAGCTTTTTGTTAATTGATAAAACTGATGATTAAATAGTGATTAGAAAATTGAACCAATTTTGTATCATAATATTCTCTTCAGCTTTTGAGAACATGGTGGGGTTCAGACAGAGTTTCATTTGGATGCATATATACTTTATATATTTCTCCTTTCTGGAGTAGCATGATTTGGAATTGAAAGGGAAATTTGGAGGCTATAAACAGAGAGAGAAAAGACATTCACTGTGGACTTAGGTTAATCTGATTATCTGTACATATAATGAAATCAGAAATACCTGAAATCAAGTCATACAGATTTTCAATAAAACCATCTCTTATCTTCTTGTCTTCTCCCTGCTGCCCCCTATCTCCTCTACCCCTGTTAAAACAGAACAACTACTGTGTTGCAGAAATTGTTTCTACAATCACCAAGACCTCAGGAGCTTTGTAATGATTTTATTCCTTTTAACAGGAAAGGTTCTTTTTTTAAATTTAGGGGAAAAGCAGTATGCGATAGACCTTCAGATAAAATTACTCGAATCCAGGTCAGAATTTACGTAATCCTAAAATAGATCACTGGCTGTTGGAAATATAGAGAGTCTAATACTTTATCTATAACTGATTGATACAGACTGATCAGTTGAGAAACCTTCAAATTATACCTTTTAATGCATGAAATCTGCCATCTGATGAACAAGCTACCTGTGAGAAGGAAACTTTCATGGTGTTACTGCAAAAACTATGCTAACAAAATCTTACAAAGTAAGCTCTTAAAGCGAGGGCTTGCTTTAATATTGTGTGAAGATTAACCTTTGAATGTATCTTTTATTTAATGAAAAGAAACAATGTACAATTTATACAATCTGTACTATTTTTCAGAGACAAGTGCTTATGAGTTGATACCTGTAACAGTTTAGCAATCACATTTCCCAGCAAAACTAGCAGTAGCAGTAAATGCTAAAGCAAATCTGAAACTGGCCTTTACAGTTTAAGAGCCAATTCCTGCAAATACTTACACAGTTGTTTAATATAAAGTATGTCAATATGTCCATTACTTCAGTGCAAATAGAAGTATATATGCTTCTGTGCAGTACTGAAGCCCTGTTGTGCATTTCTTAAATGAATGTTTGTGTTTAAATTATATAATTTTCAGTCTACAAAATGCAGACATACTACCATGTCGTATAAATCGCCGTGACCAACTTTAATCATTCCATTCCTGAAAATAATTTCAATCATATAAACTAATCCATTTGACTAGTTATGCGAAATAGGTTACTCTTTCCATTGCCCTCCCAAATTTTGCGAATTTCTCTTTCTGCTAGATCTTTTGTTAAATAGATTTACTTATTTTTTTGTTGATAGGATTTTTTTTTAATGATATGTCTGTACAGAGTCTAGCACAATGGGCCCTGAACTTGCCTGAAATATCAATAGACAACACCCTCTTCCCCTAATCAATATTAGGGTAACAATAAGGTAGTAAAGTAAACCAAGTAATTCTATGAGCCAAAAAAAAGCCAACTATATTGCTGAAATATAACTTTTATGTTAAACTAGATGAATCTTGGTACCAGTTACAAAAATCAGAAAGTGCAAATTTTATTCAGTAACATTTATTTCCATTTGACTGGATTGCTCTTCTGTGACAGTACTATTCCTCTTTTGTATATCTTAACCTTCAAACATTCACTGGTGATATGCATTATCTCAAAACAGCTTTATTTATCATGTGCTTACTTTTATAAATTTTACTCTGTCTAGCTCGGCATACTATTTGATGATAAAGTAATATGATCTGATGGCTAGGTGACATCAAAATGGGCATACTTTTTCCCCTCTTCCATCTCTCTCTTTGTCCTGGACAAGTTCTGCAGCCACCTTCCCTGTGCTGGCACTGACGCATGACAAATCTGTTCAGTGGAGCTAAATCAGCAGAAAATTATAAACTTTTTGGCAGAGTTAGATTTTCGCTCATTTATCTCCATGAATTATTTCCCTGTGTGGTCACACAAACAGCAGTGCTGATGCAAGGGCAGCAAGAGTACCTGACTGAAGTGGGTGAAAAAGGAACGACCTAAGAATTTTACCACTTTCAGTGGCAACTAGGCATTTCATCAGCACAGTTGTATCTTCAGATCAAACTGAAGAGACCACAGGAGTTTTGCTTAAGCTAATACTGAAAAATATATATAGTCTAGGAATATATAATTAAATGGTATTTGAGGTACAGCAACTATATTCTTTCCTGTAATACTAAAAGGCATTTTACTACTTGTCAGCATACTTGGAAAGTATTTTAAAAGAATAAGTCTTAAAGTCTTTAAAAGAATTCACATAACAGAAAAATGTTAATCAAAAGTATGATAAATAATAAACTGTATCTCTAAGGAAAATAAGCAAAAAGTCCATTAGCCCAGTGCTCCTTTTCAACAAATATGTGGAAACATATCCAATTATCTTGGAAAAAGCCAATTAAAATAAAATGAATAATCCAAACACCTGAACTAGATATTTCATTTTATAATTACCTTTCTCAAGAAGCTGGTTTTAACATAAACTGTGAAGTACTGTCGATCTGTCATGTTTGCAAGCTTTATAGACACCACAGTTGTTACTCTGTTGCCTTTGCGTATATTGCAGTTTGCATTAGCAAGTAACCAACGTGACATTAAACATGCTGGTTTGTGAAACAGTTTTCAAACATCTGAATATTTGCTTTAAGTATATCAGAATAAATAGCAAGGTATATCAACAACAGGAGTCTTACTCACTGATGTCTTTTCATTACAGGAATTTAAAAAAGAATATGACATAACATGTGCCTTTATACACATGGTTAGCAGCATGTGACTATGCAGAATGTGAACATATGTACAAGAGGCACAGGAAGAAAAGAGGCCCTTTTGTTTGAAAAATCCACGTGCAATCTGGGCATAACTGCAGTTTTAATACTGAGAGAGTGGATGGGTATTAAAACTGTTCTGTGTTCGATGACAGACTGAAAAAAGGAAAGCCGTAGCACTCTTTCCTTTTGGAGTTGCAGAGGGATATTGTGAACAACATATATCACAGAGAAGTATTCCTTTCTTAGAATCTCACAGAGCATGATGCAATTCTCTATTAATTCTGCTGAGCCTACATGACAAAACTGGGATTGAAATTACAACATATGAAAACATTGACTGCATTCAACTGGGAAAAACACAAGCTGATTTTTATGTACGTATAATTTAAACTTGAACAGAGTTGGACCTTGACTTCGGACAGCATAAAGATGATTCTTTAAAATGACCATGAGGCCTCAGCAGTAAGGACAGGGTGGTACTAGCCTAGTCATGTCACCTTTTCCATTTGCAGGCAATCAGTATGGGAATGAGGCCTTTTATAGCATGACAATGTCTCAAAGGAAATCCCATTATGATGAAAATGGGGATTAAAATATACCATACTGACCAAGTATAACCAAGTAATGTTTACTGATGGATGAAACCCTTAATTTCAAACAATTACCTACTGCCTGGGCGCCGCCACTTCCTGCCCCGCCCAGGCTGTCCCCCAGTGGGCGCCGCCATTTCCTTCACCGCCCAGGCTGTCCCCCAGTGGGCGCCGCCATTTCCTTCACCGCCCAGCTGTCCCCCAGTGGGCGCCGCCATTTCCTGCACCACCCAGGCTGTCCCCCAGTGGGCGCCGCCATTTCCTGCCCCACCCAGGCTGTCCCCCAGTGGGCGCTGCCATTTCCTGCCCCACCCAGGCAGTCCCCCAGTGGGCGCCGCCATTTCCTGCACCACCCAGGCTGTCCCCCAGTGGGTGCCGCCATTTCCTGCGCCCTCTTTAGTCACCAGCTGCTCACCTTCTATCCAGGTGCCTTCAGTTACCTGTCCGGACTAGTCAGCTCACGTCCGCCGATCCTAAAGTTCAGCTGGGCTCCGCTACCACCGCTCAGCTTCCGCGGTCCTCGCTCTGTCCCAAATCAAGTTGGGATTCACGTGTCAGGATCACCAGTTATAATAAGTTATAATAAGTTGTACTAAGTTGTAGTAAGTTGTGACGTCCGAAATAAACGAGTCACAGCATTTTTCTTTCTTTCTGCAGGGCAGGGGCCATTTATTTTCCTTAAACTCTCTTTTTCTTCTTACAATAATACATACTTATGCTCTCATCCAAGCTCTTACTTTATAATAAGCAAGTCAACAACTAGCCAGTCATCAAACCTCTCTCCCATCAGACAGTTCCATCCACCTTAGCACAACCTGGCAGTTTCTTACCTCTCTTCCAAGGCCTGTTCCTCCTCAAAGCCTTTCTCCTTCTCCGGGCCTGCCCAGAGCAGAGCTGGCGCTTCTCCGAGCCAGCACAGGACAGAGCTGACCTGAGCAGAGCTCTGCGGCTGATGCTGACTTGGCTCTTAAATTATTGAATCTCCAACAGCTGCGCAGGGCTGACGCTCCCACACTTAGTGATAAAATCATTTGTTTTTTTGATTCCTCCAATTCACTCACTTCACTGAGCCAGAACTGTGCAGGGAAATGCAGGGAAAGAAAACTGTCTCATGGGTAAGGTCTGCTGCCCCCGATAAATTGGATATCATTCTTGTCTTTGTCTTAAAATTCTAAAGTTATATTGAATAAGTCATATCAACCAAAATTTCTCAGGAAAAACAGAAACACTAGCCACATTTTCTAGATAACTGTTTTGAAGCATCTGTGATCTGGTTTTGTAGTTTTTCCACTAAGTGTATATGAAAACTGCTCTGAACATAGGAGATGCATTATAAAGATAAGTACTGTAAATTACAGGTGCTTCATATTCCAAAGCAGAACACCAAAATTCATTGTTACTTTGACATTTCAACCTTTGTGCCTCCTTTCTCCCTGTCTGAACAGGACTGATAATGTCCTTTGAACTTTCAAGACCAATGAATTAAGAGTATCAGGAAGTCACATTAAAGTGTGGAACCAAGTAAGATTCTGTAACTACTGTTTATTATGGATGTTTATTATTGATGACTGCATCTTCAGAACAAAATTTGAATAAAGGTCTATACTATAAACAAACAAGTCATATGAACATGCCTCATTTTTGGTAGAGACTGGGGTCCCCTGAGAATAGAAGCACAATGCAAATAAGTGATACATTAAAATGCATATATACCAAGTGGGTGAAGAAAGATGAGAATAGCTGGTTCTTGGTTCAGCCAAGTGCATAGCTTTTAATAGTGTTTTGATGCTCAAACATTAAGTAAATATTTATGGAAAGAAGTTGAACAGGAATAGATATAACTCCAGTGTAAATGTGGCAGGCTACAAAAGAGAGAAGAATAATTTGTTACAGGATACAAGAGTAAATGCCATGCTGATCAGCGTTAGCAAAGTGAGGAAAGGTATGAGTATCTTTGTCTTTCCCTCAGTTAATCTATGCCTGGTTTAGACTGATTGACACTGCACTTGAAAGACAAAAACTAAGTCATGAAATCTTTCAAATTATCATATTTGACTGAATTTTCATCCACTGATTTTACTCCACCTGCAGCACACTAGACAAGGTAATAATTTATGATAATTATATGAAAATATACAATTAATATTCATCACCTCTCATTTCTCATCACTTTAGATGATCAGTAATGCAGAGTAAAAATGCTGTCAGATTTCTAATTGCTTTGTAATGGGCCTGAAATAGGGAAATCGTTAAAGACAAACAATCTGTCACTTGTCTGTTACCTTAACTATCTATCACTTAAAAAAACCCTCATTAAATACATTGCTAATGAACGACAAAAGACTGTACTCAGTGTGCCCAGATGTACCTTTTTAAACAATATTGTAAATTGCTTAAATAATTCCCAAGACGTTTTCAATCATTTTTGTGGAAATTTAATGGAAAACATATATTTTCAGTGCATGTTACATCTCATTTGTTCACATCATTATGACATTTAGTCTATCATATCCACATCTCCTGGGAGACAAAACTTTGGTTTTCTTTTTACTGTTGACAAATCTGACCCAATTAAAACAAATTCTGGAAGAACTTAACATTCAGATCTCTGACACCTTTCTCTTAAAAAAATGCAAAAAACATCCATTAATCTGTTTTAAATAATCCTATCTCCTCCAAGGATTTTTAATATCTAGATTTAAAAAAGTCCAACATTCCTCAAAGTTAAACAAATTATTTTATCTTTCACAGACAAAACAACTGTTCCCAAGAGACAGAATTCAGAATTTTCACTTACACCACTCTTTTGAGTCAGCTGTCTGCTATAGCTACAGGAAGTTTTATTTGAAAAAAATTCTTCTGACTGTACTGACTTAAAGAGTCAGAATGAAAACAGTACACCAGAAGTATCAGTAAGAACCCATAGTGAAATGTTGCATTATTAATTGCCACATTAATTACCCGTATTGTCATACTAAAAAAACAGAAAAATTAAGAAACAACTACAAAAATTGCTTAAGACAAAATATGTGCATGACGTAAACATTCTCAATCTCTTAAATTTATCAAAGCCAAATAAACACTCAGTGCTTGTTTATGTCAGTATATATCAGATGCTAAAACACTACAGTTTAAGGCAAAAGGTGTAAGAAGAATTGTCTGGAAATAGAAGCTGGGCAAATTCAAGCTTAGAATTAAGGAGAAATTTTAACAGTAGGGTGATTAGCTGTTGAAGCAGCCTTCTCATAAGTGAGGAATGATTCCATCTTTTAATACTGATGGTCAGACAGAACATACTGGACTCAGAACAGTCCTGTAATACATAAAAATTCAGACTAGGTGATCTAGTGCTTTCTTCAGGCTTTATTCCCATGAATCCTATTTTGTCTCAGTTACGAGACAAACAAGAAAGCAGAGAGACTATGCTTTCAGAAAACCATTAAATAAATAAACAAACAAGTGAGCTAACAGACTAATTCAGGTGTAGGGTAGTTCTTTGTACCAAGAACAGCACTGCAGGCTATGCTGAAGTTTAACAAAGATAAGTGCTGTTCAGATAGGGACATATTTGTCCAGATAGGAATTATACTAAATAACTGCCTTTTCAACTATAGAAAGGCATTTGTTGCAAAAATTGTAATTTCTCAAGTATTCTGAATATTCTAGATGCTAAGTAACCTTAGAAAGACTTGCCTTCTGATTTTTATATAACCTGTGCCTCACTTTTTTGTCCACATATATAGCAATATAAACCGAATACAAACAAAAAAAGACAAAAAAAGCTTTACAACTCTGAACAGCACTTTGAAAAATACCAGTTGTCTTCAGAAGTAGAAAAATGTAGTTAAAAGTGAGAAAGTGTGGATGTTTCAGCTGTTTTTTAAAAAAATAAAATAACAAAGGGCTGGTCCATCATTTGTACTTATCTTTTATTGTACTGATATGTGACCCAGTAGTCCAGTTAATTCCTTAAATCTTTTCCTATACTTCTATGACAACGCAGCACAACGCTATGTGATAGTTTTAAATAAAGCTTCTACTAAAATGTTAAATATTGTCACAAAAATGTCCAAAAAACACAACCTACATATAAATTATCTTACATTAAACAAGAGAAGAAAACTTTTAATCATATTTAGGTGTCTAGCTCCAGTGAAATTAATAGCACCTGTACGTACTTACATAATCATTTGCTTAAGATACTTAAGCAACTAATAAAGCCTGGTTTCTTACAGACCTGAGTCCTGTACCTCCTGTTCTGGGACAACAGTCCTGGGGCTTCTCCATAACTTTACTGTCTGTCTCCACAAACCTTACACTTTCATGGTAAGTTCCCCACGCTTGCCTGTCACTTTTGTTTTGCAGAACAGGGGAAAAAGCAGCAAATCCTATAGCAGGTTTGAACTATATGCTGATTTACCAGCCCGTCGCTGCCAAAAGCAATAGGTAACATTTGAGTTCGGTCTGTTTTGCCCTGCTCTCTCTCTCCCCCCTACATGCCCATTTGATTTTAACAAATCTTGAACTAACTTAATTTTAATACCTCTAGCAATGAAAGATTATCAAATTGGCTTGAGATTGATCAACGGCTTCAAATGTCATTACAACCAGACAGAGTATGATGAGCTAAGACTAACTTGAACATAACATTGTGGTTTCTGAAAATGGATAGATTAAAATAGAAACTGAGGCACACACATTATAATACCAGACAAGGCCAGATAATCCTGCAGTGATTTCATTTCATAGTTTATGCATTTTGCAGCCCATGAACACCAAATTGTAATATTAAACAGTCTATTTTCTTTTACTTTAGCTGAACATGCATGAGTGTTTCACCTCTGATGTTGTTCTGCTGACTTCAGAAATAATTTCTTAACATTTATAGTTAATTCTATCTTGAACAACTAATTACAGATAATTATAATATGGGATACAAATGCTCCCAATCTCTCAAATAACTCTGAGTTTAAACTATAGGCACCAATCCTATAATCAGTTAAAATGGAAAAAACTCTATATGCAACATTTAAGAGTTCTGGGCATACAGGATAAAAATGGATATTGTAAATGTATCCAGCCTGTAAGAGGATATTAACCATTTGTGGTAAAAGCATGGGTGTAGTAACCAATCTCCAAGATATTACCTTACCTTTCACCCTTTTAATTTCCCCCCTTCACAACAACAGTACTTGTTCACACATCAGCCCCTATCAGTGGCTGAGGGGAATACATTAAATGCTGTGGGCCATTCCAGTTATGCCCGCGGTTTTCTCCCTAGATACAGCTGGGCAGAGGGAACCCGACGGCGTGTGTCAGCCACACGCCGAGCCGATCCCGGGGTGCCGGCGGGCCCGCGCCCTCAGCGCTCGGCGGCCCGCGGTGCCCCGGGGTCGGTTAAACTCTGCCTCCAGGGCGGGGTGGCGGGGGAGGAGGCCTGCAACGAGGGAAGGCAAAATGCACCCGGTGCGCCCCGGATCTTCCCGCACCTGGAGGTGGAGTCCCTGAGGGGAGAGGGGTGTCGGGCGGCCCGGCCTCCCGCGCAGCGAGCGAGGGAGGGTAAGGTGGCCCCCGGTGTCTTCGCGCACCCGGAGACGGAATCCCTGAGGGGAAAGGGGAGGTGAAAAGATGGTCCCGCTCACCCCGGGCCGGGAACGAGCGCTGGAGGGCGGCCGGCGCCGTTACTTACTGAGCCCGGCGGCAGTCTCGCAGCTCCGGAGCGCCGCTGGTCGCCATAGAGACGGCGTCGGGCCTCGGCCTGGGCTCCGCTTCCTGCGGGTGCCAACGCCACTACTGCCCGGGCGGAAACAGGCACGGCGGCCCCGCAGGCCACACGCGCTGCCGTCCCCTCGCCACGCTAACGGCGCTGCGCGGAGGCGTCGTTTCCCACCGGACGAGTTATGGGGGGCACCGGCCGCTTCCATCGCCGGGCTGGCGGTGCGGGGCAGGTGGGTGCTCGCGCTTGCCGTGGGGCCGGCGGGGGGTGTCTTTGCGCCCCGCTTCCGTGCTGAGGGGGTGGCGGGAAGCCCTCGGCGGCTGTGGCCGGGCTCCGGCCGCCTCCCGGGCCTCCCTTCGCGGGTCCTGCTGGCCTCCTCCCGCTGTCGAGGTCCGGGCGTGCCGCCTGCCGTCGCGTCGGCTGGCGCGGAGCCCCTGGGCTGAGGTGGGTCCGCTGGTCCCAGGCGGGGGACTGCGGCGGCCGAGCGTGGCCTCAGGCGGGGCTTGTGTTTTCGCGTGTTTCTAAAAACCCTTGTGGGTTCCTGAGGGAGAAAGGGGTCTTCGTGGAGAAAGGTGCGGGGCGGGCATGCATGTGTGCGTGGTGCTTCCCCAGAGGAAGGGGGGGCGGGTACCCTGCGGTCGGGTGTGCCCCCTTTGCGGTTGTAGCTCTGCGAAGTTTGAAAAGCATACTTTTCTTCCCCCGTGAAAAAAGAATTTTTTCTGAAGTATGACGGTAGTCATCAGAAAGCGGTTTTAGACCTGAAATGGAAGAAAATCCTTTTTCTTTCAACAATAAAGGCTTATAAAACTTGACAAATTACAGAGCGCTTCCCTACTGACAGTTATTTTGTATCAGAATGTTAATGATAAATCAGCTACTACAAGCTTGAGATTTCAGTATACTTAAGAATCTGCTTGGAGCTCAAGCATTACTGTACTGTTACTGGCATTTAATTCTCCTGTATATTTTTTTCATTCTGAATCATTGGCTTGACGACAGATGGCCAAAAATAAGAAGCACCCTAGTTAGATTTTACTTAGCAGCCTGTGCTAACCTTATATGGTTTTGTTCATTGTTTGTTTGTTTTTATATGTTCTTCTACTTTAATATTAAAAAAGCTAAATCTTCTTACACAGCAGCATGAAGGACTGTCCATACTGTGAATGTCATTGTGTAAAAACTGAGCCGTACCTTTTTGTCATCTTGCACATATCTCAGACTTGACAAAATGTCACACTTTTATGTTCTTAATTTTTACATGCTAAGTACAGTATTGCTTCAAAATAAAAAGTGTGTATTTTTAAAAGTGTATATATAACCTGAGTAGGTTCAAAATAGTTCAGACAGCTAAAATGTAAAATTATTTTAAAGGAATATGAACAGCTTCTGAAACATGATATACAAGGGAACTGGGACAGGAAACACAACAAACCACTTCATGTATGACAACCTATGGAATGGAGTGGCCATGTGAATTAAGCTGTTTTTTTGCACTGTAGATCTTATGTAGCGGTGTAGACGTGCTTAAGGGCTGCAGTCTATTTCATGACCCTGTAGTTTGTCACGTTTCCTCATTTTTGCTTTTTCTAGTTGTTCCTCTTTCAAATTGTAATTATGTTTAATTTTCTTGCACAGTGCTAAGAAAGTAATTTCAAAGCCAGTCAGACTATGGCCTTTGAAAGGATAACACAAAAGGACTGGTACAAAATCCTGGGGGCAAAGCCATCGGACAGCCCAGCAGAACTAAAACGGAAGTACCAAAAACTTGCTTTATTAGTAAGTATGTTTTTGTTATTTAAGATGTGTGAAAATAAATTTATAAAACAATAAGATAATAATTGCAGGGTTTGTTTTTACAATTTTTGTATAAATATAATTAATCAGAGTATGTTTATGATACCAGTTCACTGAGGCTGGTTTAAGTTTGAAATAATCGTCTGGAGTTTGAGTTACCATATTTTGCAAAGAGGGGTTGTGGTGTTCTGGTTCCAAAACAGATATGTCTCCCAGCTTTGGTAAACGTTCATGAATGAACTGAACCAAGTAGTTCATCAGGTGCAGGATAATCAAGCACACAAGTCAAAAAAGGTCATTGTTCATAGCACAGTCATGAAATTTGCTAACATACTTGTGGTGTTTCCTATCGTGTGTGCAGTTATGGTGTGCTGAATGCAACCCTTGAATATATAAAGACCAGATGCAAAGAGTAAAAGTTCTTCCTGATAGTATGCAGTAATGAAATAGAAAATGCGTAGGAGGAAAATACATTAATATCAGTTTTATTTGAAAGTTTCTGGTGCATTTCTGTGGAGTCATGTTTTTGGTCTTGCATTAAGACTTGATGTTTTGTGACTTTTCTTAATTTTTCCTGTACTCCTGGTATACGTGCTTTACCAGATTACTTCTTAAGATTCTTAGTTCTTCTGTTTTCCTCCTTCCCCTGAATTCAGGCTTTATGCTCAAATGCTCAAATGATAGTTTGGCCTGGCTTTCTGAGGAAAGTGGGGTGTGGGTTTTTGTTTTTTTTTTTTAATACTGTTGACCATTTTCAGCCAGATATGATAGACAAATAGAATTCCCAAGGTAACTAAATTCATAAATTTCTTGAAAACTGTCAACCCGGATAGAGAAGGTGAGCAGAATTCAGTTTTTATATATGAGATAAAGAGAACGCCAGTCAATCAATCACTGGATTTTATTACAGTTGAAATAAATTTGTGGGTTGTTTTTTCTTTGTGTTTTGTTTTTATTTCTAACCCCTGTGAAAACTGTTTTAAAGGTCATTTCACCAGTATGTTCCAAATTTACACATTTTGATACTCTTCAGTTGAATTTGCTGAGCAATCCTGCTGTACTTCCACTGCTTCTCAGTGCTTCCTGCTAACTTATTTCTTTGTCTGAAACTGATCTGTGTACTTAGTGTCTTAATTTTCAACCCTTTACAAGATGTTTGCATGCAGATACAGGCCATAAATCCTTTGGTCCTCACTATTAAACATTAGAAGAATCAATGTAGGAGAGCACTTTGAAAACCAAGTTTCTTACTTCTGCTCTTAATAGAAATAGTTGTTTTCTTGGACCTCCTAATGTTTTTGTTTTAATGAATTACTAGTAAAATGTGAATAAAATATTAAAAATTATCTATTTGTCCTGAATGAAAACAAAAGGGGACCACAGTGCAAATACCTCTTCTGTTTAGATAGGTGGTTAATTTAAACTGAATACTGCAATGGAATTAATATATTTCTTTCACTATGAATCTATGTATAGTAATGGAATTAAAATAACATGTAAGGTGTTGTTCAGAGCTGTTTGCCACAGAACTGAAACTACATAGTGCCTTTCCTATATGATTTTTTTTAAATGAAACTGACACCTTGTGTTATAGTGCTGTACTTTCATGTAATTATTTTGAAGTGTATGAAGTGAGAATTGTTGGAGTTTACAACTGTCTGTTTACTGTAGTTTTAGAAGATGAAAATATTATTTTAATATACAAGCCTGTCTTTAGAAACTGTATATTTCCAAACTAATTGGTTAGTTCTCTTTATTTGAAAGCCGGTGAGAAATGTTAGAGAAATTAACATACTTTTTTTTTTTTTCTTTTGCTGTTTGGCTCAGAATTCCTTTGCTATCTGTGATGGATCTCCCCAACTAAAAAGCCCCACTGATGTTTACTTGTCGGTGTTTTCTCCAAGGCAGATCTGCTGCTTGTCTGTTGTTGTTACCATATGTCCTGTCTCTATTCATCTTTTTCTTTTAGCTGAGCTGTTACAGACTCAACTTGTTTGTTCACTTACTAATACTAGCCTAGCACAGTCAGTCTAAAGTCTGTAACAGCATAATGGTAATAAAACGATAATTACTTTTATGCTCCTTAAAAACTCATTGGCTGTAGGAGTGACTGGAGACTACACCTCATACCTTTGCTAGAAGGTGCTCATATAGTACATAGTTACAGTCTGAAAGTCATTGCTACAGATGTTGTTGAGTCCAAGGGGTTCCATGGTTGAAAAAGTTGTTAGATGTTTATGAAAGAAAAGTCTGCCGTGGCATATTAACACAAAAAAAATACTCTGATTCAGAAATCCATGAGCTATGGACTTCTGAATACTGGTGGAATATATAAGGGAGTTGTTGTATGTTTGTTCTATGCTGTTACTATTCCCTGGGCATCCACTGTTTGTTGTTAGTACAAACCATGGCACTGGATGGACCTCTCGTCTTGCCTGTTGTGCCCTATTCATATGAAGTAACTCCCTTCCTCCCCAAGTAAAGCTTGTACTTGCAGCTCTTGGTAGCTTCACACCCCTAAACTGATAAAGTGCTCATTTTGGCTTTTTTAAAGCTGCTGTTGGAGATAGTGGTGGTAGAAATAGTAGTAGAATTGGTGTGGTCTACATGCAGACGTTTTCATGTACTGTGGTAGTAGTCAATTATCAGAGTAACTCCAGTTTAGAAGCTGGAACAGCAGGTGAGCACACCCATGTATTGCCTATTATGAGATTTCATGACAAATTATATGGTCAGTACAAAAAGTTTTCTGGCTTATGTGTAGCAGCAGAAGTTAACATCCTGAAATATTGTACTGTGCTAATTACCTTAAAATACAAAAGTTTATAAAGCAACTTGCATCTTGCATACCAATTGCAATTAATATGACATTCATTCTGTAATCATGAATATTCTGATCACACACGTTCATTAACTTCAAGCATAATAAATAGTGGAATTTATTTTTTAAAATAATTCTGCTGTTAAAATAAAAATGGCAAATGTCTGATTCCAAGCCTTCTTCAAATGATCCTCAGTGCTTCATGTTGAGCATTTGCTTTTTGCCATCTGCTATTTTCTGTTTGTCAACACATGTATGCTTAGCATCTTGAATGAACAGGCAGATGTAAATTTCCAAAGCTAAAAAGAGTTGGAGATCTTGCCATATGTCATCTAAAAGTTAACTATAGTTAAATCTCAGGACTGACCTTAATAAAACAAAGTAGTATGCAATTAAAAATGGTTGAACTGCAGTTTTGTAAGAATTAGCTTAAAACTGATTAATTTTTAAAATATAACTTGTGTTTGCCAGTTCTAACAAATTGATGATGGAAAACATTAATAAGCCATAACAAATAAAACTGCATATGCACCCTACTGGAGTAAATACATTTACTTACATTTTACCATATTTTGCTTTGCTGTACTTAATTTTAACTCATTTCGTCAGATCATAACATATGTTTTAAGTGGATTATTTTACTATGGATAACGCCAATTCCGTCTTTAAGAATCATATTAATTTGATACAGAAAGTAGCACAGATTTGGCCTAAAAGTAGAGATTTTTTTTAATAATTTTTTTCTTTTCACCTTCTAAGTATTTAAGTAGAAGTTCGTATTTATAAAATTTCTTTGCAACTCAATGAAACTTAAATTTATTTCTTTTAAATTCTCTGTACTTATGTGACACTCATACCTGGATCATCTTGATACTTTATTACTGTAACAATCAATAGCAGCTGAAGATGACAGACTTCTGGGCACAAGACTTGTGTGACACTGGCAATTCTATAAATAGCTTATTTTTAAAACAAAGGCAAACTTTCGTGTATGCTGGCTTATGCTCTGGTGTCTTCTGTAGCACAGAGCTTCAGCCAGTAATTCTGAAAGAAAAAAAAATTAGACCTGTATTTTGTAAGCAGCATCGCTTAATGCAAATATTCTTTGATTGGCTATTGTAAGTTCATGCTAAAGTGCTTTCCGTTGCACAGAAGACTTTCAGTTTCCATACTCTGAAAGGAATCACAACAAACTTTGAGAATTAATATGTTGTCTAGGTAGTAGGGTTGTCTAGGTAGTAGGAATGTGATCTTTAATCTGCTGTCTTTGGAACATGCTGATGGTTTTGAGATATTTGGGATACATGTAGCCTTTTTATCCACAGTTAACATGCACAGGAGTTTGAACAAGAAGATTTCTTAAATGGATAAACAGGTTTTGTGCTCTATACTTAGTTTTTCAAGGAGTCCCATAGAGCTTTTGGGAAGGACAGTGCTTACGTTCCATTTCTGAATGTGATAAAATTAACAGAGGATGAAATTAGAGTAACAAAAATAGCATATTGTGGAAAAAATTACACCATCTTATTATTGGCACAATTTTTACATCTCCTTTTGGTCTAGCACTTTGTGGTCAAAGAATGAGTTGCCAGATTGTTTTCAAATTTTCATGTAGCTGCTCTATATCTGAAAACTGCTTTTTACAGGGAATAAAGTCACCAAACACATAAGCTTTGTCTAGCTGAAAATCAGGTGTCTGTTCCTGTTGATGCTGATGATATTATAGGATACCTTTCAACTGGAAAAAAAATTATTGTGCAGGAAAATTACATGCTGCTGTTACAATGTGTGCCCTAATCTTAAAGAAAATCCATGTAATTTGAGCAGGGAGTATGCAGGAAGTTCTTACTTTTAATATGGTAAGGAAATAAAATGTGCCATTTAACACATAGCGTTACAAAGATTATCTTTTTATCAGAAGGGGTGGTTGTGTATAGAAATACAAAGTGTTAAGGTGATCACTTAATCTTTTTGAAAGAGTAGAAAGTTTGAAAAGAGCATCAGGCATAGCTGAGTGACTCAGCAACAATTAAAAAAAAAGGACATTAATAGAAATTTAATGAAGAAAAATAACTTCAAGAAGAGACTGTTCCATTGAGCTTGTGTAGCAGAAAGACATCTGTCTTTCTGGGGAGGAAAAAAATCTGTTGTATCTTAACAGATTTATGTACACATCTAAATTCTGCAATCACAAGAAGTGTAGAGTGTATTTATGTAAAGTTAAAGATCTGCTTCCTGGATTGTTGTGTTAAAGCTTGTTCCAAAATAAATTCAGTGTTGCTCCTGAAAGCACTTGCCTACTGAGGAACTTCTTTTCATGCTGAGTTTAAGTTGAGAATTTGAATCTTTAAAATGAGCTTTGTATGAGAAGCCTCATAATAATGCTTTTCATCGTGAAAATTACACAGTGTGCGTATTCCTTCCTTTTAATAGCTTTTGCAGTTTTTTTTATTTTTTTGTTTCAATAGCAGCATACTTGTTAGAGATACTTACCAGATTATCATGCTTGGCTAACTAGTTTCAGCTAACTTGTAGGAAATGTTTTTTGTAATTTGACAGTATAAACAGAACAAGTTCAGTGCAGCCTGATTGTAGCTTGGCTGAAGTTAATATAATTGCAGCAGAGAGAAAGATAAGCCAGGAATGACTATTGTTTTGACACTCTAGGTAGTTTTATTTTGAGCTGTTCTTTATATCTCATTTACTATATATGACTAATAAAATACAAGGGGGCATATTTTCAAGTTGGGTCTTGAAAAATTGGCTATTAGTTTACATAGCATATAATGAACCTCAGTGTTACAGGAGTCACTAGTTCAAACAGCTTGATTAGCCAGATCATGATCACGCTGAGGTTCCCACTGCTGTTTAAGCTGTGAGAACTCTTGTTCAATTCATCCACCTGTTGGTTTTTTTCGTGGTGGTTGGTTAGTGTTTTTTCTTGCACCAGAAGAGGTCATTATGATATTCAGTAGTAGGTCTGAAGAACAGGTATTTACCCTGGCAATGATCATGTTGCAGTAACGGGAACTTTCATTGATCTGAAATAGTATCACAGATTTCTTGTGTGTGTCAAGATGGTACTTAAAAGCCAAACGTTCTGGAGATGCGCAGTGCTGCCACGCGCAGTGATACAGGCTGCCGAAGATCCTGCTCGCTCCGTGGGAATTGTGTGAAGATGTGGCAGTTGGTCCTTGGGCCTTACATGCTCTCATTAGCGTAACTGGCCAATGAGAGTGTGTGTTCTACATAACTAGGCAGCTGACTAATCAAATGAAATGCAGTGATTAACCAATTAATGCTCTGATTGGTCAACAACCAGCTGGAAGGCATACTTAGGACACATCGTATACAGGAACAGGCTGAGGAAGATATCCCGACTGGCAGAAGGGATGGGGGGGAGAGAAGTCATGGATGTGGGTGAAGAGAAAAAGGATGTAGTAAGGTATGATAGTAAGGAAAGGGGCATGTGACAGTATTGGTGTGTAGCCTGCAGTACTCCTTTATTAGAGGTGGGTGTCAACCATATCTCAGTTTATATGGAGTGGTCTCACTTTTTATTACTTTGTAATGTTTAATTTTTTATATTGTTTTTTAAAGATGTAAGTTAACTTTAACAAGTGTATGGGTGTGAACATCCTATAGCAGAAAGTTATTTTTAACTGTTATGTAAAGTGTGAGAAAATCTATAGCATCACAAAATAAGCCAGCAAGTAAGTAATATATTGCTTATCCAGGTAGTTCAGCCAGTTGTGAAAGTAATGTTAGTTTGGAAAATGATTTCCAGATTTAATCTGTTCACTTACTGGGTTATTGTCTGTAGCTTATTTGTTATGAACAGCTTCTGATACTTCATCCTCTGTAGTTTTAAGGTACATACATAAGAACAAAATGAGCATTAGGCAATTGAAATATGACATTCAGCCAATTTGTACTTGGCCTTCAATGTCATTTGTACTCTGTGAAGGAATCTGATGCCTCTCTTGAACGTTTTGTGCACTGGTTATTTCAGTTATTAATTGTGACAATATATTAAAAATTGAATCTACACTGTCTTGAGTAGACTTCTTGTGAAGGGTATTCCATACTTATTGTGTTCTGAGGTAGTATAAAATTAAAATTCTGAGTAAAAATAAAATCTGAAGTACTACTTTTAAATTATAAAGATGTTTCTTTGCTTAATATTTGCAAGTGTTCTTTCAGCACTTTTGATGACACACTGAAGTAGTTTTATATTGTACGGTGTGCTTTTTATCTCATTTCTAAGGTGAGACATCTACAATAAAAATCACGTAGTGAAAGATATGAATTAAAGCACAAAGAATGAAGCTAGGAAGACCAGTATAATGTTTTCACATAAGTAAATGTTCTGATTATTCTGATGTTTGAGCAGCCACAGACAAGACTACCTTGAGTTGTTCAGTATTTTCAAATCAGGCTACTTAAATTTAAGTGCCTACTTCTGAACTTTTAAGTACTGGGTCAATTATTTAAAGAAGGTATAATCCCAGAGCATAGATTTGAAGCATAATAAATTTTGAGGGTGGAATCAATCATCTAGCAATAACTGTGTTTGTATAAGGATCTCTTATTGCTATTAAATGAAATTGACCATGTTTGTGTTGAATCCAAAATAGTTATTATATTTTTAAAATACTGTAGTATGAGGTAGTAACCCATAAAACTTAGTGTTTTGGGGACTTGTATATTTTTTTTAGATTTAAATAAATTATCTGTATGTAATTTGCCTTATGTTTAAAATATCTAATATAATTATTATGGAAACTTGTTAAAGCAACACATTCCCACATTCTTTCTTTCCTTCATCTTTAAACACTTTAGAGTCAGAAAATCATGATCTGAATGACATAACTGTCCCACCCTCCATCTTTTCCTTGCCTTGGTGCATCATGAATGCTTCCCTATCTCCCATTGAGCTCAAATGCTCAGCAGACATGAGGTCATTTGGACTGATTTAATGCAGAAGCAGATTTTTATACCTGAAGGTCTGTCTTGTAGGACACCTTGTAGATAGCTTGTATTATTACAGTAATAAAGTTCAGCTTTTTTTGTTGTAGTCTGCCAGTCATTTGGATAAATTCTGTTAATTAATTTTCAGTATGTTAGGGTTAGGGGTTAGGGTTACACTTTAAGGCTGTAAAGTCAGTAGTCAGATATTTCAAAAGCTTGACCCTTTGTTGTTGTTCCAAATAAATTAACAGTAACGAAAAAATTCACTCTGTGTTGCTTGGATTTATGACCTAAGAGCATCCATGGTCAAAGAAGATAAAGATGGCTGAGTTTTCTGAGCAGCATCTTAGCTAAACATTTTTCTTTTCTTGACATACCATTAAATAGTAACTGATTAGGTGTTTGAGGAGAAGCTGAACAAGTGGTCCTCTTAAGAGATACTTACCTTCTGTCAGAGCATGCCAGCAATCCAGTATTAGTTCCTACTACTGTAGAATAGCAATGCAAAGTACGGGCTTGATAGGATTCTCTCAGCATAACTATGGCTTCTGTTACTGTAATGAAAATCTTGGATTATTCCTCTACAGTTGCTGATCTGTCCTGGGTGATGACTTCACCTTTTCATCTCCATCTCTTGACTGGTCCTTCTTAAAATGGGCAAGTTCTGTAAAGACTAAGACCATCTATATAGAGTGCTTATTAAATATCAACGGCAAAAAGCTCAGTAATAAATACTGTTAAATGAGCAGAGTATTCTATTGTCGCATGATTTTCTGGAGTCATCTCAAAGTATGTCCTTTTAGTAGTTATGAGGACACACCATCAAAGTTGTTTCCTTACTGCATATGGAGAAATTTGCCAACCAGGACCAACCTCAAATTAGAAGTTAAATTAACACCAAACTAGTGATCAATCCAGAGGTCAATGTATCCTTTAAGCCATCAGTGTGAGTAAATCCAATCCAAACTAGATACAAAGTTTATGTGGTTCTGTGGATTATGTTCAGAATTGTTTTGTCACCATGGCCATGAAATTTTGAAATAACTGAATGCTGATGTGTGTTTTGGTTTCGCTTTTGGGTTTTTTTCTGTTGGTTTTTTGTTGTTTTTTTTGATACTGGTGTGATATCCATGAAATGGAGTCTTTATGCCATAGTCACAGCATACTTCATGGCCTCTGATTTTAGGGGTTGAAAGATATAAAGATGCTTTAGACTCATTTGGCATTGCCTCAGATATGAAAGTATTGTCTGTACAATAGGCTGTGGTGCTCCTGTTTTTATTTAGATACAGTGTAACAGGTTTACTAATATATCTCTTAAGCTGCCTCCTAAAAGGTAGGTGGTTTCTTCATGGGTTTTGCACCCAGATGTTTTCTAAACTTGAGTGCTAAATTCTGTTAATATTTAGCTTTTCATGTCCATTTTAAAAGTTATAATTTGACTAGGGCCTAACCTGTTATTTTGAGATCATGAATGGCTTCAAATACTGTAGAGATTCTATATTGTTCCTAGAGATGAGGAAAGCTGAAAGCAGTATTTTCAAGAAAACAAAAAACAAAACCACCTGCAGCTTTTGAAGTATTATGCAAGTGTTAGTTATGCTTGCTAATAAATAATTTTTTCAAATTCTTCAAGGCCTGCTTTCCACAGTGACTTCTGCAGCTGAAGTGCCTTAGGGACTGATTATTTTGCATTATGCTTAAATCTAACTTCTTGAAGGTGTCTGTTTTTAGGTATTCTAAATTAATTTGAAAACTTTGGTTTAAAAACTTTGGTTTGAAATACTGTTTTAGTGACAATCATCTGGGGGTAGGGGGACAACACAAAAACCTGTGTTTTGTGCTCAGCAGTTCTTAGGAAGTTGTGGGGTATCAAAGCAGTTGACTTTCTCAGCCTGCAGAAAGGTATTCATCTTGCAAGTCACAGTGCCAGCTGATGCCTACTGCCCCTAACTGCCTGTCCCTGCCCTTCTGCCAGATGTTACTCAGCCAGGAAATAGCATCCTGTGGGTTTTCCTTCATCCACTACCATACATGTCAGCTGGAAAAGTTTATGCCCATTTTTTCAGTAGTTTAAGCAACTCCGGTTGGTTGTTTGGGGTTTTTTTTATAATACAATACAGGATTCTGGGGTTTGGTTTCACATGAAAGTAGCATTTGCCTAAACTAGTTTCCTAATTAGTGAATTAGCTATTAGTGAATGCCAGTTATGTGGTCTGCATAACTTGCATATTGCTGTGTACATTTAATCCTAACTTTTTTATTATTCTGGCTGTTTTTAAAAGAAAGCAAGCAGGGTTGTCTGTGGGTTTTCTCTTTTAAAATTATTCATTGGGTGCTGAATAACTAAAATGTTACAAAAAATTCCTTTTTCCTCCTGTGTAATATCTTGATGATGATTTGCTGCAAATACACTGAGTTACAGCAAATATTTTCTTATAGTAACAGCTATAGCAGCAATAATATTATCTGAAATATTTATATTCTGGTGATTCTTATTTGCCTCAAGTGAAGTTGGAGGTCTGCTGTGCTGGATGTTGTGTATAGCAGTGGTTATCTCAGGCCTGAAGGTATGGAAAAGGTTAATAATGTGTGTAAAACATGCAAGCAGTTCAATATTGTGTGGGAAGCTGAGATTGATACTTGCATAACGGTTTCTGATTACAGCAGATTGTGAGGAGGAAAAAGGGACAAGAATGGATACAGTTTTCACCAGCTAGTTGATCACTGAGTGGTGTTAGAAAAATGTCATAGAATGGATAAGGTATAAGAGATTAGAAGGAAAATGAAACTGTCGTCTTTTATTTTTCCTCAAATGAGGAATACTTCCTATGAATAAGAATCATCCTGGAGATGGACAGTGGAGGCTGGAATCAGTGTCAAAGCAGATAACAAGATCAGGTAGGAGAAGGCTAAAGTTGTTTAAAAAGCTTAAAGATTGTTGGGGGGGGGGGAGGAAGAAGAGATGGATTGAAGTAATGAATCAATAAGATAAATTCCCTGCTCTTTTGTCCACCTGTCTTTGGATAGGACATCCTTTGGGAGAGTTTAAATCTCTATATGAA
This sequence comes from Strix aluco, assembly GCF_031877795.1. Classification (NCBI taxonomy): domain Eukaryota; kingdom Metazoa; phylum Chordata; class Aves; order Strigiformes; family Strigidae; genus Strix; species Strix aluco. The sequence goes on along the minus strand of NC_133946.1, from coordinate 4,415,480 downwards.
AAGATTAAATGTCACAAGGAACTTTTCACTTTCTGTTTCTCATCTTTGCAAGTGGAAAAAGCAGGCTACTTCCATGTTCCCTGCTAACTTCTGCCAATTGAGTGAACATGTCGAAAAGATTGATTGTGGGCTAGGAAGGCAAGTTTAAGACCTGGAATCATTCTTTTCATGGAAGTGAACAAGTTTCACATTTCAGACAGAGTGCTTTGCAAAATCACTGAAATAAGAAAAGCACCTTCAAAGTAATTTTGTTTTGTACTGTTTTAACATATGACCACACCTCCTTTTTTCTTTTTTTTTTCCACTTTTCCAAATACTGCCATTTGAAAGCTTTCAATACTGAATTGTACTAGTTACTTAACAGGGGATAGCTTACAAAAATGTAAACAAGCGTGGAACCTGATCTAGTGAATGTACTCGCTTCTTTGTGTGAGTATCCTAGTGAAATGCATGAATTGCATTCCTGGTATTTTTGCAGATGATGAAATGAGTCCCATATTTAGCCCACTGAACATACATCTTGCCTGTTACAGTCTTTGTGCATAAGAAAGGATATGATCACATCAGTTCAATTTAGAAAGCCTGTAGGAGAGGAAATGTGAAGCAGATCTTTAAAAACAATATTAAACTTTATTTGCTTTGGTCTCCGTTTTTCATCAGGCTAGTGTAGTGCAGAGAAACAATGAAATGTTTTTGATGTAACCTTCTGGTAAGCATTAGGTGGCAGTAGTGTGTTGTATTTGGCAGCTACTTTGTCGTTTGGTTTTTTATCTTCTGCAATCTTTAGTGCAGTGTAATAAATGGATAAAACATGTATTTTCTTACAGTTTTTATAAAATGCTGATTTATGGTTGTTCTGACTATGTGACTAAGGGCAGCTGTTGTTTGGACTCTTGTATACATAGGTGGGATTAGCATACTGTCTGCACAATACTCATGACTAATTTGCTGATACACAGCAATAATAACTGCAAATATTCTGATGAGAAATATGCTGTTAACGACTGTTTTCATAAGCTGTTACCATTTCTAAATTTAATATAGCCTGTTAGGTGAAGTATGGGTTTTTTTGCTTGTGTGTACTCTTTTTTTTTTTTTCTTAGATAAAAAACAAACTTAGGCTGAAGAGAATGTTGGTAGGAACATAATTAACCTTTCAGCGTAGTGGTGTTGTTGTCACTCCAGATCTTACACATGCTATTATCTTGTGACCCTTTTGGAGGTTTTTTCCCCTTCATCCTTGTTTCTCACAGGTAAAGGATCTCAAGGAGTTTGGAACTGGTGTTGCATTGTATTAATTGGGCAGGATGATCAATTAATAGAAGAAGAGCAAGGAAGTGTTGACAGAACATGCTATCTAATTAGTACCTGATGAACCATGTAGGCCACAGAGCTCAGAGTGTACTGTTGCTTCAGGGTGGCTCCTATACAAGACCTTTATATGCAAAATAGGCCTACAGAAAAGCAAAAAAAAAAGTGTTTCAGCATAGTTCCAATGCAGGAAGTCTTCATTGCTGAAAAACTTGACTTTCCACTGTAAACTTGGGGAAAGCTGGGAATATTTAATACTTCATGGAAAAAGCATGTATCAAAGTATCAAGCCTGTGTTTTATACAAGTCTTGCTCTTAAAAATCCTGTAGCTTTTTTTAGGTCTTTTTTTTTTAATGTAAGAGGTGATCTAGAAATTACAGAAATAGATGAAATAGTTTTTTAAAATAAAATTGTGTAGTTTTTCTTCCTGCTTTTTGGAGTACTAAGAAATACTAGGACAGTAAGATTTCCTGATGGCTCGTGTGATAAAATGGCAAGCAAAATCATTCTAAGTTAAGAGCAGGTTAGCACCACAACACTTCAAGGTTCCATCCGAACTGGTTTTCTATTATGTATTAATTTGTAATAGTTTTTCAGTTGGGAATTAAGTAATTTTGAATTGAAAAGCACTTTAACAAGGTAGTACTTCCAGAATTATTTAGTTAGTGGTAATTAGGGTTTTTTCCATTCATTTGTATAAGTATATTGGTAATCAATTCATACTGTTCATTCAGAAATTCTCCCTCCTCCCATGATAGGAGAAAAGTTTAATGTTTACATGTTTAAAACATTTTTTTCAAAATAATTCATTTTCTCCTGCAGTTTAAGCTGTTTTGTTTTGCTGAAATAAACCACCCCATTTTACAATACTTTTTATTGAATCTCTTACATTTTTGTGAAATATTTAAGTGGTTTTTTCACCTTGCCCTAATTTAATGAGTTCAGCTGGTGAAGTTGGAAAATGGCGTCTTTCTGTGACCTTTCAGTGAGTGCCACAGGGTGGGGGCCAAGTGCACATTTGTCACCTTTTTCCTTGACCAGCACAGGTGGCTAAAACGTGCTTTTCTTAAATCTAGTTATCCAAAAATTCAAATTCCAGTTTAATAAACCATTTTATAATTCAGTCTGTGTTCTGATTTAAATCCATCACAGAATGGATACTGCAAGAAGAGTTCTGTAACAGCTAGTCTGCATAGATTCTAAGATGTATATCACGCCCATAACCAGAGTAAAGGATCCTTTGGAGTTGGTGTGCTTGATTGCTCAAATATAGCTGTTATATACGTGGTGTAGGTAATACCAAATGTGTGTGTTAATTCTATTATATGCTGATAGGGATTTGTGGCTTAAAGTATTCAGTGTGACAATGTATGTAAAATTAGCAAAAGTGTTAACTTTAAATGTAATTACTTAGCTCCTGAAGTGTTGTAATTACATTATATGGTTCCTTTTTTTGTGCTGTGTCCAGCAGGGAGACTGTTCAGCTTTATATTTTGGTGTTCTGTCAACTGATCTTGAACTTTCAATACATGCTGCATAATTTGATTTAAAATACTGCTGCAAGCCTTATAATGACATAGTATAGAACTGGAAATGTGCAGTTTTGCTGGAGTGTGGGGTGGTGAGGGGAACCCAGTCTCCTATACCATGTTAAGCTTAGCTATAATATTTCAGATACACAAGTTTAATATCTTGGATAATTCTAAACATAAATTTATTGAGCCCTGAGACCAACAGAGTCAGAAGGCCTAGTTTTGTGATCATGAGGTCTGGGGCCTTGACCAGCCACTTTAAATTGCCTGATGACAGAGATTTCAGGAGGAGTACCCTTTGTCAAAAACCTGAAGTCGGTATGAACTTTGCAACAGAAGCAAGGTTTTTCCACTAGCTATCGCACTAGTCTCTCATGTTCAAGTTGTTTGGTAAGAGACTTTCAGATAGGGACTTCTGGATCAAAGCAACAATTCCAAATGTAATTTTAGAAAGAGAAAGGGTGCTGCACTAAGCTTAATGTCCAAACTTGATTTCAAAACCATGGGAATAATAAGACTGAACACTGGCTTTTTGTGGGGAGAGAGAAAAGAATTGAGTGCAAATACAGAGAATGTTAGCCTACCATATTATTTTGATTTTTTTAAAAAATATTTTAGAAGAGTTGTTGATTTCTTACATATTTATAGGTGTGGCTTAAATATTGTGGTCACAGGGCCAGATTAAGGAATCTTGTTTTAAGTATAGTAATTTCTTTCTAATAAAAATGTGTCCACACGGTCTGTAGATAACTAGAGAAATGTATGCTGTTATATGACCCAATCCAGCCCTTGTTTAGCAGTTAATTTCTCCAGATTTCTATGAGCATTTGGTCAGATCTACACAGATTTGGTTGTTGGTTTAAATCTAGCCAAGGCTGGTGGTGTCTTAATTGCTACCACAGAGCAACCATTTGGCCTGTGTGAGATGAATGTTGTCAGGGTACCTTCTGCAAGGCAGACATTCATCCACTGGGAATGTATCAAGAAAGTTTTCATTAATTGGTCCCTTTGTTGGCATTTGTGGCAGAGCAGCCAAAAACTGAGTATGAACAGACACTCTATGTCAGGGGGGTGATATTTATTGGCAAGTTCCAGTAAAAACTGGTATTTACTACATATATTGTAAGCAGGGGCAAAGGACTTTCATTCTAAGAACAGCCTGGCATTAAATTTACTCATATTTCTTTTTTTTTTTTTTTTTTAAAAAAGGCAGGGAAATGTAACAAGAAATCAGACTGCAATTGGAAATTAAATAGGAAATAGTTGGTTAATATTTTTCTTCTTAATGTTGACTGTCTTGCAGCAGCTTTTAATATGATCTGAACTGTTATGATGAGCTCTGTAGTCTACAGACATATTTGCATGGACCTATGAATACTTCTGTCAGATGAGAACACTTGACAGTTTTTGTCCTGTCCTCATTAGTTTAACAACTACAGTTGATAAGGTATAAATACTGAGTAAAGCATGAGAAATGTTTTTAAACATAGTTTCCAATTTTGATATTTTTATGTTCATGTTAACTCCTGCATTTTGTTCTTATTGTTTTATTAAAAGGATGCACTTCATTATATTGCAGGGGACATACTGGTAATAATGATTTGTGCGTTTTCTTGGTGCAACACGCTTGTTTGTTGCTAAACTTTGTATAGACCAAGACTTTGTGTTAGGCTTTCTGTTCTGCTTGCTTACGCCCATTTTTGTCTTTAAAAGAATTTAGAGTTATTTTATATTATAATGTGGAATAAATAATAATAGTTTAGACTTACTAACCAAATAAAGTGTTATATATTGCCTCTGAGAGAAGAATGTGATTCTGAAATTTGAATATATTGCCTCTTCAATATTGAGCTTTTGACACAAGAATAAATAGATTGAACTCCCCAAATACTGATAATGTGATTCTTTTAAAAAGTTCTTGGTATTAATCTGTGTAATTTCTGTAAGGAGTCAAAGTCTCATTCTGTTGGATTCCCAGCCATGAGTCTGGTAATGTTATTTGAAAATAATGGCTTGGGTTTCTCTCTTCATCCAGCTGCTTCCAATGTTTTCCTCTTCTCATTCTTTCTCTCTTCTGAACAGCATAGTATCCAACTCTTCTGTCCACTTGCTGTCATTCTTCGAACTCTCCTATCAGTGGAAATGGATTTCATTAATGTGTACTGCTGTTATCTCATACTAACCAATACTTACCCGATTGCTTTTGCAGTGTTAATCCAACCACTCCTTTGCATACCAGATTCTTGACTTTTACCTCTTTTGTTCATAATTTTAATTCAATTCTGTCATTCATCAAAAATGGTAGCTTCACCAGATACGGAGCAGTGCTCTGTTTGTAAAGTTTGGATTGAATTTCTCTTCCCTGACCATTTCCGAGTGTCTTTCGCCACTGCTTATTTTTAATATAAATACAAATCTTTTTACAAATTCCAGAATGTATTGTTGTAGTATAGGTCATGAACACTGTGGCTTCCTGTTACTCTTACCATGGAGAAGGGAAAAAAAAAAAAAAAAGATAAGTCATACTTGGCTGGAAATCTTATTTCTATCTGCATTGCATGAAACAAATACTGTCAGGCTATAAAACTACCGTAGCTGCTACTATATGCCTAACATGGAGAAAGGGAGAAGGATGCTGAAAGATACTAAGTTAATTTTAGATGTTAATATTCTATCATTGACTCTTATTTACAGCTTAGATTTAGTCATTAGATGTAGTTCCTATGAGTACTTGAATGCATGTAAGTAATCCCGTTAAAATCTGACTACTCGATTTACTCAGGAATTTAGGGCCCATGTCGAGCTTTAAATATATCCCTTACTCAAATATAGGTGCACATCCTCTATTGAAGTAAAGCAGGAATTCAAGACTTGTCTAAACTTGTCAATTTAATTTAGCAAGGTAATTCCATGAAACTGTAAATAATTTCAGAGTTAAAAATCTTTAATAAATCTGATAGTTTAGAAATTTACTATGCTGTAACTGTTGGTAGTACTGACAGCTTAGTGATTACTTTGACTCATGATAGTAAGTCCAGAATAGTCTTAACTTTCTCATTTTTCAGCTCTAATGATTTCATCATTGTTCTCTGTTTGTCTTTACACCTTAATAATAGTTTGCCTTACAAAAAAAAGAAGATCTAAAAGGCGTGTAATAAAAATTTGAGAGTCTGAAATTACTTTGCCAAAATTATTGTCTTGGGAGAGAAGGTCAAGATTTCATGCAGCCGTATCTGGTTCATCCCTTTTATATTACTTTTTATTTTCTGCTGAAGACTTCTCCAAATGTTTGACAGCTTTGGAAGAAGTATTGGAAAGTAGGAAAGACAAAGTCATAGAAAGTGAAGAGTACTCCTTATTTCAACCCTGGAAAAAAATTTAGAGCTGATCTATTGCATTTTCCTCAGTCAGAAAAAATACAAAGTTTACATTTTAAATAGGCTTACTTAAAAGCTGTGTAATTTTGGGGAGAAGTTCTTTACAGTTATCTGTGATATGCATAGTAGTAAATGAAAACACTTTTTCATAATTTAAATAAAAATTTGAAAGTAGTAGTTTTCATAGAAAATAAAACCTCCTGTTTTGATGTATGGAAAGGGGGACATGGTGCATCTTCGTTTTTTACGTGAATACCCCTTATACATGAGGCAAAATAACCATGGTGATGTATTAAGTAATAAATGAGAAGGAACAGTACTTTTTTAACCTTTTCTAAATAATCAGCCTTTTCAATTTGTCATGTGGAAAAGTAGTTCTGAGTAAAAGTGACTATATTAAGCAGTTTAGTTATCGTGTATTCCACAGTTTAGCAAGAGACTACAAATTTAGTGTAAAACCTATGCCCCTATGCTTCACCCCTACCCTCCCAGTAATTCATAGTAAGTTGATTCTCACTGGGTGCTGTAAGTTTCTTTTGAAAAATATATTCATGAGATGTACATTAAATTGATTTAACTAGGGGCTTTCTGCTTGCTAATTTGAATTTGATTAAAATCAATCAAGCCTATTACACTTATTGCATAAAGTTAAGCAACTCGTACAAGTGTTAAGAGGATAGGAACCTTAGCGTGTCATCTCTGTGTTGCTTGATTTGCTCAACCAAAGCCCAAACAGCTATCATAGTTTTTCATCTTGTGGTATGAGAGTTCTTAAGATCTGTTGGTATGGTTATTGAGATGTAATATGATTACAGTTATTGACCAAATGGTCTTTAACTTCCAGTCCAGGGATTAATTTTGCAATTCTTAAATGCAGAAGGGACCAAACTTCACGGAATATAAAGTAGGCATAACTAAAGAATGTAGTAGTTGAATGTACTGTAGTGTGTTCCAAATTCTTACACAAACCCTGTGGGTAAAAAACATACGTATGGCACACTGTATAAATACATTACAGAGGTGGAACTCAATTTTCAGATCTACACTTAATTATTTGGTGGACACAACAACATTAACAGCTTTTTTCTGAGATGGAAAAAGTTTGCTCACTTGCTTGTTCTTTATTCTGTAGTAGGTAGCAAAACCAATAGATTAGCATAATAGAATGCAAGTAATTTATCTAATGATAAATTAATCTGATGTTCCATGAAAAATTTCTAAATTTTTGAATACTTATAAAACTATGAACTGAACCTGTATGTGTTTCAGAGTATGTTTGCCAGGTGATATACTGTTTCCCACTGTACCCAAACTGCCAAAAAGTACAGTCTGATGTATATTAAATACAAGACAGTTCAATACACTTGTTTTAGAAAGGTATAATAATGATACTGTAATTGAAAAGGGTGTGCGGTTAAGTTTGTATTAGCCTGCTTTTCTGTTTCCCTACAGCACTAAAAATTTCACCATGTCTCCAACAGATAATGTTTAAAGTGTGTTTTTCATTTGAGCTTTGGACTTCAAGGTTCATGCTTTTTCAAATTTTTCGTAGTAATTGTAAAAATAAAACCAAACAAAAATCCTAAAATAAATTTTAAAATTAACACACCAAGAGCCAGAGTCCTCAAGAAATATATGATAATGCGATGTTAGTAAAAAATACTACTATGTTCAAAAATCAAGATGAGTGCTCAGCAAAAAGTTGTTTTTATGAAGTATTGCTTCTTAGTAAACGTTACTCATAGGCAGCCAGGAAGATTTAAATATATCTTAAGTGCGCTAATACAGCTGAAAATTGTGCTCAGGTGGCAGATATGAATGACACAAAGATAATCTGCACAGACTTTGAGAAGTGATACTGCAGGAGATTGGGGGGCTGTAACATTTTGAGCAAGAACTTATAACTGGATGCATAGAGGAAGAAATTAACAATACTTCAGTCTGCGTAGAAGGAGATAGGTCAAGTAGAAAACAGATGTCCATTTTTATTACGGAGGTTGTACACAGTTGCAGCTGAGATTAACCCAGAAATAAGGCTGAATGGGGGGAGATCAGAAATGCACATCATATTTCACCTCCCTCAAAACCAAACCCCTGGCTTTATTGAGGCAGCCCCACTGAAGAGTATGCTGGAGAGGGAGAATCAGAAGCAAGAATAATGTAACCATGAATGAGGAAGGATACCAAAAAAGAGCATGTGTAATGTCTGAAGTATTGATGGAGGGCATTAGAGGACTCTTAAACTTCAGCTATTAGTAGGTTGGTTGAGACTTTGGTAAGGTGTCCTCAGTGGTGGGTGTCTGAGCTGGCTGAACAGGGTCTAAAACAGTTGGAGAGAGGACACCTTGTTTGTTGTCTCAGAGATGAAAGAGAAGGGTATGGGCAGTTGAATCACGAGTGGATTTTTGCGCCAGACAAGCATTCTTGGGTTTTGATCAGCAAGCTGGAGAGTAGGAAAAGGGAGTCAGTGAGAACAGGCACATAACGAATGCAGATGAAATGGGGTCACTGGGGGGGGGGGGGGGGGGGGGGGGAGCAGGGGGAGAGGATTAGGGTAAAAGAGCAGAGGTTTTGAGGATTTTTCTTAGTGTAGATGTAGACTACTAGAGGCATTGGATGGTAATAGAGGAACAAGCCCAACAGAGGAAGGAGCAAATAGTTTCAGAAAGCATGGAGACCCAAATGGGGTTTTTATTAGTAGATCCCCTACAATGTAGTTGTTCTTAGTTACATGAAATTGTAGGCTTTTGAATATAAAAATTGCATATGCTACAAATATTAAATTTTTCAAATCTATAGGAAAAGTTAAAAGCTAAATGATAAATATGAAGAATAGTTAATTTTCTGCATTATTCAATAAATGAACAGAATAGCCTTTTCTGCATTGATCATTATTTTTGCAAAGTACTTTTGTGACATTCATCACAATGTTTTTCACTGATTACTTCCAGTGTAGTCCAAAATTATTTTTCAGTCGGTCAAAGTTTTGGTGTAGCAAAAGAAAAGTGTGAGCAATTTTGTGGGAGTGTTTTCTCAACATTGTTGTCAGAAGAGAAGCCGGTATTCTTAGTGCTGCTTTGGGCAATTGGTCAGTAATGTTTTCATCTATCTGTAAGAAACTGATCTGAGAAGGTGTGGTCTTGTGGCCAATCCAAACAGAACAACATGAGCAACAAGTTTTCTGCAGTGCTAGTCAAATCTAGTTAAGTTTCAGTGGTACTAAGTCTGGTATAATATTCCTTGCATAGGCATTTACATTCTTCTGGTTGTAAGCTTGTAGGAGAATGCTTACAGTATCATCCAAATGGAGTGAAATGTACAGCAGTCACAGAACTCTCTTTTTAGGTATTATAATTAACCCTACAATATTTGGGGTGAGTCAAAATTTTAAATATAGCATCTGAAATATTTTAAAATAATGAAGTGTCATTTTTCAGATAAAACACTGCTTTGAGGAGTAACTGTTAGATGCATACCTCAAACATAATTGTTAAAATAGATAACATTGCTAAAAGGAAACCATGTAAGTCTTTAATGTGATCTGACTAGTCTGCCTTGTATGTAAATGTGGTATATAATCAGCCACCAATGTTAAAAATGCTATTAAAATTGAAATACAACTGGAAAAGCTCAGGTTTCAGAAAAAATGGGTTTGAAAACAAATAATACATTTAAATAGCTTTACAGTACAACGTGATGTATGCTGACAGAGCACTGAATTTAGTGCCCATCAAATAAAGGTATAATACTCATTATCTAATTAGCTATTTAGAATACAATGACTAAATGCAATAACCAAAAAATTTTGGTTTGTTTGCACCTTAGAATTTTGCCATCTTCAGTTGGGGAGATAAAAAAGGGATCTCTAGGAGATAAACCTTTATGCATTGTAAGTGTGCTTCAGCTATGTTTTCAGCAAGTTGCAAGCTAATCCTCAGTCTTGAATGCAGAGATGACTTCAAGTGTGTTTAGTCATATGGTGGAACAAAAATATACATTTGAGTACAGACTTCATACTTGAGCTTCAGATACATTCATCTGTATATGGAAAAATACCTGTGAAAAAATTAAGGTCAAAGCGTAATATTTTGCTCTTACGTACATTCTGTTATTGTCATACAGGGGATTTCTCTGTGCACTACCCATCAGTGCAAATGGCAGATACATCAGTGAGCAAATACACTCCAGTAGAAGTCCTTTTAAATTTTGGATTTTATAAAGCACACATGATACTAGTACTCCTTTCTTTCCTTCCCAAAATTAATTACAAACTAGTGATAATTATAAACAAAGGGATTCAGTTAATCAGAAATTTGCTCAAACACTTGTCGAACAGGTGTTTTAAGTCTTGAAATCTGCTGTACATTGCAGTGCCCCAACTGATGTTAGTATAAAGGGCAGAAGGTAAGGCTCCGGAATAAGGGGTATCTTGATTTATAACACATTTATCAGCTGATAGGTCTGATTATATTGCAACTTTCTCATCTTAAATGCTGTTTCCTGTTGGTCCATCACATATACTGAGCAATTTAAAGTATTAAAAAAAGACATTATTGGAGATGAATTAAAGCTACAGGAAGATGAAGCTTTGAGGGTTCCTTTTCAGTAGACATTTGAACCAAATAGAAGTCAGAATGGTCTATTCAGAACCTGTAGTATGAATGGTAAACAAAACATGTTACTATTTTAATTATTATTGCCTATTTAACATGGGATTTCTTGCAGCCATGTCCTTGAATAACCATTTCTTAACTAAAATGACACAATTTTGTAACCAGTGATCCATGACTTTAAATATTTGGAAGGGCTATTGATTCACTGAACTGGAAGAAATTAAAGATGTTGAGACATGTTTTCAAAAGTAGAATTACATGTGTTATAAATTATATTTGGTCATGTACCTTTAATTTACCATTTAAATTTTTAAAAAGCTAGGTACATGTAATACAGCATTCAATTTATCTGTAATAGCTTTAACTAAACATCAGTGGTGTAGTTTAAATCAGCTATATGTAATATTGCAAGAGCTGCTAGGACCTACAGCAGCTCCTCTTGTTCCCATGTCGTGGTCTTCTGCATGTACCTATTTCTGTTTGTGGTAGTCATTCTCTCTAGGTAAATTGTCCATAAGACCAATGATTCCATCAGCAAATTATCCAGAAAATGCTGTCAGTGCGCATGGTGACATTTGTGCCACTGGTGGTTTTGTTGCCATTTCAGTGGTCTAATTAAATTGGCAGTTTTGTCTTGTGCCCAGCATCGTTGTCTCCCTTCCTTTGGCACCTTAGCTCAGACCTTCTCCTTTTCTCTGTCCTTTTAACTGAATATCAAATGCATTATTGATTGCTCCTCTTCCACCCTCCTCATGTCCACTCCCCTCAACTTTTTTTTTTTTTTGATTGGCAGTATCATCCAGACAAACAGAAGGCAGATGTGCCAGCAGGAGAAGTGGAGGAGTGTGTGCAGAGGTTCATCGAAATTGATCAAGCGTGGAAAATTCTAGGGAACGAAGAGACAAAAAAAGAGTATGACCTGCAGCAGCGTGGTAGGTTCCTGCCAAGGAGTGCTGTAGTGGCAGCAGCTCTTTAAATAAGCAGGGTCTGGGAGTGGTAGTTGGATGGTATTTTAAAATGCTGTTTATTGCTGAACCAAATGTTTCTTTCACTCTTGTCCTACTTTCAAAAGTGGATCCATTATTTATAGCTTTTGCTACACATACATTAGCCAGTGAAAACATTGAATTACTTCCAACAAAACATTAGGTAGCGTTATTCCTAGTAATTTGAATGAATATGAAATGTATACTAATTACAGACCATAGCCCTTGTTATTTTATTAAAGCAGCTTCATTAAGTGTTCTTAATTTTAAGTCTTACGCTACATTTTGTTGCAGTATCTTAGATATAGGTATTAATCCATTTATATCTAGTGTTCAATGTGTATGGCTTTATAAGCACTTCAGGATCATTAAGACACATTCTTTTTGGTTGTGTGTGTTGTGGTAGCTTTCATAATTCATCTGTAGTCTAAACTAGGCTTTTTAAAGCACGTTTATAAATAATATTCCAATATAACACATTAACTAGGCAGCTCTAGCATATATTTCTTTTTATACCTCTCAGAAAATAGCTTCTTAAAACAGTGACAGGCTGTTGTGAGAAAGAAAGGGGGGAAATGTAGGTCAGGTCTGTCACACATGGGCTACCATTACATGAAGTGATAGGCTGTCTTTCTGCTCTGGCCTCGGGATAGGAGTCCCTCAGCCTTCCATTAGAACCTTCAATAAATGTATATCCACCCTACATGTTAATGGGGAGAGTCAATAATAGTGTATTGCCTGTGGGGAAAACACTCAGTCGCACTCTGCAGTAACACACTCTGGTCCAGCATTGACGTGTAGCCACCACCACTTTTGAATGTGTCTGATAAAAGCCCACTGTCTCTGCAGCTTGTTATTGAATTCTCTTCCATTGTACATTGGCACACCATCAGACCTTTCTCTCTTGTGCTGATTTTTAACTCCCCTGCCGCTGCGGATACCAGAACTTTGAGAGACAAAGGCTTAGTCATTCTGGCAGATATGCATCACTGCAGGATAAAAAGAGTGATACATAATTGTATATACCCAGTATGAATTCTCTAGTTAAATAATCTTGTATTTTAGATTTTGTGTGAGTATTGGAAAAGAGGGTGGATGAGTGAGAACAGAATTGTTGAATAAATATTTTAAAAGACTGAAGAAAATTGGATCTTGTACTAATTTGTTATGTAAACAGTATTAAGATCTAACTTAAATAAATTTTTCATCTCAAACGTATTTTTTAAATGCCTGAATGTGATGCCAGGACAGGAGTTTCTGCTACCCAGTGCTCTCATCCTATTGTACTCTTAGCATTGTAGTATCGGCTGTGTCTTCCATTTTCACAAGTTGTACATGCATAAGTTAAAAGAAATATTGGAGATTAAGTTAGAAGTCTTTCGTGTATCTAGTGAGTTTTACTTAAAGCTTAAATACAGACTGAAGTTCTGTTTTGCTTGGGTCAGGTTAATCCACTGACTTAGAGACCTACACGAAGATTTAATGAGTTACTTTGTTCTCCCATGGTATTTAAGGATATTGCTATAAATTAGTTTTGACAAAACTTACTCTACAGTATTTTAAAGGTTATCTATTTCCTGACAATCTTTTGCATCCAGATGAGTTCTCTGAAAAGCCATCTCAAGATTCTGGAAAAAAGACTTAATAAATAAAGAAAACATAGTACATTTATTTACACAGGTATTTGGTAATGGTATGATAATGGGATTGATATATTTTAATATAGAGGGTGCCATTCATAGAGGACTCAGTGTTTCAAACTAAGCCACATGTAACATACATGTGCAGTGTTGCTGAATTCTTTGCAGCATGTTCCCTGGCAGCAAAATGATGATGAAATAAATTCTAGTTCTTTGAATGCCTGTCAAGCTGCTTCTGAAGTCATGATTCTAGACAAATTTGTAGACACTGCTGTAAAAGCTCACAGAAACAAAGGAATTGAGACAGCAGCTAAGGGGAATAGTGATGAGAGAGATAATATAGCAAGTTAGTAAGACTGCAAAGCCTAAGAAGCAGAATCTGAAGGATGACAGTGTGCATGTGTGTGTGGCTGCCAGTCAGCAGGAAGTCATTTGCGCTGTAGTCTCTGTCCCTTTTCACAGATTGTTTATTTGTATGTACCTTCTTGTGTTATGTTAACTAAATCTTAATTACTTGGCTTGGAAATTCAGTGGCCAGAGAAGTTCTAAGAAGCTGAAATTCTGTGGGGCTCTGTGGTTTTAATTTTCTTTTTGTTTGAATTGATGAGAATAACAGGTAAATGTGCTTTCGTATCTTAATACTGCTTTTCTCTGAAGGTATCACAATGATCTACTAATATTTTGTGCCTTCAGGCCATAGTATTAAAAAGGAAAGGACAAACAAAAGGACAAACCATTTAAAGGTTTGGCTCAAACATTTATCCAAACCTCTCTGGTCTGGAAATATTAAAAGAACTGCCATTTTGCATGTTTTGTGAAAATCTTTCCAATTCGTTGTTTTGTCATATCTTTAATGACATCTAAGAATACCCTTTTATAATGGTGAATCTTTTGCTTCCAATCCCTGTGAAAAAATTGGGGGATGGAAAAAAAGCTGCAAAACAATTTACCTATTAAGAATGGACTTTTTTTTTCTCAACAGATTTTCTTCTTAGAGATTTTGTCGTTTCTTGTTTGGTATCCCACTTAGAAAAGATGAATATGCAGTGAAAGTCAAGTTTGACAGCAATAATTACTAAAAGTTTTTCAGTGAGTTTAGCTTGGAAAAAACCTTTTTCACGGTTTTCATATTAGAAGGCATTTGAGCCCTGAAAGTTCATGCTCTTGTGTCACACTTTGAAAGAATAAAAAACTTTTTACAGAATCAGAGTATCATGTAGGTTGGAAGAGACCTTCACAGGTCATCTAGATCAATCTCCTACTAAAAGCAAGTCCACATAGGTCTGTTGCTCAGACCTTCCCTAGCCTAGCTTTTAATATCTCCATGGATGGAGATTCCAGAGCTGCTCTGGGCAGCCTCTTACAGTGTTTGAACACCCTTATAGTAGAAAAACCAAAACACCCAAACAAAAACCAAAAAAACAAACCCCAAACCAACAAAACCATGTTCTCCTTCTATCAAGTTGGATATAAGGACTCTTTTTGCAACTTGTGCCTTTCACTTCTCATCCTTCCACTGTGCGCCTCTGAGAAGTCTTCTCTACACCCTCCTATTAGGTAGCTGTAGGCAGTGATGCCTGTGTTCTTTTGGCCTCTCCTTGTATGACATGTGTCCCAACCCCTGACCATGCTGGCAGTCCACTGGACTTGCTCCTGTCAGGGCTTTGTACTGGGGAGACCAAAAGTGGACACAGGACTTCAGATGCAATCTCGGTAAGTGACGAGTAGAGGGGAAAAAAATCACTTCCTTGATCTGCTGGTTACACTCTTGCCACAAGAATGCCCTGCTGACTTGTGTTGAACCTGTAGTCCACCAAGATCCTCAAGTCCTTCTCTGGAAAACTGCTTTCCAGCCAGTTGTCTCCCAGCCTGGACTGGTGCATTAGGTTATTCCATCCCAAAAGCAGAACTTAAAATTTGTTGAACCCTTAGATGTCCCTGTCAGTCCATTTCTGTATCCTGTCGAGGTTCCTTTGGATAGCAGCCCTGCAACTTCCATGGAGTTTTGTTGACTTAAATACAAAGGAACTGTGTATTGAAACAATCACATAATTAAGAAAATTAATTTTACTAATTAATCTTACTTTTTAAATTATTAATGATTGAATGATTAACAGAAAGGCTACAATTAAAATTAATAAACTGGTGATTTTGATTAACTTCTGGCAGTCAATGTAGCAAATAATTCAAAGCTAGTAATGGGATTGACACTAAAGCCAGCTGCTTTGTGTATGTTTTGGGGGCAGAGGGTGGAGAAATTTAAGAATCTAAGGTTTTTTCCATGTATGGCTCCAGTGAGGTTCTATCCAGGATAATATGTTTTTACATGATGGTGGACACAGGTGTCCATAAAGCCCAAGTGTTTGTAGAGTGGGGGATGTAATCACCAGTAGGAGTTTTCACATCTCAGCACATACCTCCTTTTGATTTTCAATTTTTAAACTAAATTTTTAGAAAAATATTGCAGATGCAATTTTCATACATGAATACATATTCCAGCATAATTTTCCTTTTGTTCTTTCTTCATTTCTTAGACGTAAGGAATTACAGGTCCTAACTGGAATTGCTAGTGTTCCAGTTTGTGCCATTTGTCTCTGAGAACAAGTCTGGTTCCATCCTCTCTGTACCTTCCCTTTAGGCAGTGAGGCACAACAAAATAGCTCATTTTAAAATATCTGGTCACTAATTTAGCTTTCACTGACAATAACGATCTCTTTAAAATGAAAAATCTTTTAAGTATATGTCCTCACTCTCAGTTAAGTTTCTACTGCAGGTTCAGAAAGGGAGTCTTATACAGGTGTTGTCATGAATTAGGAAAATTAAAACCCAAGCAATAGCAGGTAACGCCTTCTCCCTCTGCTCCTTCCCCGTTCTTCTCCTTCAGTAACTGAAAAGACTGTTCTGGAGATGGTCACTTTCCCATTAATCCAGCATTCCTTCCTGCTCCAGCAATAATGTGATGATACTGTATTAGACATCAAGATACCTTACATAATTTGGTAACTAGGATGCCAGAAGAATAACCTTACAAATCCACTATGAGTATAAGCAGGAGAAGCGAGACAAAAGCCTACAAAAATGCTTTTAATAGCTAGCAGAAATGGCAGTTGGACACCTTGACTACCTTATTATAAGAAAGAAAAAATTAATGCAGCATATTTTAGTTGTTCCTCCTTAAGAAAATTCCTTCTTGAAGTACTTTTAGACCAAATTAAAGCTTTTAACATGGCTGTTACTTTAGGCTTTACAGTGCGCAGGTTATACTCTTCAAGTGACAGAAGTGTATATTCCTTCTAGCCATGGGTATAATGGCTGTAGACCCTCAGCTAGTGCTGGAACACAAGCCTTTTACCATAGCTCTTCAGAGTTAATTCTCATCTGCACTGGCTACAAGTGAAGCAGCATTTTTTTGTGTTTTTTTAACAAACATAGCTTTTTGTTATGAAAATTCTTAACGCATGATTTTTTTTTTTCATAAGTTCAAATTAATCATGGTTATTTTGAATCAATGCAAGAGACTCAAACTTAAGTCATTGTCTAAAAACTAAACAGCCTATTAGGAAAAATTAACTTGTGAAAGCATCCAGGTTTTGAGTACTGTGGTGATTTTGATAGAGTAGATACCATGAACAGTATTTGAATGACGGTACGTGTCTTGAACTTTTTTCATTGTGTTCGGTTTTTAAAAAAAAAATCAATCCTAAGGATATATGACTGATAGCGAGCTAGAAAAATCTTTTAAGTATGACTATTTCTACTATTACTGTAAATTGTTAAAAGGGTTAAACTTCCATTTACTGCTTGCAACCCTCTCCCTAAAACTCAGCCTTAAATAGCCCAAGAAATATTTATTGTATCCTCAAGTGAAACCTAAATACCTTTCCTCTTTTACGATTTCTGAATGACCCAGCAAGGGCTCTAGTAAAGCTTTACTGAACCAAGCTGCTAATAGTTTTTTAATGTTGTTCTGTAGCCTGAAAGAATCTCAGTAGATTTTTCCTTTTAATCTCTTTGAATTGCAGGCTCATAAACCTCTCTGATGAGCCTGCCAGTGTTTTCTTAGATCCTGCAGTTGAGACAATGGAGCTGCAGAATCTTTTCACCTCTTGTTGTCAGACAAATCCAATAGATGGCAAAGCCAGTCAGGCTGTCCTTGTGAATTAAAATTTGTTTTTCAAGTTATGGTAGATGATCAGGTCTTTGCAATTTTCCCTATATGTTCAGGAATGTTTCAGAAAGCACAGCTCAGTACACAGAGATCTACAGTTTGAGCAGACGTCCATAAGTAAGCCTACCGTGTAACTCAGTACTGGTAACAATATGAGTCTCAAATAACCTTCTCCTCCAGCAAGGGAGGTAGCTGTGAAGTCCCTTATTTCTACTTTTCTAGTCCAGAGCAATGAGCAGTTACATAGAAGGAGCTGGGAACCATTTAGAGTACCCTACAGCCTAGTGAGTAGGTAAGGCAATCTCTTGAGAATTAACACAAAATCATCTAGGCCTCTGATTTATTCAGCAAGTGCTCAATAAGTACCTCTGGAATAAGAAATTATTTCACTGCCAACTTAGTTTTCATAGAAGGCTGTAGGCAACACTACATGCTCTAGAAAGCTTGATGTTATTAAACTATAAAACTTGCTTAAAAACTCACTGATTCAAGAGAAGGAACACCTACTTTCTCAATAACAACCTGATTTAAACCTTAAATAAGCACTAAGCTTCTGAGTCTTGCCAAATCTAAGGCATTTCTGTGTATGTGCTAAAGATCAGCTTTCAGGCATTTCTGCTTCTTTGAAATACAGTGTTTGGGGATTGGAGTTTCCAGGTGTCAGGCAGCAGCTGGGAGGTTTTGTGTAGTAACTTGTAAGAGGTTTATGTCCCTTTTTTTTTCTTTTTTGTATATTACCTTTTCTGGCTTCACTTGTAAGTTTGTTGACAAAATCTTATATTGTAAAGTTAAAGAACTTGGTGTAAACTTTGTACAATCAAATATGAGTGTGCTGACAAACTGTAAAAAACAATTTGTATTGAACAGTTTGCATTCGATAATTTCATCTGTATTGTACACTTTTCATTTCATGCTGTACTCAATGTTGGAAGAATCCAGGGGATCAAATGGCAACAGATCTCACAGGTGCAGGCCAGAACTGACCTTTCTATGCTGAGACTCTTTATCATAAAAGAACACTTGGACTAGTCTTCCCCTAAAAGTGTTTTTCATTTATCTTTTGTTAGAAGTATGTTTTTGCAGGAATCTTGGTGGTGGTCTCACATGCAATCCTACCACTTGGTGCTTATTTGGCGGGGGCGGGGTGGGGGTGGTATTTGGCTGCTTCTTTCTAAAGGAGAATGGGTTGCCTAAGAGAGATTGTGGGGTCTCCATCTGGAGATATTTAAAATCTGACTGGACATGGTCCTGGGCAACCTGGTCTTGCTGACACTGCTTGTGCTGGAGAGTTTGATTAGGTGACCTCAGCTGTTCTGTTATTTTGTGAAAAGTACAGGTAAGTAGAGATTCAGTTTCAGCTTGTGGAACTGTAGTTACAGCTAGGCTTTTAGAAGGTATTTGTATCAAAACAAAAGTTTGCCCATAACTTCACATTCACAAAAGTACTGGTTTCAGTAATAAATCTTCATCGTTTACTTCTCCTGGCTACACAGTAGGACATTTTTCAGTTTATGCAGAGATATGGAAACTAAAATTTTAGAGAACTGCATTTTTAACTGGTAAGATGGTCTAGGTATGACTTTTTAGTAGGGACTAGATTGACTGCTAGGTACATAAAACTATTAATTTATCAGGAAGAAATAAGGACCTGTATGTTGTCAGAGTTGAACATCTGTCATGTTTTCTTTATAGAAGATAATCTGACAAAAGAATGGCCACTACATGCACAAATTTATCTTGAGGATATGTCCTGGAATGAAGGTATGAGTGTCTTACTACTTGTTCCCACTGCCTTTCATTGTCACTGCAAATGTTTTCTATTTTTTCTGCATCTTACACCATTATGTTGTCTTACTGTAAGTTCTACTTTTTTATATTTTCCTCAGATTTAGCTATTCTCTGTGATTACCTGAATTCAAACTTATCTTTTTGTGATACTTACTTTGCATTCCTCCTTCATCTCTTCTCTTCCCCACCCCCCGCCCCAAACACACCTTGCAGTACCACTTTTGACCTAGCTCTCCTCTTGTAGTATAACTGAGTATTTAGATTTCCAGATTCTTCCCAGATCTCTCATGCATCTTCTTGTTCTTTCTGTGATGGTAGAATGCAAGTGTTTTCATACAGATTTTTTTTTTTCATCTGACACTGGGTTACTTCCTTCTTTTATATTACTCCAGCTTTTATTATTTACTTACTTTCTGAACGAATGGCTTTTTCTAATTTTTTTTTTTTAAAGCTGTGGGGGGAAAATCCTGTCTACTTTCCCTTCTGTTTCCTGGGTTAGCAGATGCTTTGAAACCATTCTGGATCTGTCATATGTATGACTAACATCCCTTTGGGTTTTTTAATATCTGTCTGTTTCACTGATGTGCACCTTTTTATTATTTGATTTTTTTTTTTAAAGAGACTATGCCGACCCTGACTGTTTGGTGTAAGAATGCCTCACAATCACTGAAACATTTTCAAAGTATAGTTATTTTTTGAGCAACAAATGCTAGCACAGGTACAGATAGTTACAATCCAGCAGTGGGAGGTCATTTGTTACTAAGAGCAGCTTTGTGAAGAAAATCCAGACTAAATTCTTGATTCTTCTCAAGCACTAAAGGCTTTTCTGTTTTCTCTTTTGGCAGATGAACAATGTTATACTCTCTTATGTCGATGTGGTGGGAATTACACTGTCTTCAAGAGTGAAATCAAAGATGTATCTTTGGTTTGTTGTGACACATGTTCACTTGTTATCGAGATCCTTCAATGATTGTTTCAATCAAGCACATTAAGAATTACAAACTTTTAAAAAGACTGGACAAACGGGGGACAGCATCTGCTAAAGAAATGTATGTTAAAGAAAAGGGGGGCACTACAAGAACAAGTTCAGTCAGGCTTAAAGGAAGTGTGCCCACCATTTGCCAACATAGTGCTGCAGACATGAAGCTGCGCTTTTTTTTTTTCCTTCTGCAGCTGAAGAGCTAGTTATTTAAAAACTCCAGAACAGAACACTAAGTTCTGTACAACTGGAATATATCTCATACTCTAAATTACATTTCTTTCCCAGCAAACAACAAAGTAGCTTTCAATCTCAGTGTATATCAACTATACCTTGGGCCCTACCTCTTAGGTTAAATCCTTTTAACAGCTCAGATGACAAAATTTAATCAGGAGGTATACATGTGAGAATGCTTTGAAGATAATGAAGAATAAGGTGCATTACTGGGAAACAGGAACATTTTCTACTTCTATGCTAAATATTTAACTTCATTAAATCCTCACAAGGACTTAAGCCCTGGAAAGAGGTGGCAGAGACTTGCAGATTTAACAGGCTGGTTTGTCAGTACAAAGTAGCAGGTAACTGTAACAGTGCATCTACGTTTCAGCTTGGAGCAGGAGCACGTTTAGAAGTGACTCTATCCATCATGTGAACAAATGCAGTCTTCATTCCTTGGGTGAAAACTAACCAGGAAGCTGTGCTCTGACACCTACTGGGCATACACACCACCAGGCCAAACTGGAGACGCTTTTAAGGAAAACCCAACAAAACACATGTGACCAGCAGATCCGGAACCCCACTGTTACTGTTTTCAGTTCCAATGCTAGCATGCCCCCCTACCTGCTAATGCAGGCATAGCCTATGTGTGGCTCTGGGTGTGTGACAATGTCATAGTGCACTGTGCCTTTTTCATCCCTTGTTAACAGTCAGTGCTAACCTCTGCTGCTTGTAAAAACCAAAACTTTCTAATAAATCCAAGCACTTACTGTGCCAGAGGAAACAGAATAAGAGGCATATCGTTTTGATGACAGCAGTATATCATTCCCACTCTCAAGTTAGCTGTAATCTCAGAAAGAGACATCTTTGTCAAGTAATACTTGTGTTTATTCTAAACAAAAATAGTTCCATTGATTTTTAGTAGAAAATATTATGAAAGCTGGCAATAGTCACTTAAATCTTTTAATCATCAAGAAATCTATGGCCATTGGGGCTTGCACGTAGAAATCCAAAGTCATTCAGAGGCCATATCTGTAAAATAAAATAGTTACAAGAGATTTTAATCACAACTCAAAGTTCAGTATTTTCATTCATTATTGCTGTAATTGTTTCATAAACCGCATAATTTTTTAGCTCTTGTTTGACAGGATATATGAACTTCTCTCACCTGTGTGTTTCTTTTACTAGGAGTAATAAATACTATACATCAGGAGGAATCATCATTCCATAGTGGCTGGAGAATACACTAATTTATACACAACATGCTTTGCTATGGAGAGCCTCACAAATTACATTTCTTTTCAGCCTTGGAAATAAATACATTCCTAGAAAATATATTTCAAATTCAAAGTTTTCTAGCTTGTAAACCTCTTAACTTAAAAGACAAAGTACATATTTTTGATCCATCTAGGAGAAGAAAGAATACCATGGCCATTACCTCCCAGGGAAAGTAGTTCTGTGAGGTGTACATCTGTATTTTCAAGATGGGCATTTGAACTGCAAACACTAAAAACTGGAAAAAATTTCCATAGGCTTATAGGTAAGTTTATACAGTGTCGATAGTTATAAAGAGGTGGAGTGCCTGCCCCGTCAGGGGCTCTCAACCAAGGGGCTGCTCTGAGAAGGGGACTACTAGGTAGAAAAAGGAGCACAAATCATGACCGGGTACAAGCACAAGTGTCAGGAATGATGCTCACTAGTAAGAAAAAACTTTGCAGAAATTAGCTGTTCATACAACTGAATGCTCCCAGGAGTACTTTCCTCTGAACATTCACTAATTACACGTAGGCTGGTCTTGGATGGAAAAAAAATAGGGCATCAAGGACATTCTTTTACACTTTGTCCTTTGCCTCCCTTGACTGCCTGTGTCTGAGCACCACGTTCTTTCAAAGATGGCATGAGGGGATCAGTGGGAAGAAGGGAAAGAGATGATGCTGAAGAATGAATGCCCTCTGTGGCTCTAATCCCATAAAAATCTCACAGTCCCTGCTCAAGATGAATCAACTTAAGAGACAGATGACACACTACCTTGTTCCCAAAGCATCTGTCAGTATGATGTTTATCTTGCTCATTTTTCCTTAGAATTTGATCTTAAGGAAGGTACGCAGTCACCTTCCAGGAACAGCAACTTACTCTTTAACTGAGTTCATGGAACAGCCACAGCACAGAAGGAGCCTTTGCTGCTTTCTGGGTGGAGTGAAAGAGTAATTTTCTCAGTTTAAAAGAGGAAGCACAGTGCCAAGGTTTGACATTTCAATCCCATTACTTGTCCCCAGCACTAAAGACAATGACAGAAGAGGCGGAGGCAGTCAAGGATAGGTGTAGCAAGACAGCATTAATTTACTACTAGACTGGGACCATGTGCTGCTAGAGGCTCCCTAGAGTTGCCTCTGTCCGGCCCCTTGCAGCACTGTGCTAAATTGCCGTCAGCTGGGTTGTGCCTGGCCCTGGCAAAGACAGAAGGATGAGTCATCTCAGGACCCTAAATTCTGTGGCTCTGAAAAAGGCTCAAAGCTCTCATGTGCAAGTATCTTAGAAAATACATGTTGTCTTTGGTGTGTGCAGTTAGGGAAGAGCATGAGGAACATCTGCTGATAAACAGCAATACACAGAGGTAACGCCTTGTCTCTACGTGCATGTTAGCCAGTGAGCTATTTTAAGTTCCACAGAAATATACAGAGATACGAACCAACAACAGAAGGATATTTGTAGTCCTGGTTAGAAGCAAAGCTATGGAATTCAAGGCTTTCCAGAGGGCCTATGCTGGCTGCAGGCTGGGTGTCAAGTCTTTGTTTGGCCTCAAAGGCAAATAGGAGTAAAAGGGAATAGGAATGTCCCATATTACAAATCTAAGATGATCTGAGTAAAGGCCCGGAGAAGGAAGTTTCTTAGGCCATTCACTTTGGCACAAATCTCATTTCAGGCAACTCAAATCACACCCATTGCAACTTGACTTTCTTTCAGTGAAAATAATCAAATTTGTTTTAAGTATTATTTTGACAATTTAGTTTCAAATTCACCACAGTAATTTTAGTGGTAGAGTTAGAATGAAAATGATGTTCTATCTAATCTGCATGCATAAGAGAACATGAGAAACAATACTCATGGTTGGAAGGGAGATGGAACAAGCCTTCTCTGTGAAACAAAGATGCCAGTGTGTGTAGTAATTCCCAGGTTTTTTAAATGACAGAAGTTGACTGTGACTTGTTCATTCAAACTGGCTAGTCCAATTAGCAGCTGTTTCCCCTTGCCTACCTTGGTTTGGCCAAGAATTGATCTGATGGATGGGGGATAAATAGGGCTAACTAGCTCTTCTGAAGATACACTACAGGTCTATGTTTGACATGGAGCCTAAGTCCAGGAAAGGCACAGGATATCCTACTTGGGACAGGATGAAGCATGAGTTCTGTCAAAGTGGGAGTCCCTAGGCTTTTACTGAATTTGCAGCTACTTTGATTTCAGTGGCCTTTTCATGGAATGAACTTGTCTCTTGGAGTGGCAGTTGATACGGTGGCAGGGAGAAAAAGGAGCAAATATAATCAAGTATTATTATTTCTGTATGGGTTAAAAAATGGTGCACCAACAGTGACTGAGAATCTTAGGTCTAAACTTCACAGGTAAGCTACAGAGAGAATATTTATGTTTTGCCAAGAATAGGTTGCCTAAACAAACTTGGTACAAGCTCGCTCTCTTCTGTTGAAATCCTTTACTTCCAAATTAGATTTGGTTTTTTGCATCCATTACTAAAAATGTAACAGCATTCAGAGGCACTATTACATCTGTTTCTCTAAAATCCACTTTAAGATAAAGCCACATAAGCTTCCACTCTCAAGGCGGTAAAAGATTTTGCATGAAAGAGAAGCCAAACCTCTAGTAGACTACATTAAAAAGCGTACATAGGTTTCTCGGCCAGTGGTCTACTAATTAGATACCACCATGTGGACTTGCTGTATTCTGCTGTTCTTCACTGTAATGCTCAACAGCAGCATATAATAGCAAGATTCTAATATTCTAATGTCAATTACCATAAACAACCCAAACTATAAACACTCATTTCAAGAATAAACTCATTTTAGGCACCATATACTTAAATCTCATTAAAATGTTAATAATCACTACTCTATGCACCATTATAAAACAACTGCTATAAAGCTTGGTTAAATAATTATTTTGATTTAAGTATCAAGTGATTGCATACTATCTTTTTAAACAGACAATATTCTGGAGTCCTAAACTGTTTCTTCAATATATAATATCTGTGTGTAAGTTCTATTCATTTTACAGAGTTTACTGCTTGCTAAATTTAAGGTTCAGTCCTGTTAGTCACTTCATTAAAGTCTCTCAAACATCTTCCTTATTGGGAGTACAAGCTGGACACAAATTTATTGCTGTGGAGAGATACTGTGAATAATTATAGCTGTCCACATTCATAGGTTCTTAATATATACATTATTTGCTAACAGTTCCCTTAAAGTAGTAAACAGCAGTTTTTCTATACTAGTATCAGTTGGACAAAATTTTTTTTCAGTCAGATTATTAATACTGCATTCTTATAAAGAGGGCTGTCAGCATATTAGCATCATTTGTATTTTAGCAGTTAATAACCCAAGCTAAAGCTTGCGTCATAAAAGTAGCCCTATTTAGAATGAGCATTTTTTCCTCTGGTGTACATGGTAAGGCAAACAATACAGAGGAGGAACCAAGGGCACTGAACAAACACTAGGGAAGAACTCAAAGCAAATGCAATCCAGAAAGAACAGGGGTCAGACAAAACTTGGTGGTGGGGCCGACAGGGGACATGTTATTTGAGGTTTAGTAAACAATTAGTGATTATGGTCAATAGCTACAAGGTTTTTTGAAAAGTCCTAAATTGTGTTCATAAAAACTGTAAATTAAGTATATAAAACTTTGTTAAAGTGGAAAGATCTAATCTTTCCTGTTCATGTAATACAGCTGTGCTAAATTATGTTTTTGTGGATGTGTTGTAATATATGAAGAACAGTTTTCAAAACCTTTTGTTACTGTTCTGAATAGCACCATTTTAAATCTAGCTTTCTAAGAGCTGGTGCATAAATCTATAATACATACTCCTTGTGTCTTAGATTAAACTTTTTACAGAGAGGAAATTGTGTTAGTTTCTTCTTTTTGGTAAATAAGTAAATTAATAGTGTAAATAAAATGAAAAAGTAATTTAGTGTGACATAAAACTGTAGAATTGTTGAAACAGAAGGAGAAGGAACCATGGAGGTTTATACAATACAATATTAATTCAAAGCATTTTTTGAAAATAGAATGTGGCAGACAATTACAGTGGCACAGATTTGACTTTACTGTTAAGGCTTTATCACAGACAGTCTAAAAAGCAGCAAGGCAGTCTACATGTCTAAAGTATGTATGCAAGTCCTAGAAAGAGAATGTTTTCCTCCATTTTGGTTTCTGAACTGTGGAACTACACTTCTCAAATTACAACAGTGAAATATGGAGCTGCCCTTTTCTACCATTTTGCAGAGGCAAGAATCAAATTAAGGATGGAATGTATATCCATGCAGTAGGGTGTACGTTTGTGTTTTTATCAGGTTTGGATTTGCTTGCAAAATAATTCATTCAGTTTTCAGAAGCAGTGACTGCTCAAAGAGTGCTGCTCAAAAAACAAGTCCTCCCTCAAAAAAAACCCCACTGCTGTTGAATTATCCTTCTACGGCAAGTGGCCGGTGTGTTCAAACTTTCCTTTAAATTTGCTTTGAGCAAATAGTTAAGGAGGCAAGTTTTAATACCCAACACCCAGGCATTAAAAGTGTATTAATGCAACTATTTTTAGATACTATAAATATATATACCTTAAAACAAATGCGTCCTCTTATCAGTCCGTAAGGAACAGGTCCATAGCACCTGGAATCTGTAGAATTCCTGAGATTATCACCTTCTAACCAAACATGTCCTTTAGGCACCTATGATTAAGCAAGAGTGAAATGTAAAAAGAAAATAGAATAGAATGGTATTAAGCATAGTTTGCCTTACAATATATTTTCTGATTTCTGTGTTCAGTATTTCAATACTGTATAATGAACTAATTTTTATTGAATCTAGTAAGACACAGTGCCAGATCTGGAGGGATGAGGAGTGTTCCAAAGTATCTGTTCTATCATGTGCTCAAAAACCAATGGTTTGCCACAAAAAATCCAAAATGAAGATGTAAGAGGTTAGAGCAATGTGACAGGGTCATTAATTTAATAGACTTCAAAAGAGGTCATTAGGATGTTGACTGAAAATCTGCCCTCCTGTCGCAGTAACAGCATGAACAGGGCAGCCACACACTCATCAACATCCTGGGGCCAGCACCAAGGCTAGACCTGTTAGTAGATTCATGATGAACTAACTGGTAATTGATTGTGACATCAATTATGAATAATCTCATCATTTTATCGGAGTAGGCTTGTCAAAGTTCTAATTAAGATCACAGTTCATTCTATGTGCAGGCAAAATCCACAACACATTATATTGCAATAATGATGATCACAAAACAGCAAATCCCTTTTTATAATTTGAAAATTAATGATGGTGACCTTATACTATATGACAAAGACCTTTCATTGCCTATATATATTATGCATTAACTATATTACATACCATAGATTCATGGCATTCACTGGCTCATTGACAAAATGAGAAATAGCAACATCACTGTATTAGTTACCTAAACAAGAGTATAAAACTTTCATATATGAAAAAGTTGCTACTGTAAATCTTAAACTAAGATTTCTGCTTGGAGTATACAACACTATTTTGATATGTTTTTTTAAAAAAAACATTTCAGATACAAACAACCTCTTACAAGTTACCAAACAAAATACTTAATAAATTATTTTTCTAACCAGTTTTTGTTTCTAAAATTCTAAACCATGCTGAAAATTTAAAAGTAGCAAATATTTTAAGTCTAGATAATATTTAATGTGGACTTTAAGTTAACATACAGTTTTCCAAAACCAAGTATGTACTTGAAACATTACTATGCCCACAGTTCAGAGAAAAAAATGGAAAAAAAAAATTTAAAAAGACTTCAAATGAAACTCAGACTTTGAGCTATATAAACATTCATATTTTAGAAACAAGCCACATGGACTCAGAAGTACAATAGTCTACGTGTACAGAATTCAAGGATAACAGACTAAACAAAATAAAATACCACTCTAGTAGCAAAGTTGGATGTAAACCATTAAGAACAAAACCAGGTCCCCCAGATAAACATTTGAGGAAAATGCAGTTGAAGTGTAATTGTTAGTACTTATAGGTATCTGGCCAGGTAACACTTACAGGGAACCCTGTCTTTAAATAAGCCTTTTAGGCTCTTGCTTAGTCACACTCCCGCCTGCCTGTTACCAGACCAGGATCTGAGGATAGCACGGTACCTGAGGGTCCCTTTGTGGAGCTGTGGCAAATGTATAAGCTATGGATTAAGAACCAACAGTTTGTCTCGAGATGACGGTGGCAAAGAGAGATACTCATCATGGAAAGCATATGTGAGCTTGCCCATCTTCTCCCAGCCACCCCCTGTACTCCTCTGGTGTCCAGGATCACAGAATGGTTTGGATAGGTGCGTTAGGCATGTCAGAGGGCACACATCCCTGCCTCATCATTTTAGGATCTACATGTGGAGGTGTAGACCAGCAATATGTCTAAATCCTTTTGAAACCTACTGATACTGTCTCCTTCCACAGTCCCCTGTATAAAGGAGCGCCGCCTTGTTTGTTTTCAACTGATCTGCTAGTTCTGTCAAAGTCCTCTACTTCTTGTTCTCCCAGTCCTTCAATGCAGGAATTCCATATTCACCTTGTCTGCCACCTTTGTTGTTTTGTAGGCTTATCAGATAGCTGGCATGTGCATGGAAGAACTTTCTCTGGGAAGGCCAGTTGGTTTCAGCTAGACGACTTTGGCCCTCCTCCTACCCAAGCAGCTTTGCAAACAAAATAACCAACCAGAAGTCAATTTAAAATAAATAAGTTTTTAAAAAATTCTATTCAGAGTCAAATAACCCTTGTAGAATATACATCTCATCACACATGGACATGTTTTTGATAGGTCTCTGTTTGAGAATGTACTGACATTCCTATCTTCCTGAAAAATTCTGTGGCATACAGCCTATTTAGAATGTCCAGCAGCAACTGTTAGGCTAGTTGGCTATTCGTCTTCACTTACTTGCAGTGTACCCACCTAAAACATTTATTGTGTCCATATCTTACATGAGTTTGTTTTTCAGGTGCATATTACAATGCAAAGCAGTGTTCTGACCTTCCTGATGCAAACTCTCCAGCAGCTACCAGAATTACAAATCATACATCAAACTACTGTCATTTTGAAGAACTATCTCAGCAATATGCAAAAAGGAGAAGCATGAATTACTATGAAAGGAAGATTTTTTAAAATGAAATAAAAAAGCAAATCCACATTAACATTTCACATTTCTGAAAAAGTGTCACTCCCTGCAGTGTGCTACTGTTTCACATGCTGGACACTACCAGCTCTCCTTCTGCTTTACTGGTTCCCGTGCTTTCTCGCTTTCCTCAATACATAGGCAGAACGTGAAGCTCATCTGATACCATGTGAAATAAGGACCCACTCATAACACAGGTACATCCAAACACTTCTAGACCTTCCCATCTTTCTTCCATGCTCCAAAAGTATAAAAAATAAAGTGCTTTTGCCAGCTGTGGCATATCACTGCTTCTAATACTACTAATAATTACATGTCTAGACAAGATGTTCATAGTTTGCATTATAGGTAACATCTGCAATAAAGTATATTCCTTTATCCTGGAATTCACCATTTATGTTGAGTTTCATAGTTCTCCATGGAAGGTATGACAGGACCCTATACCTCGATATTTGTCGTTAAGAGTACTGTCACAATGTATGATTCATCTAGAGATAATACAGTATAATACCTTCGTATGGTGCCTGTCCATCATCTAGGCACTTCACTACAACCTAGAATTAAGACAAGCAAGAAAAAAAATCACATGAATTACATGAAAATGTAAAACCAAATACTAGTGACAGGCCATAATCATTAATTTAAAAAAAAAAAAAGTTGTTTATATCCCTTTGAAATAAAGGCTAAAGCCAGAATCCTTCAAGGGTTTATGCCAAGCTATTTCTAGACCACATCACTCATTTCAGTGGGATTGCCCACAACAAATAAAGTTAACTTTGAGTATCAACCTTCACAGAATCAGGACCCAATCTGAAATGCCTCAAAGCTATGCAAGCACAGTAGCTAGGAATAAGATACATTTGTAACCAAAGAAAAAAAAATAACCATTGAAAACTTCTATTTGTAGTAAGAATACATTAATTACACACCAGTAGGCTGCTACTGCCAGAAAACCCAAGACACAGGGAAGGCCACTTGCTTGACGATTCACAATGTTGCATTTTGGTATCTACAGGCCATGGACCATGAACATCTTAGACAAAATTAATTGTATCCAAGAAGTACAACTGAAATCAGAGTTACCATTACTACACAAAGATTGTGAATAGAAAAAATACTGATGAGAATGCCCAAAGCATTTAACTTAGGCTGGGCAGCATTTCAGTTCTCCCTTACACATAGGCCAGAACTAAGATGTGAAAGTCTCACAAGCCCAACAACTGAATTTTCACATAACTAACTAGTGGGTCCCATGCAAACCCAGCAATTCCACAGCAGTGCAGGTTCATGTGAAAACACACTGCGTCTGATCCTCTGCAGACTGTCTGCCTCAGCAACCCTTGTGCCTCTGGTTTTGTGCAGATTATCTGAGGATTTATTTCCAAGGAACAGCAGTTCTCAGGCAGAACCAGTTATCTGAGGTGCAGCTTATATGCATGAGAATACAGGACACTGATCAGACACGACTCTTCCCCCTTCTCCCTTCCAAGGCTTGGAGGGCTCTAGTACAGGAGCAGATAGACCAGAAGAGCAAGATTATCATTTACAACAACTGAGCTTGTAGCAGTAGCTTATTCTGTTTCACCTCAGATAAATAAGCATCTTTCACTCTGACAAACTGGCTAAATTTGCAGGGCTGTTGTCATTTACTTAGTGGCAAAGTAGCAAAACTGAAGTATAGGTCAGGTATTTGATGCATACTTACTGGCATAAAACATTCATTTACATAAATGGCAGGGGTGGGGGCAAATCAACAAAGAATTATTCTTCTGGTCTTTTTACATGACACCAAACTTTGTTCTTTGAGTAATCTCAATAACTTCAAGAGATGAGGTGCCTGTGCTGCATTAACAGGTATAGTAGAAAACTAATATACTGCAAATAAAATTAACATTAAATTATCTGCCTCAAAAATACCCCCAAACCCAACAAAATTAAAATAGACTTTTGTGGTTTGGGTTGGTTTTTTTTGTTTTGGTGGGGGGGTCTTTTTGGTTTGTGATTTTGGGGGACTTTGGGGAGTGTGAGGTACTAAAGATGGAAAAATAGGGATTTTTAACAAATAAGTGGAGAATTATAAACACCAATCTGTTGCAATCTCTCCTTTTGGACAAGCAGTCTGTGTTTGTCAAAGAACATCAGCACGTACAATCAGCTGGGAGTAGATGAAGTTTGAACTTTCATAAGGTCACAGGTATTCAAATCACCTCCAGCAATATCAAAGTTTCAAACTTAAGAAGAACTTTAAACCATTCCCATCTTTTCTTTTCAGTTCAGAGGCTTCCTTCTTGAGCTATGATAAGAACTAATCTCGGTGCTGGACAAAAGAATAAAGTCTGCAAGTTCTCATCTATCCCTACTAAGGTCTATTTAAGTGCCTCCTACTTTGGTACAAGCAACAAATGTAATTGCTTCATGGCCTGCGGGTGTTCATTTAACAAAAGAAGCTTTTGTGAATAAACCACAGGTGTTACCTTTCTTGATTAAAGTGAAATATGATGAAAGAATCTACAATATCAAATGACAAATTTACTAAATACTGGTTAAATTGCCTTATTTAAGTAAATTGCATCTAGTTAGGATAAAATATACACCATAGAAATGCAGGAGTTTCTATACACTCTATACTTTAAGTCTCACATAACTAGTCCTTAATCCTTTATTTATTAATTCAGAACCAAGAGTGAATAATGCTTAACAGATACTCTTTTTTTAATGATCCAGTTCCTCTAGACACCACTTCTGTAGGCTTTATCATAAATGTTCATATTAAAGTTGCCATCTATATAAAACCCAACAATGTTGATTAGCTCAATATTTTCAAAATCAGCATAAGCATTTACATCTCCTTTTTTGTGCTAGAAAAAGATATGAAATGGTAGCAACCACACTGGAACTTTAACTGTATAGCAGATCTTAAATCAACATCTTCTAAGTATCACTAAAAGGCTGAATTACCTGGGATTTAATACTTCTTGAAAGAATGTAACAGAATGATTTTACCTTAAATTCGTAGGTACTTCCAAACAGTTCAGCATTCTCCTTTTACTTATTGAACAGCTTAAGCTGCTTGTGAATTAGACATAGGCCTAGTTTGTTTAAATACACATATTAAAAAGAATATATTATGACCTTGTCGAGATTATTATGAGAAAAGATGACAATGAAACACTAACAGAAACACAGAAATTAAATTCACTGTGATGAAATATTTATATTATTAATTCATTCCCTAATAAAGTATTTGGTAGTTTTAATAGAAAATTTATAAAAATATGAGGACTTTCTATCTTTAAATTTTGAAATTAATTATTAACCAATATTAAAACCACATAGCCTTCAATGGTAGCAATATTAACTCATATACAACAAGGAAGCCAAGGTATATTAACTTAGATTTGAATTTGTAAGGCATTTTTCTCTATCATGCAAGCACACCAGTTGAGCATTGTTCTTTAATAAAAATTTGAGGAAGCTGTTACAGTAATCTGTCAAAGCATTCATTATAGTTATTTGAATGTTTGTTTTTTAACCACTGTTGCTCCTTCTAAACTTTGTGTAATGCACAAATAACTACTGCTGTTCCTGAGCTTGCTTACTTGGAACTTAAAAGGTTTGATCACTGCACTCGCTGCTTTGTGGGAAAGGTCACAGAACTTTCACATCAGAAATATCTATGCCAGTCAAATGATAAACAGATATGCTCTCTCTCAGTATCACTTTTTGGCTCTTGCAAAAATTTCTAACTGTGTTAACTAATACTTCAAACACTTGCATGTGTTGTTTACTTCTATAAATAGTCTCATTTAATATTCAGATCTAGAGCATATTGTTAAATGCTGATATGAATCAGCGTGAAAAGCTATATAACCAGTTTTAAAAATATCTAGCTGCAACCCTAAATTTAAATTATTAGCCATCATTGCTTTTCTAAATAAAATTAAAATTAATGGAATTAAAAAATAAGCAAATATTACTGTCATGAAGAATAATGTGCAGGTTTTGCACACACTTTTTACAACCTCTCTCTTTGCATTAAAACAATGGTTCTCTTCTGAAAACAAAGACACATTGCTTTAAATAGTGAAAAATGATCTAAGGTTTTTAATACACTAGTTTTGAAATTTTCATATTTTACAGATGTTCATAGGCCAAAACTGTCAAAAATAAATCTCCTACCCACATCTTGGAACTCCTGAGAAAAAATCAGAATATCATGGAATCACAGAATGGTTTGGGTTGGAAGGAACCTTAAAGGTCCTCTAGTCCCAACCCCCCTGCCATGGGCAGGGACACCTCCCACTAGACCAGGTTGCCCAAAGCCCTGTCCAACCTGGCCTTGAACCCTTCCAGGGAGGGGGCAGCCACAGCTTCTCTGGGCAACCTGTGCCAGGGCCTCACCACCCTCATAGGAAAGAATTTCTTCCTTACATCTTATCTAAATCAACCCTCTTTCAGTTTAAAACCATTACCCCTCATCCTATCCCTACACTCCCTGATACAGAGTCCCTCCCAGCTTTCCTGTAGCCCCCTTGAAGTACTGGGAGGCCGCTGTAAGGTCTCCCCGGAGCCTTCTCTTCTCCAGCTGAACAACCCCAACTCTCTCAGCCTGACTCCAGCCCCCTGATCATCTTCATGGCCTCCTCTGGAGGCAGGTCCATGTCTTTCTTATGTTGGGGGCCCCAGAGCTGGACACAGCACTGCAGGTGGGGTCTCATGAGAGCAGAGTAGAGGGGGAGAATCCCCTCCCTCAACCTGCTGGCCACACTTCTCTTGATGCAGCCCAGGACACAGTTGGCTTTCTGGGCTGCGAGCACACATTGCTGGCTCACAGTCAGTTTTCCATCCACTAATAGCCCCAAGTCCTTCCCCACAGGGCTGCTCTCAGTCCACTCATCACCCAGCCTCCTCTATTTGTGCTTGGGATTGCCCTGACCCACATGCAGGACCTTGCACTTGGCCTTGTTGAACTTCATGAGGTTTGCATGGTCCCACCTCTCCATCCCTGGAGGTGTTTAAAAGACTTGTAGATGTGGTGCTTAGGGACATGTGTTAGTGGTGGACTTGGCAGTGTTAGCTTAAAGGTTGGTCTGGACCATCTTAAAGGTCTTTTCCAACACAAATGATTCTATGATTCTAAAGTGTAGGTTTGAGAACAAAAAAATCCATGGGTTCAAATCCCAGCTGGAACTTACTGGTTAAAACACAAAACCCATTACCATCACTGGTATGCCCTGGACAAAGGCATACCTGTACAGAGTTATCTAGCCAATAAGCCTGGTAGCAAGAATGGACAATACCCAGCAGGTTTACGCTCCATCAGGAATGACCTGACTCTTTGCTAATCAAAAGCCTCAGCTCTGCATGTTCTCAGTATTTCAGACAGTTGGAAGGTCTTAGCTAGTACGTATAGAGGAGGAAAAAAAAAAAAAGAATAGGTCCTTCATTCAGATGTGAATGTGATAGAGGCACACTAAAACTTGTGCTCAAAATCCTCAGTGAGTCCTTGAGTATTTGGTTTCATCATCCCGAGCAGCTTCCTAGAAGTTATTACTGAACTTAGATCAGAGGAATAACAGAATCTTAAAACTTGAAGGTTCAAACTGATCTGACCAGTACAGCCAAGACTATTCCACAGAGGAAAAGCATCTAGTGCTATAAATTCAGAAATAAGTAATCCTGAAACAACCTTCCCTCAAATCAACGAGATTTCTTTATGGTTTTCCTTCAGTAATGAGTTGGCTGAGCAGAAGAACCAGGGCAATGTGTCAGAGCCTGGGTAGTGCTGTCCCAACCCCAGTGTAGCTGGCCTGCACTCAAGACCAACTAATACGGTGCAGCTGTCTCATCTTGGGTCAGACTGTGGGGCAGAAAGAGCTGTTTGAGAAAGACATGTAAGAGACCTCGGTGAGAGCTCATTCAGGAGCTGCGGTTAAGCTGAGCCTCCCACTGCTGTCCCATGCCTGAGCTATGGTGCAGTCCTGCCTGTGTCTGGCCACCCACCAACCTGGCCCCACAGACATTAGGATAAGCTACAGTGAAGGGTACCAGTGCTGTTGGGTCAAGTCATGCCACTTGTATGACCCTGAAGTATCAAAACCAAAACTGCAAGGGTAAAAAGACCAATACACATGGAGCAGAAGAAACCCTGGAAATACTGGGAAGTAGACTGATAAAATTATTCGTGTTTCTTTTCCCTTGAATAATTTAGTTTTGACAAATCAGAATTTTGATTTAGAATTACTTATCAGAAAATTCAAGATTAGCTCTAGTCATGAACTCTCTGTACTGGGATATAGGGGGATCTGCAAACTGAACAAATCTGCAAATTAAATATACCAAATCAGTTCTCCTTTCCCACCAGACATTTAGCATACCTGCTGCTTAAAATTATGGCATAACTTTCTCTCAAGTCTCTAGAACACTGGAACTAAGGAGAAGAAGAAAGATTAAGATAATTCCTTTCTCCTGAGTGCCAACTATTAAAATTTAAGATTACTGGAATACTAAACCATGAGTGTAAACTAGCTATTAAGATACTAAGGAAAAAGGAAAAAGGACTCGCCTTTTGAGAACTTCATTTTTAATTGCTATTTAGGATATTTTAGAGAGACTATCCAATGGTATTGAGCACTCTGAAATATCAAACTACTTTTCAGTATTTTACGTTGTGCATCCAAAATCTGTAGTACTGTCTAGTAAGATTTTGTGTTGTTTACATTAACATTATGTTATCCTTAGTACCCACATAATATTCTTACTGCATTTGACAAGGACTGTTTAAGAGTTAATAGCGCTGTGTAAGACCACTTCTCTGATCTGCAAACACAGTAAGATGCATTATCTTGGGAATTATGTTAGCTCTAGAGTTAACCACAGGATGAAGAGATGCCATCTCCGCAATGACCCTCATTTTAGCACAAGGTAAACATACTTCCCCCACATCAGCTAGTCTCACAGCATTAGTGGTGTGTTGTGATTGATTACCAGCAGAGTGTTGCTGAGATATGGATTTGTATCTCAGCTTTTTATCACTATGACTTGCAAAAGGCAGTTCCTTATTTACAGACTCTAGCTGTATTAAGTGACATTATTAGGTACTACTTTTGTTTAAGTGACACAAAGGCTTAGCATATTGGTGGTTTATGACATACAAGCTGTTTTAATCTGATGACTTACCCCTCACTTTTTCAATTTGTAAATAGGAACTGCAGCACAAGAACATATGGTACTAAAGAAATTAAAGCTAAAGTAAATGGCATTAAAACAAACTCAAATATAACAATAGGATACTCAATCTGAATTATAAACCTGGATCTGTATTAAGACTTTTTAAAACAGGAAGTAAAAAACTAAATATGAAAATTAACCTTTTAGGTGTTTTTTTAAAGGTCATTTCAGGGGTTTACTGTGATTGAGTAATTTCCTCATTAACCCTCATTACTTAGATCTTATAGTTAAATGAATAAAGCAGTAAAGATATTTTTTATTAATTGAAACTAGGTCTGAATACATTACTAAAAATTAGTTCCTTACCTTTTTAACTTTTGGGTTCATACCACATTGCTTCTGATACAGTGAAAATATGTTATGCCTTCTTAAATGTTTATTACAGTAAATACACTTGTTTATATCTATAAACACCATCACTGAGCACAAAACCAAAAAAGAGTCCAGCAAAACTGCCAGCCTAATACTCATATTCCATACCAAATATCAATAAAAGGGCAATGAAAAGAAAAATTACATTTTCCTAACTGTGTAATACTATAGCAGCTTACTCAAAAAAGGAATTTTGTTACACTTTTCATGTAAATCGGAAGATTTCCCTCATTATTACTCTGCAGATAAGATCCAACCTCTAGCATATGAACCACCATAAAGGGTCCAAAGTAAAGATGTTCCTTAGGTACTTAAATTTTAATTTAAGGATGTGCTTAATTTATACAATCAATTTGATATGTGGGATTAGTTCCATCAGCTTGTAATCCAACAATGACTCCATCAAAGACAGGTTTTTCGTACAGCCTTACACTTTAAGTGTACTCTGACAAAAATAATTTTTCACAAAGGATGCATTACTTCAACTAAGAGCAGCAAAAGTATTTTTATACCACTGTAAAGGTTTTCACATGACTGCCA
Source organism: Strix aluco (assembly GCF_031877795.1). Taxonomy (NCBI): domain Eukaryota; kingdom Metazoa; phylum Chordata; class Aves; order Strigiformes; family Strigidae; genus Strix; species Strix aluco. Next base: position 4,378,299 of record NC_133946.1, on the reverse strand, counting down.
CTGCTATAATGCATGTCTACTCAACTGAAGTCTCTCTTTTTGGGACAATGTATTCAATTTATTTTTTTTTAATTATTTTTCATTTTTATTATAGCTTGGAAAGTTGGTTTGGGTTGGGGTTTTTTTAATCTATAGGTATCTACCTTGGTTGGCTGCAGCAATAAAGTATCTCATCTATGTAATTTTACAGAGAGAAAATTGTAAACAGAATTCTCCATTCCCCTACCTATATATATAAGCCATCCTGAGAAGTATATTCATGAATGAAACAGGACTGGAAGCAGGATCTCATTTTAGCATTCTCTTAGGCTTCAGAATAAGAATCATGTATGATAGTGCTTCTAAGCACAAAAATCCCTAACTTAAAATCTGTAAAATATGCCAACACTAACACTAACACAATGCAGACTAAGCACAATTCCTACTAACATGACTACAAGGATTCTCCTTTTGGGGTGACAACAGAAGCAGCTGCTTAGAGGTGATTTCACTCTCAGCTGTAAGTGTTGCACTGCCATTATTTTGACATCTCCAGTGACTGGCTAACTCCTAATACCTAATCGTTAGTTGGCAAACACCAGCGAAGAATGAAGCAGAGGTTCAAACTACCTAATTTGGTAATATTTCCGGTACCTGATACTTTATATTCACTGTACTATAATAAACTTGCAAACATGACTAACTCTTCACTCTCACTCCCCAAAACAGGAGACAATTTAGTCAAGGAAAGCTGAGTAGTTCACTGCAACAAAAACAAACTCTCTGACCTTACACACTTTGGAGTCACTGTATTCAAGTATCACTCAGATTTCTCATTTTATAAAAAGCTGTTAGTAGCCTAATATAAACAACAAAACCCATGACAACTTCTAGGCTTTGCTCACTTAAGGAGTGCCTGCAATTGTACCTTTCTCTGGCAGCTAGACACCCCAGACAGCACTTCTGTCCATTTGGGATCCTAGCCAAGGCCTTTCCTCAGTTTCGACAATCTTTTTTCCTAGTACTCAACTCAGGTTAATTCTTCTCAAGGATGTTCCTTGGTTCCTTGGCTGAAGATGACTTGAGGAAGAAAGTCTGGGTGGCTTTGTAGGATAATAGTGTGACTAGGGGCCATTAACATGATGTGGCTGTGAAAAAGCCAAATACATAATGGTTGGACTGGATGGTCTTCAAGGTCTTTTCCAGCCCAGATGATTCTGTGAAAACAAAGGGCCAGTTCTCTGTATATCTGCTGCTTCTATTTGCTTTGAAGAAGGTTGTATCTGAATTAGAAGTGCATTCCCTAAAATAAGGAATCTGTTTAGACAATTACCTAAACACAGACGCGTATCACTTTTTCCCTCCCCAACAAGAACAATTTACTTAGTGAATAATCTAGTGTAAATGATGAGCATAAAGTGCAGATATCTATGCTGAGAATCTACTCTTCTGTAAAGGAAGCGTCTCCTGAACAGGTGGTAAGATCTACCTCTTCAACCACCACTAAAGATAGGAGGAAAACAGATACGCACTAACAAACGACAGCATTTCCATTTAGATCATTCCTCCCCCTAGATACAAGTTATGATGTAAGAACTAAGAAAGCTTGCATGTCACTTTGCTGTATTTCCACACATTTGCCTTTGCAAAATACATGCACAGGAAAACAGGAATTAGACTCTGCGTTCCTCATCCCCTCATTCTCCTTACATTTTGTATTAAACTTGAAGACAAGACACCTAGGGCAGAAATTGTTCTGCTGGATATTCATTTGATTACCTCAGGGTTTCCAGAAAGGCTGACACCCTGTTGAGCACAAATCTTTCCTGAATTTCCGTTTCAAGACTAAGACAATTGAGGAACAAGATGCTCAGAGAAACTCAGTTTGCATCTTCTGTCAGTGTACACAGAATTCAGATTTCCATTTCAGATCATTCTGTTCTGGGAAATTTGTATTTCATCTAAATTACTACTCCCATAGGAGCTAGAAAATTTCTTCAACTTGGTAAGAAAGGTATGTTGGAGTTCTGTGGAGTTTATTTTTTTCCTTGGTTAAACAGTAACACAATTTGCTTTATGGAAAAACTAAATGCTCTGTCCTCGCCTTCACTATGTAATAGAGAATGAGTTCCCTCTTTCTGTCCATGAGTGGCAGAAGTGGAAACAGAAGGTCCAGTGGTACTGGCACTTAATCAGAAGGTCAGATTAGAGGCAGGTGCCTGAAAGGTCTTGCCTCAACACTGGAGTGGAAGAAACAACAAATTCAATCCCTCAGAACAGGGTATGAATCATATCCTTGCTTTCTGGTCCTAGGTCGTGACTAAATCCAGACACCAAATCTAGACACAACATTGACAAGAATTTTGCCATCGATTTTAGTAAGGACAGACTCCACTTCAGCTGCTTAATACAAATTAAGCAATGGTACCTGAAGGCACACTGGTGAAGTCAGATCTCTTTAGGGTAGCTAATCTCTTAAAAGATTTATCTATTACAGACTGTAGCTGGCTGCAAGGAATGTGCCATAAAATTCTCTACCTTCACAGTACAGGACTTCAGCTATGGACCAGATGCTAATTCTTCTTCTAATTGTGAAGATGAAGAAGATATGAAAAAGCAACAGAGTATCTTGCTTTTAAGATTCAATACACCTGTGCAAAATCTGATGTCTCCTCAGCATGCTGAGCAGAGGTAATGGTCAAACAAGCTTTTGGGAAAAAAAACCTCTACATTTTTCTGTGATCATGATTTCTGATGATTCTTCCAATGGTAGTCTAAAAAGAAGTCAGTGAAAACATTTTGTCACAAATCTTTCCAAACATCTGTTAAGTCTATCTGTGTAAGGACAAGTGAGCACATTAAGGGTATTTTTTTCATTTTCATCTCATTTTGTTACCTGACTTTTTGGACAAGTTAGGAAAATTACTACTTTTCCAACCATACTCAGAAAAATTAAAATAGTTACACTGAAATAAAGAGATACACTAAAGTATCTTTTTGAAAGCACAATCTTCAAAGCAGAGACAAAGTTTTCACTTCTTAGTGTTTTAACAGAAACAGTTTGGCCTTAAAACCAAGCCCTTGAGTCTGTCATCTGTACTACACTTTATGCAGAGATTTTTTAGCGTATTCTTCCAGGGAAGAAGACCTAAGCAAAGGGCAGAGCAAAAATATCCTCTGCCTACACTTCCTACAGAGACAAAAGACACCGAGAAAGAGAGCTTGCCATAAACAGTTTACAAATTACATTTTACTGTACATATCCAAGAAGAAAGAATAATTTATCAACGTCATACTTTATGATGATACTCAAATATTGCAAATCCTTTACAGACTACCAGGCCTACTTAACCAATCATTAATTTACAAAGCAAGAAACTCTAATACTTACATAGCTGTGACTCTTAAGGAAATCTGAAGGGTTGCTTGTGCAGACTTTATCCCCTTCCAAGCCAATTACTCTTTTACAGATATTTGATTTGGGGTCATTTGGGCTTTTCACAATTACAATATCTCCTCTGAGAGGAAAAAAACAGAAACAAAAACAAACAGAAGAACTCTGAGTAAAAACTGTTTGGCTGAATGTATGCGCAGCAGTGTGTATACTCCAAAAATATTCATGTACGTTAAAGATACTTCTGCTGAAAATTCTTGTCTACAATTTTGGTGTTTTCAGTTTTACTCAGGGTATAATTTTACATACAGTTTAAGTACATCTGGAGAGATTCTTTGTTATTTAGATCATTTATGAAACGTCTAAGACTGCATTTTAATTGATAATGCCCTGATTAAATGAACGCCATTTAACTTGACCCTGTTGCTACATAAATATGGAACTGAACAGATTCCGTGTTCCTAACTGCTACTGACCAAATGTTATTCTTCCAATGGAACTTCAATGTCTAACCTGAGTTTGTAAGACCTTACATTACTTTTGCCTCCTGATTATATACGTTAGATGGTACAGTGAAACAGTTCAAAATAAAATGGGTGAGGGTCTTGAGTCTCCTGTGCTCTACAACACAAGAATAAAATGACATTTGATAAACAGTACTTATACAATTTGGTCACTTTCCTACAACCTATCTGAGCGCAGCAATACCTAGAGCTTGGTTTTCAAGTACGACGTAACTACTCAGAGAGGAGATGTTACACTCACACAATAGAACTGTTTTAGGAAAAAAAAACATGGGAATTTTTCCATGTTTTTGGACAAACCTGTAAAAGTGTCATAGACTATACCCTAAATTAATTCAGGCAAGTTGTTCAACGGGCTGTATGTGCTGATTATCTTCCATCAGACACAATGAGAGAAGATTTATGAAAAATTACAATTTAGAAACAGAAGAATATATGAAAAATAAAGGATGGATAGAATGTGGTTATTGACAAGCTCTGGCAAACAGAATATAAAATCTTGTCTTAACAAAGCAGCATACTTTCGAATGCAATAAAAGTGACGGCTAAGATTCTCCGAAAAGACAATATCAGAATTTTGAATGGTTGGTTCCATTGAAGGTCCAGAACACTGCAAATTAAAAATAAATGAGAAAAAAATTACTATTTCCAATTACTTTTATCTAAAATACATTAACATTCAAATTATTTACTAATAAGTTATAAAAGGCATAACGTAAAGAACAACTAAAAAAGGGAGATCCTCCAAGAAACATCCGATACATTTAAAAGGTGAGGACAGCCTCCAGAGAGCCTCTAACTCTGTTACAGCTCCATGTTTGCTCAGGACTGGTCCTGACCTGTGCTAGGTGCTACGAGCCCCAACAGGTTCATTTCAGCACCTACTCTGCAGGAAATGATTAGAGGCAGCACTTGAAGCTCTGCCAGCTTACCCCTTTCTTTAGCCTCTGTAAAAGAGAATCATCACAGAAGCTGAATGAGCAGCTCCCAGCCAAACTCCCCTGTGTCCAGCAGCAGTATCTGCTAGGTTTAGAACCTGGGGCAGAGAGGGAGGGAACATAAAACATCCAGAAATCTGCCCAGAGTTGGAGAGAAGAGCATTTCCTATGGCATTATTAGTGACTCCAGTCTTTCTGGAAGAATGTTCTCTCTGCAAAATACTTCATCATAGTTTCCCATTTGCTTCAGTGATGCCTCAAGCATTAACTTAGCAAAAAATACCAATGCCTAAAGTCGAAATAACTTTCATAAAGGCTAGACCTGCCTCCAAAACAATAGGCATTTACTAAACATGCTTTGAAAAAGCTTTAAAGAAAACGAAGAAAGCTGAAATATTGGCATTATCACATATAACAATTTCAGTATTACAGTTTTATTTTCTTTTAAATGTCATGAAAATGAAAAGTTACCACAACAATTCCTCCAAGGTACTCAAAGGCACAATGTGCTATGCAGCCATATTGCACAGTATACCCAAGAAATCGCAAGGTTTTTCCTAGGACATTGCGAAGCATGGTACAGTGTTACGTCGCTCAGCTGGTTCTAGTCTACAGTAAAACAGAAGAATATCATTCATTTGATAACAAACAACCTAACATTTACAAAACTATCTTTTGTGTCTAACAACTGATGGACAGTATTTTAAAAAAAAAACAGTGAATAAAACCAGCAAATAATCAGACATATCTGAGGCAATAAATATAGTTTAAACTCAAATGCCATCAAGAAGTTTTTAATTTACTACACAGACTCTTCCACATGTACAATCAGTGGACCCCTCTCACCACCACATTAGTGAGACTCAGTTGAGTGGGAGCTGAAAACAAAAACACCTTTGCCAAACTAGAGAAATCAACAGGAGAGAATGGTGTCAGCGCTCCCCGCTGACTCAGCTGGGCTTCTTTTAGTCAAGAGAGCCAACAGGTTTACCTGCCACATGTCTAAATACCTGCAATAGTTATGAGAACATCCTCCCCTCCACTAGGTTTGGATGAATGGAATCTAGAAAGCTGTAATCATTCCTTTCAATGCAGGCTTTGACTTCCTGAAAGGACCACATATTGTAACTCAGATGCAATTATTTATTAAATAACCCTTGATAGAGTTGTTTTAACCACGTGAAGACAGTACAACTTAAATCATCTTTTTTTCTTCAAGCACTAGTATTTAAAACTGAACACAGCAGCAAAACAGAGAAGCATCAAACCATCTTAAGTGATCTGAAGATGTTTCACAACTGAAATTACATTCACAGAAAACTGCAGTAATCAAGTAGTCAACCAAAACTTTAAAAGCAACTTGACAATCAAATGAAAAGTGGCTTGAAGAACTAGACAAAATTAAGGATAATAGAGTCCTGAATGGCTTGCCTAAGTAAGACTATACTAGGAAAAGAATACAGTTGTTGATAGGAATTCTGGAGGTTTTGCAGAGTTTTTCTTTGACTAGAGTTCCATTACCAAAATACTTGCATATAAAAATAAGGCATTAGGTCTTTCTGTTCTCAGCTACAGTACAGTGGCATAAGTTCTGCAGCACATAAAACTGTATATATCTTCTGACCCCCTCCCCCAAATATTTAAGTCAAACTCTGATGATCAGATGTAATTCCTGCAATGCTAATCTAACGCAGATGTTTCCTTACACCAATTTTTTTTATATATATTTCTCCTAAGGAAGTGAAAAACACACATACTGAAGTAACTGAAGCAAGTTTTACATTCTGCCAGAAACCTGTCCCCCTTAAACTCAGTATCAGCTTTATCATGAACTAAAACCACAGCAAGATTTCCCTCATTTACTAAAATGCGTCAATATAGCTTGCTACACAAATGCAGTAAGTTGAAAAGAAAATTGCTGTGTATACAATATACCCTACTTAATAATGAACTCAAGACCTTCCCTTCTATATTTCATTATGTTTTGCTATTTAAATGCAGGAATTTAAAAGTGCATAGCTTTACTTGCACAGTGTTCTCTAGCAGTTAATGGAAATTTTGCCTGAATACAGTCAAAAGTGGCTTTTGTTCTTTGCATTTAGTATTTATTTATAAAGAAAAAAAGACAGTCATTCTTGGGGAAAAATGTTCTCTATGAAGCTCATTTCCTTATTCCAAAATGATGTGGTTTTGCTTTTTGGTTTGGGGGTTTTTTGGGTGGGGGTTTTTTTTGGTTTGTTTTTTTTTTTTTTTTTTTGGTTGGTTGGTGTTTGGTTTGGGGTTTTTTTGGTTTTGGGTTTTTTTGTTTGTTTGTTTGTTTTTTTTACATAAAACATCTCTAGAATAAATCCACTTAAACCAATCTGTGATTTATCATCCTTAATCTTAGCTAATGAGTTTCACAGCAATGACCCAAAATACAACAGAAAACAGAAGAGTCTTGAATTGTTTCATTAGCACATGCAGTGCCCAGCACACTGCAGGACACCCTGTAGAAACTGAAACAGCTTTGCTGTAAGCAAAATGCACTTTCAGCAGAATTTATTCTGGAGAGCCAGAAAAGTGATTTGCTCTTCTCAACCCAGTACATTATAAAAAGCATGGACGAACTCCTTACTCTGAGCCAGAAACATGTTACAGGTGATAAAAGGAAGATGGAGTGACAGCAGATCGATATGAGTTGCACAACTAGTGTGAATTAATGACCACAACTATCTTTTGAGATAAGGCCACCATCAATACTTCTTAACAGCACCTGCTAGAAAAGTAGCCTCACATTGCTTCTCAGTTGAGGCAAACAGAAAAATACTGCACAACCATCCTGCATTTCAGATCCGTGCTATTCCGAAACATTAATATATTAAGACAGTATAGAATTCAGGCTCCTGTGAATATTACAGGTTAAAAGGAATTGTATAAACAATTGTTTATACAATTGGTGACCAGAGTAGGTATTGTTGATTGCACTAAATGGAATGGTAATGACAGACTCATTAAGAGAAAATGTAATCCTCTCAAGCCAACAGCTATCAGGCTATAACTAAACCATTTTTTTATTATGAAGCTACAAACAACTGCTATGTGTCTCTGAAAATCAGTTTCAAACTGATTGCAACTGATTTCCTGTTAGACTCTGGATGACATGTACTTCCCAATAGTTACACTGCTTCTCTTTGGTGTCTTTTGAGTAACTCTGAATTAGGAGAGATAAATTTGTAAATCATTCAAGGAAAGAAGGGGTTCAGAGCGAGCATTACCTACTGCTAGAGCTGTCATGGTAAAAACTAACCATAAGTATAGAACATGAGTGAAGAGGTCTCAAATTTTGTTTCCAGTTTTCTTAAAATAAATTTTTAACCCCCAAAACATGGATTTCACCAGTCCCAGGTTAAACATGTGGCACTATTTTTAATTTTTTGGTTTTTTTAAATGCTCAGGCTTATCAGATGTTCATGATAATGATGAAAAAATTCTTAGCTCTTATAGAAGGCTTTTTATTACTACTCAAAAAAGTTAATTTCAAGGCATAGATATACACCTAGATTATACACAGTTTGAACCTAACAAGACAACTTCAGAGAATTCGGGGGTTTGTTTTTAACATTAAAGATCCATCTTTAGACATCTAATGTTTATTCCACAGAGTAACTACAGTCCTGAAGGTTTCCATGTAGTTTTAAGTAACAACTTCTAGTTAACAAGTGAATGGTTGTAATAAGAGTAAGCCCAGCCAAAAAAACCCAACAACTCTAGTTGATTAAAAAAACCCACAGAGTATTTCTCTTACAATTGTTCTACCTTAAGCATCAGTAAAATATAATTGTTTTCTCAGAAAACTATTTATCAGTACAATTTTAAAATAATGCCATACTCTTGATCACAAGGAGGCAAATAGCTCAACGTTTTTCCACATCACACAACTAATTTTAATACAAAGTGCTGTTGGCAGGCAACTCCATCAGATACAGCATAAGACCATTAAGCACAATAAAACAAATTATTTAAGTCACAGGCCCCTTGAAAACTTAATGGATCTGTTGTATAAACAATCTTATCACAGAACTAACAGCATAAAATCTGTTGTAATTACTTCCAGGTACTACCTACTATCATATAGTAGGTAGCTGAAAATTTTATACTGAATAAATGTTGTTTTTATACAGAACATAGGCATTGATTTAAAAAAAAAGTTAAACATTCGTATTTATCATGTAGAATACAATTTGGTTATTTTACAAGAACTGTATAGTTTATCCCCTGCAGCAAATAAAATGCAAAACGTAATTACTATTATCTTCTGTTCCCTTTTCCTTACATAGCCTATGCCTTCAGCATTTGATTTTGTTTGTTTGTTTATAAAATTAATCACAGCTAGCAGGGTGGAAATCACTTTGAGCCTCATGAATGACATCCAAGAGATGGGAAAGGATTAGTTCTCAGTTGCTGCCAGTTATAGCGCCAGGTGGCTTTTTCTGCAGTGAAGGTGTTACCGATAATCCCATTACATTGGTACTAAATCTTGCAGACATCAAAATTATCACCAAGGTTCCTTTTCATCCCATCCTTTCCAAATGACTGGAAGTCGCTTCACCTGAAAGAAGTCAAATCCACATGCAGCTGCTGTTTTAGCAGCCAGCGGACTCCCTGAGAATGCCAATCGTGATCCAATTTCGCTGTGCTGGTGGCCCCCTATTCCCTGTCCAATAATACATCTGTTAAAAAATCCTACAGCTACAAATCAAGTTTAATCCTACCAGGGACCTCATGTTGGTCTTGTCTTCCAAAAAGGCAGCAGGTTTTGCCATCTATCTCTGCTAGTGTCTGGGGAATACTCTTTAAATCCCAGCCCTACTTAGAAGAATAAGCTAAGGATCACAAAACATGACCTCAAAAACCCTGATATGACTATATTCTGACCCAGAGGCATTCATTCTAGGTGAAGATTAGAACTTTGCATAATAAGATTACACAGCAAGTGAATGATATCAAGGGACTATCCATATGCAGCCGCCTGGTTTTCTATAGACAGCCTGTGCTCTGCAATATGCAGTGCAGACGAAACAGAGCTTGGTCTTTCTAGCTGAAATAAAATAGATTCACATAAATTAGTTGGTCATTTCCAGATTCCTAAATCCCCTATTACATCTTTTATTGACAGCTCCTGTGAGGATAGCACAAATGGTATTCTCTTTGTATTCTTTGCTTCTATAACAATCACACTGAGGGAAATGTACATAGGTTGTCTAGAAATTAACATCTTGTTTGCTGTAATCTTGGATTACAATTAACTGTGTACATAATAAAATTAGGAAATCAATGAGCAGATTTATCATTTCCAGATAACCAATGGTATTGTGTAAGACAGTTTAACATATGGTGCCAAAATTTTAAATACAGGAAAATTGAAGCCACAGTCAATGGAAGTGTGGCTAAATGAATTATTGGACTGGATATTAAACAATTTTTCACTATAATAAAAATTTTCCAGTCACATTTGCTTTATAAGCTTCCTAATTCTGAATTTTCACTGAATATTTAGTGATAGTTTATCAGTTTTTCCTTAGCTAACAAACTTTTCTCCTAACATTCTCTGCTTCTAAACAGACACCTTTCTTCACACAAAGTAATCCCGTAACTTGCACCTTCTCTTTCCCAAACAGCTACGCTTGAGATTATTACTTTAAAAAAAAATCTAAAACAAACAAAAAAAACCCTGCACACTGACTAGGCTACTTATTTATGTTTGAGCTGTTATTCATATTAAATTATTCTTTTAAAACTTCTGCATGAAATTAATGTTACACGTGCTAGAATAGTGAAGGGTGTATATCATGTTTATTGGGAAAGATTCTTCCCATATCAGATACCTAATTTAATAAATATAAAATGTTTTAAATATTCTAATTATAATCTGAGGATTCAAAACATCTAAAGCAAAACAAGGAACAATTTTCAAAAGGTCTTTCCATGCAGGGGGTCCAGCAGAACTTGATTTGTATTTCTAACATTTGATTTGCTCTAGAAGAAACACTGGATTCAGTCTGGCAAATCTGAAAAAGCTTGGTGATATTCTGGAAGAGATTATTTTTCCACATTATCTCTACTAGGCACTGACAGTTTGTCTCCAACAAGTGCTCCTTCATCTACTGATCTCAAGCGGACAACGAGCTCAATCCTGTAAACATAAATTCACATAATGCAATTCTCCCTCTGGTGTTAAACAACTAGAGACTACCTACACAAGAATGAGCAATTTTTCAAAACCAATTTCAAGTAGTTCTCACTGGTTCTATTTACCTTTGGGAAGCAACCCCTAACAATCCTACAACCCCCTATAAAACACTGTATTAATGGTCAGATGCATTACAGGGCTTCTATCTTCCTCTGTAGCTCTATACACTCATCTTTGCTGAACAGTAAAATCCAATAGCTGAGTAAAGGTATGGTTGTACATGGCAAGTCTGAGCCTCTGAGGGATGCTGCAATATTCACTGAACAGCTTCCTGTAACTATGTCAAAGTTAGGACAAACGCCAAAGGTCGGACAGACAGCACAGTCACTTTCCTAGCGAGGGAGAAAAATACACCATGTCTATGTGAGAAGCGTCAAATAACTAAATTGTGAGCTATACGCGTTTATCTTAAATAACAAAAAATTCACTTTGAGACACAGACATGTAAACATTTAAAATTAATTTTAGTTAACTAAGACAAAGAGTTACAAGTCCAACCTATAATCCTACAGAAACTAAAGTTGACCATGTCCTCTGCACTTTCCAGCACTGATGCACCTTCTAGAAATATGCAGGTAATTTTGGAAATACTACTCAAAGCAGCGAATAGAAGAGCAGCAAATAATTCCCCTATGCACTGACAAGTTACAAGGCTGTTTACTTAAAATATTTGTCATTACAAAGAGAATTGTTTGCTGGTAAAAAAAAACAAGAACACCACAAACAAAACATCAAACAAAGCAACCTATTTATGTACACCATCAGCAAGACTGTTTAGAAAGAAATACAAGTGTCTTAATCTGATCCCCAGTGTTAGTCTCAGATTAGAATGCCGTCATCGAAGAGTACTCCACAGTGGTTTATGAACACAGAAATCACACAGTATGAGATCTTAACACAAATAGTAAATCAAACCTATTATTAAACATTTGAAAAATACAAAAGCGAAAAACAAGACCAGTTTTAGCACTGTCAGAAAATATAACAATAGTAACAAAGAATCTTTCCTATGTTCATCAATACTTCCCAGTTACAAGCATCGCCTTCTAATATCTTATGCATACTCTGCACTAAAAAACATCTTAAAAAACAGGAGAAAGGAACAGTCAGACAAGTGAGATCAGTATTTACATTTTCAAGTTACCTGAACAGAAGAAAAATGCAAATCAAGTGCTTGTCACTGCTGTTATTCTACAAAAATTGACATCTTTCCCAAATTGTTTTTTAGTTACAAAGTTCTAAATACACACATGTACATGGATTCAACTATTTATTTTTTCATAGCACAAACTGTATTTCCTGTGAGTTTATGCAGTAAAAACAAACCGTAATCAGTACTTTTTCTCATTGCTCAATAAAATTTTATTAGTTATTTCTGAGCTGTCTTATGTATAAAACAAGTTCTGTAAGTTCCTCTCCACTTACAGATACAAGTATTAAAAAAAGTTCCAAACATCAATAGATGAGTGCAATGATATTCAGTCTAAGTTAATCCCCAGACATCCAAATCCATGAATAAAAATTCATCAGTTTTAAATACACTGAGCCTATTAAGCAAGAACAAAAGCATATGCACAAAAGAGCTTTTAATATATTTCAAAGCCCACAAGAGCCATGGTCTCATTAAAATTATAAATTACACAAACATGGAATAAAGATTCAAACTGCAGTGCAGCTAAGCAGATTACAGAAAACCCCGCGTTCCATATGATAACACACCATGGCCCTCCCAGATGGGGGCTTGGAACAAAAAGGCCATCACTGCAGCTAGGGAAAACCTCCTTGTGATCTCTGGTTTCTGTTCAGCAGATGACAGCCAAATAATATGTTGATTATTCTGTTTGTGCTGCTAAGCTTGTAAGATGGAATAAAAGCGATATGATCTATTGTGAACTCAATGCTAATGTGTTGCTCCACTCATAAATAATATACTGAATTTAATCTGCAACTATCTTTTTATCTGAGTTCCAGGTTTTAAATGCATGAACTAAAATAAAAAGCAAGCATAAACTAGTATTTAATTTGATGGTTTAAAGTAAAAGATACAGCTGACAATACTAAGTGAGAAAACTGACTACTCAGTGAATCAAATAAGTAGAGGTGCCTTTCTCAAATTTAGCAAATGATTATATGCTGAGGTACAGAGTACCTGCAAGACACTGAGCACACTCCAGCTTCACAAACTGCATTATCACTGATACCAGATTACCAAAAAGGGCCTATATGGCTTATTTTACCACAGATAACCACCCCAAATCCAAATTTCAGATGAGGACACAAGTACTTGTAAAACAGAAACAATCATTGTGTAACTTCACTAATGTTACATCTCCAACTGAACTGCCTTCTTAAAAACTGTTCAAGTTTTTAATAAGTGATCAGATTTTATTTCATTTAAGTTTAATAACTTGGCTTGTTCCAAAAGCACACAATTTTGCTTGCCTTCCATAATACACTGCCTTTTTAAAAATGGTGATTGGTCATACAGCTCCTTTCACTGATACTGTGTACATGCCGACAAGACTGATGATCTTCCTACAATTTAATGTTTGTGAATTTGTTAAAATTTCTATTTTGTTAAAAATTCTATTCAAAAAAAAACAAACCTTGCAGCTTGGCAATAACATGAGAACATCGAGACCAAACACCGCTTCACACTTCATGGACCAATGGAATTCCGCACAGCTGATAAAAAGAAGTGGTGGAAACATGCCGCTACAAGAGTGTACAACAATCTTCTCAGAAGCATAAAAATGTATTTAAAAGAAGCTCAATTACATCTCCTCCTTTGCTAAGGACACAGAGACAACTCTAATTCATGGAAATATTAAAAATATGGAAACTGAAGAGATACTAGAACAAAGTACATGTATCACATAAATTACTTCCTCCAGAATGAGCTCCCCCATTACAATGAAGTAACACATACATACTATTTTCATATAAAAACAAGATAGGACCTTGAAACAATTAATGAAGCTCACACTTATATTAACAACTACAACCTTAAGTCTGTCCCCTTTACAATATTGAACGTTATTCTGCAGTTACCAGTTTACAGTGTTGTTATTTCTATGACCTTGATATTTCAGTTTCCCCTCAATCTGTTTCAGTTTCTACAACTTTAAATATTAATTTATTTTTATTCATCTTACATACGTAATCTTACACAAAATGCAAAATAGTACCTGGGGGCAGGGGGGGAATGGTAGCAGCCATGCAACTCAAGCACCTTCTTATGATACATTTGTATTACTATAACCAGAACTTTTTTCATATTCTTATGAAATTCATATAATAGAAAGGTTTCAACAATAAAACAAACTTTTCCAGCTATTGTCAAGCACTAGTATCTAAGCTAGGAAAAGCTAACTCAAGTCAACACAAACTTCAATGCATACTGAGTAGGTAATAACTTGGCTTGAGTAGACAGCACTGAAGCACAAGGGAGCTAGCTTGCTTAGGTAGCCCTACTCCTAGATACAGGCTCCTGAAATGGGATTTCAGCAAATACTGCAGTTTTGGCATGGAATTGGCAGGCTCAGTATAGAAGATAGAAGAAGCTTAATCCATTGAGATAAAGAATAATGAAAGTTTGCTAAAATACAGCTTGACTACAAAAAAGCCAGATATTCAGTGTTTTCTGCTTTTTTTCAATCACAATATTATTCCAAATTTGAAACAATGTAAATTTTCTGAAGTAGCCAGTAGTGGATCTGGCTTTTTATATTTAAAGTGAGTTTTACTAGATTGCTTGCTTGTGTTTTACCTAACTTTATAATCCATGCTGAAAAATCTAAATTTTAATTCTTGTCTACTTAGAAGTCCAAAATGCCTCTTTTCTTCATCTACTGCTCAATTACCTGATTAGTTTAGCATTCTAAACAAGTTCTTACAAGAGTTGTATCTTTTCAAAAGCAAGCAAGACTTGTCTCTGTGCTCAGAAAAGGTATAGTTACACAGCTCTATGGAATTATTTACAGCAGCACATGGTTCACCCCTCACTCTGTGGATAGTCATGATGCTGTGAAACTAGATGGAAGTCCATCGAATACATCTGAATGTTCCTATGACTCTGCAGTATCTTGCCCTCAGTGAAACCTGAGGGTTGTACACTCTTGTGAAGCCACTGACCAACATCACTACTTGGGAAAGCCAGAACTAGCGTCATCCTGAGCTGGGTCAGTAACTGCATCGCTATTCCCAGTGCTCTATGAATTACTACATCTAGCTCCTTGTAACACACCTATATGCATTTCAGTTCAACCACTGCTCTTTTGCACGTTTTTATCAGATTAAAGATTCAGTAGTTCATAAATCTAAGATAGAACAGGCAATAAAGGGGAAAAACTGCTTGTTAGAGGATACTACACTACCTGAAGTTACTTCCACACTGGCGGTGGCTGAATTAACCTACATTAACCTGAATAACACAATTAACCTGAATTAACACTAGCATTAACCTACCTGTCTGGAATATCTACGGAAGCCACAACGATCAGAATACATCTTTGGCCAGTACACTGGGAAGCGGAGGTTCCAAGTTTGTGGGACTCACTAAGAAGTCACATCCTTACATGTAAGCACATTGGCAAAGATTCCCGTCTTTGCGATCGTCGAGGTTTTTGAGATTTATTTTCAGTTAACCATCAGTTTATCATTCTACCCCAGCACAGGAACTCTGTGAGTCTCACCTAGCATGCCTGTCGTACTTCAACGGGTGTCAGAGCCTGTTGTTGAAAGCTAAGCTGAAAAACAATGTCAGCAATACAGGTTCTATACTTCAGCGCAGTAGTCAGAAGTTACCTGTAAGCATAAGAATAGGTAACATTTATTTTGTATAAGAGGGGAGATCAAACAGGTGGGTCTGTGCAACTATCAGACTTACGGCCCTGATTTCATTTACATTTAACTTCAGAAGCTACTGCAGAAGTACTTGTTGAAACATTACTGTTTGGTTTTGGTTAACATTAGAAAAGAGGGAAAATCCTCTATTGTGAAAAGTCCTTAAAAGTATTTCAACAAGCAGAGATGAACTACAATTTTAAAAGAATTCTGAAGGTGATTGGTTAAATCTTTTCTGGCCATGGGCAGGCCTCAGGTACTTTGCCAAAGCATTTCACAGGTTCCAGGTCTCACAATACTGAAGAGAAGATGGACAAAAAATAGCTAAATCCAAAAAAAGCACCTTCTATAAAATCCCACAATGGAGGTGAGGAGCAAACATTGCCTGTATTTCAGCACCTGCCAGTATGGTAGACTTGTAATAGAAACAATGTGGTTATTTGGAATAATGCCTTAGAAGACTAAAAGCCCTAACAACTTAGCAGAAAACAACGCTTTTTTTGAAATCCAGAATGTGCTGATTCTTAACCTTTGTAATACCAGCATATCAGGAAAAATTGCTGTAGCAACTATAAATTCATTCCAATGATACATATATTTTTACAGACATTCAGTGAATCTTAGGCTCTAAAAGCACATGTAATGTAAGTTATTTTGTACTTTTGCATATACTGCACTAATATAAATTAAATTTTAAGAAGGCACAGCTATGAACCTTTCCTTTCCATAGATCATGATTACCTACATTATTTACCTAGCTTTAGAAATGCTTATTTAATGTGTGCAATCAGATTGAAAGACAAAACTGAAGACTCAAAATATCAAAGCATTTAAATTATGTTTTTCCAGTTGAAATAAAGTTTACTCTTCACTTCTTCCACCAACATGCTTAAGTGACAAACTTTTATTAAGGGCAGCCATTTGTATTCAATATGAAATAGATTTCCAGATGTTCAGCATCCAAAAAGGCTAGAATTAATCTGTCTTAATTTCTAGTTTTTAATCCTGAAGCAAACTTTATATCAGTATGGAACCCAGTACAGAAAACATGACAGAATATCAAAAGCCATAATACCAGTAATACCTTTCCTAGTTTTTGGGTTATTTTTTTCCCATTGCTTTTACTCCTATCTTACAAGTATTTTTAAATTAGTATTTTTTTTTAAAAAAAGATAATTTCTCTTTTTATGATAAGCAGAAGGAAAATAATCTTTATGAAATACACCACTAATCTGTATGACGCTTATTGACAGTACATTCAGTTTACAACTGATTTCCAACATCACTGTTCTGCAAGTTTCAGTAATACATTTTTATAATCTGAAATTACAGAAACTTTTTATTTATTGTCTTCAGCACACACCACTAACTCATATCTCCTAATTTATTTATTTTAAAAGAGTTGTTTAAATTTGACAAAGGTTTAAATTTTTATCACTGTTGTTCAGTATACCCACAGGGATGCATTTAGGTAACACCCAGAGGCTTTCTGAAGAAAAATCATATCATGTTTTATGTAATATTGTACAAATGGTATGTCTTAAACCCTCCCACTAATCCTCACATTTTCTACAGACTGATTGGATAAGTAGTCTTTAAGCTTTTTTCATACTGAAAAAAAACCCAGGTCTTTTGGTGTCAGAACTTCCAGGATTAAACATTCTTTCCAGTTGTTGGCTCATGGCCTGAAGATCCTGCACTTTCAAATTTATCCCATTCTAGCTAGTTCAAAGATCAGAAAAATGAAGCCATCTTCTTTGGAGCCATAATCCATGACCCATGCTGTTAGATACTTAAGAACATCTCAAAAGCAAACTACCTTGTTTCAGCTCCCAGCAGGAGCTCAGCAGGACACTGGATCACATGACTCAAACCCTACCTAGTCAGGTGACTCAATAGCTAATCTGATTTGGTGACTATAAATCTTTAATCAGTACAGTCTAATACCATCACATTCCAGAACTGATGAGGAAGCAGCTTGGCGATGTAACAGCAAATGCTAATCAGATTATGAATTAGAACTGCCACTAGGATGCAGTTTTCCAGTTCTCTATCCCATACATAAACCCAGCAGAAAAATATTACTGAAAACTGATCAGGCAGACATGTGGTTTTGAAACAAAATACACTGATGTGTTTTATTCCAAAACAATAGCATTTTGCTCGTTGCCACAAAAGGACAAGAGCATACACTGAATCTTAAGGCACAATTAAAACATAGCAAAAACATTAATTTGAAATCAAGGAAAACAAAATATCTACCTCACTAACATTGTCCTGTTGAGAAACACTGCTCATACAGTATAGCCTCAGCTTGTGTTAACTGAAGATCCTAAGAGTTTACATCTGCATGCGGTAAACAAAGAGAGGCAATGACAGCCATGACAGGTGTGTTTCCTCTTATCAAGCAGAAAACATCTAAAGCACACTTTAAGAAGTGCTGCTATTTTGGGGACACTGGGATTTTCACCAAATCTGTAGGCTACAGCTTTTGAAGAGAAATGACAAACATACTTACAGATCAAATTCCAAGCATACCTTTTCCCAAATATTTTGATTGCTCACTCACCCATTGTATTTCCTCCTTTTTTTCCTTAAGGAATTCTCATCCAAAATCCTCTTAATCCATTTTAGAATCTGCATTTGACATTGGCAAGTAGTTGAATTGGATCAGCAAGTTTACAAGAAATGGGAAATAGAGATCTGTTCATACTAGAGTTAGGATTTGCAGTTACAATTGACATAAACATTTGATCAGGTCTACATAATATGCAAGCTGCGAGAAAGAAAAATTGATTATTCTACAGTTTAAGACATTCCGATCTAGACACAAATGCTTAAACTTCTCCATTTTACAATGCGCTGAGTACAACCATAGTCAGTTCCTGTGGCTCACATGACAAGAAATAAATTGCCAAGACATTTCCTGATCACTTGCAATTATCTCCATGTTCTTTAGTTTCTCTGCGTTTCAATTCCATCCCTAGAGCAGGAGTAACAGGATTTATCTACCTACTAATGTGTATTTGGGGATGAGAGTTTTTTTATACAGTAACATCTAGAATTACAATTTCTGCAGTCTTGCTTTCTGTCATACAACCCCTAGTGGGGCCTTTTACAATGGGTGGAAATTAATCTTTTGGAAAGTAGATATGTGATTATTAGCAAACCTTTAGTATCATTCAAAGACTGTGAAAAAGTTATTCCTGAAAATGAAACACCACTGACTAAAAAATAAAGACATTTACATAAAACTCGTTTCTTCTATATTTGTCTGAAGGGAAATGCAGGTAAAGTCAGATGCTGTAAGTGGTGTTCTCATAAGCACATATTCAGTTGTAAAGCTTTATTGTATTAAATAAAGTTTTTTTAAAAAATAAATTTTTAAAATAGCTTATTTCCACCTGATTTCTAAGTCGGTAGGACTTTAATTGTACCCATCATCTTAAAATGTGACAGGGGAAAAATAAACATCACAAAGAGAACTACTGCAATACTTTTTAACATTCAGTTCTTATACTGATGAACTATTTCTACTTCTCATATTTTTGTAATACCTGAAACAGTCTCTCCTGTTATAAGTTACACTGTAAGAGACAGTTTCTCTATATTTCAAAGGATGTCAGCTCACAAAATTCAACAAAAATGTCACTATTTAAAAATACATGAAATTCTGAAATAGCTGCAAGGATCAAAGTCAGCAATAGGTGGAAGGTTCAACTGACCCTTCCCCACTGTGCATATGCCCTTCTCCTTATTGCATCAACTCAGCAGTATGACACAAAATTAAACAATTAAGAAAGTCGATAGTTAGTTTCAAGTCAGATTAGTGAGCTGAATCAGCTCAAGAAAGGATATGATAAGCACCAGGGTTTGTTGCACTGAAAGTGGAGGGGGAAAAGGAAATGATACTTCCTCTTTTAGCAACATGGACCTATTGTAGCAGCTCAGGAGACATTGAGATTTCCAGTAAACTTGTACTTTATGCAAGAAATTCTAAAAATGATAGGACCAAGCACAATTATTCCCACTTGCAAAATACTTTCATTATATGGGCTCCAAAGTGAAAGAGGAAAAAAAAAGAATTATTCAGCCTCTAGTTTTAATTGCCCTGTAGGAAAATGAGGTAAGAAAAAGGAAAAAAGTATAAAACTCCCTGTCAGAGAAGTAGTAATGAGAAATGGAAGAAAAAAGGTCTCAGCCCTAGATGTATGTTTACACCTATTCTGTATAAAGTTAATGCAACCTATATTTGTATACATTATTTAAAAAACAAACAAGGAAATACACAAGCAAGTGTACTGCTTGGAACAGGGGAAAAAAACAATCACTGAGATAAAGCACACATAGGATATAATTTGATTCTTTTTCTGATAGGTAAGTCGTGACTTATCAAAGATATCCTCATTGGGTTACAAGCATTCCATAAAAAAGTTCTCTAATGGATATACTGCAATTTTTGATAGTGTTACACACATCTGCAAGCACTCATATCCAAAATATTTCGATATCTGGGCTCCTAAATGACAGTACAGTAAGAAATAGTAGAGCTGATATTTTGAAGGTACAGAACTCTAAGCTTCAGACTCCTCACTCAATTGTACAGAATTTACACCATAGCATCCCACTGACAATAACAGATTCTTGAACTCTTTTAAAAGAATTGTGAATTATGTTTCATGCCTTTATTTTGTTCGTCTTTCCAATTCCAGATATTCACAAAACATTACTCAGATCCTACAGAGATAACATTTCATTATTATATTTCTTGCCGTTTTTAAATGTTCTTTGATTTCTTCCTCTAAAGACAAATACTTCTAACTTTTACTGAACAATAATCTACATTTGAAATTGAATTATTCAATATTTTACAGTTTAGCAGCAAATATAAGACATTAATACAACCTCTTGATACTCATGATAAAGATCTTAAACTGTCCACTGCTTAACGTGTAAAGAAGCTTGGCCAGCAGCAAAATGAATGCAATCCCACCCGCTAGTAAGACTAAATACTGAAACTTCATGCTCCCAGCGCCCCCGGGAGAAGGGACGGGGGTTTCCCGGCCGGCGAGGCCGAGTCACCGGCACCGCACTACCCACCCCGGGGGGAGACGCAGCCGATGCCTGCCGCTCTCCGCCCCCTCAGCCCCGGCCGGAGCTCCGGGCCCCCCGCCGAAGCAACACCCCGCGCCCTCCGGCCCGGCCCAGCCCCGCCACACACACTCACCTGTCTGCTCGCTACCGGGCGCCCCAGCCCTTGCCCCGCCCGTTTAGCCCGGGACGTGCAAACAACGCAGCCTCCCATTGGATAGTTGGTGTCCCCTGCCGCTCTCCCATTGGTGGAGAGGAGAGGGCTCGATTCTTCCCGGCGTCCCCTTGCTGCTGTCAGCCGACAGCCAGCCGAGATGGCGGCAGCCTCAGCAGCCGGCGGGGCGGCGCGGGGGCGCGGGGCCACCAGCTTCCAGCGGAAGGCCGCGGCCGGCAGCCGCCTGGCCGCTGTGGCGGGCACTCGGCCTTCCGTTCGCCACGGGCAGCTGCTGCTCTCCAGCGGGCTCCCTTCCCTGGACTGTGTGCTAGGTTGGTGGGGAGCGGGAACCGGGACCCGGCTGCTGCCCCCCCCCCCCCCCCCCCTTGCCGCCCGGCGGCTCTCTCCTTTGCCAGGCCCTGCCTGTCATTTACCTTCCATGGCCCCGCAGCTGCTCCCGCAGGCTTTTCCTTTCTCCCCACAGCTCCCGGCATTGGGGGGAGGGGGGGAGGGGGGGGAGGAAGAGGAAGGGGCAACGCAGGATCCGTTTCCCGCCTTGAGCCCCCCCCGCCCCCGTGTGAGGAGGAGCGGGGCGGTACGGGCAGGTGCCTCTGCTTTGTAGCCTGCTTGCCGAGATTGCCGCTTACCGTTCATTTCAGTACGTTTAAGCAACCTTTCTAGAGTGGCAAGTTACTCTGTAAATTTCTTTAGTAACACATTCCGGTCATACTTCAAACTGTCACAGTAAAGGGTCTGAAGTTTTCTGTTTTGAAAAACGTTTGCTGAATTAACTCGTGCTTGAATGTGGTGTAGGTCTGGTTCTTCAGTCTGGCAATTTTTAGGATGCGTTTGACCACAGGACTGGACTCTCAGTGTGTCTTTTCTGCCTTGCTCACCACTGCTACATCATTATAAATGCCCCTTTAGATAAGTTACGCTGGTGTGACACTGTTCTTATTGTCTGTGAATCAGCTTTTGCTAACTGTCATACTAGATAGTTTTTGGACTGATCTGTTGTGACCATTGCTGTTATAATCTGTGGCATGAACTAGCACCATTTACTTGGATCGGGAACTAACTCATTTCACTGTTATAAAGAGCATGTGTTATCTGAATGCACTAGGGCCACATGATCCTTTTACTAAGTACTGATACAGTTGCAGTACATCTTCGGTGTACATAGATGGGACTACTTTTAGGTGAGGAAGGCTTGACTTTAGCTTTGTTCATTCATCCTTTGAAGAGTACATGGAATATAGGAATATACCACTTTACTTTCTAAGGATATTCTATATGACTAATGATAAATATAAAAGTGGTATCCATTTTATAAAGAAGCTTTTGCAGCCTGTGTATCTTAAGGAAATCACACTTTGGTATCTTTTGTGTGTGTGTCTGTCTAGTAGAGAACACTGTGCTTTCATCAGGTATTGGCATCCTTGTGGAGAAAGCTCTTCCTCCTTAAGAGAGAAGTATTTCATTGTGTGAGTGTAATTTGTGAAACCCTTTAATTGCATTAATATAAGATTTGCATTGAATATTCCAGTTCTTCTCCATATTCCCTTTTATAAACTGGATTTTGCATAGCGTGGGTCAGAACATGTAGACAGCTCCCATGGTGGCAGTCTCCTAAATGTCCAGCTACTTGCTAACATAATTAGTGGTTTGTTATGAAAACTGAGGACACTTCTTCCAGTAAACCCAGGATCCCTTCTAAAGTACCTTTTACTTATCTTTTAAATATTGAATAATTTCCTGATCTTAACAAGTTTTACACTTGAACATCAAGAAAGTTCTTCAGTCTTAGGAACAGCAACTTTTGAAAACACTTTTAAGATGCTTTTTGGGTTGTGGCATCTTTGAAAAACTGGAAGACTCTCTATTCGTATGTTAAATCTTTGGTAACCTCCTAGCCCTTAAATCAGTGATTTCTGGAGACTGAGTGGCCAGGCCAGGAAAGACTCATGCCAGACATGCTGTACGGTAGTAAAATTTCCTTTGATACCAGGTATTAGGCATTGTTGGAGACAGACTGCCCAGGTAGATGAACCTGTACAGAATCATTGATTTTGGAGGCTAGGGAGGGATCTCAGGAATTCATCTACTGCAACCTTAAAGCAGGCTCAGCGCTGAATTCAGAGTTGGCTGCTCAGGGCTTTGTCCAGTTGAGTTTTGAAAATCTCAATGGCAGAGATTTCACAGCCTCTCTGGACAACCTGGCCCAATACTTAATTGTCTTTGCAGGGAATTTTCTTTTTCCTTATATCCATGTAGAACTCCTCCTGTTTCAATTTATGCCTGTTGTTTCCTGTCCTCCTGCTGCCTACCTTATCAAAGAGCTCAACTGTCTTAGTAGCTTTTCTTGGGTACCACCAGGCTGCTGTTAGGTCTTCCTCTCTTCTCCAGGTTAAACAAGCCCAGTTCCTTCAGCCACTCCTCCTGGGCCATTTGCCCTGTCTTGGTTCCTCTCTGATGGACTCACTTAAGTTTATTTTTACTTCTTTCTTGTACTGAGGGGCCCAAAACTGGACGTTGTATTCTAGATGTGATCTAAGAAGTGCTGAGTAAAGGGGAGCAGTCACATCCCTTGACCAACTGACTGAGCTTCTGCTGATGCAGCCCACTATGCTGGTGACTGTAGAAGTATTGTACTTGATGTCCTTCTTGTCCTTTTTGTGTGTGTGTGGAAATGCTTCATAAATGTCTTGCAGAATGCTGTTTATGTGTTTCTTAAAGAACACTTTTTTTCTTTCATCTTGCCCACTAGCAGTTAAACAATTGACTGCACAAAATATTCTATTTTGTTGTCACCAGGGACTGAAGACAAACCTTTTTGCATAAATTCCCAATGGAACTTACTACAAACTGGTTTAGTCATAGCCATATTTTTTAATGGTCACTGGGGTGTCTTCTAGATCTCTCGCTTTGGGCTTGGATTGAAGTTTGCCTTGTCCAGAAGGGGCAACCCAGATACAGTATTAGCTTAGGAGTAAGTGTGAGTAAGGGAAAGCATGGTGTTGTCAGACACAGGTCTAATTAGAAACTTTTGAAGAGAGGAAAAGGCAGAGGATACATGAAGGAATTTCCTTTACCCTACAAATGCTTAACAAATGCTTTTCCTTTCAAAAAGAAGTGGTAGATAAGTGCTGAATTTCAAATGCTGTGTTACTGTTAAGGTGCTCTTTGCATCTCCAGGCTTTAAGTTCACGTTTACTTTCAAGGTTGGTAGACCATATGTGCCTGATCTGTGCTGAAGCAGTTCTCTCTAATGAGCTGTAACTGTTGTCTAATATAACCATCACATGCTTGGTACTGAATGTTTTGTTTTGAGCTGCTTGAAAAAAGGTCACAGATATGCTTTGAAAACAATGGGGATGCTTCTCAACTTGCAAACTTTGTTGTGTTTCAGTCCATAAGATCTTAAATCTCATTGCTGTAAGTAACAATACAGAAAGTTACGAGTCTTGCTTAGTTGTTTACATGTACTACTGCCTTAGATACGGTCACAGAAAAATTAAAATAGCAAAATTAGAAAGAATTATAAGTTCACAGCAGTTTTCTTAGGAAACTAAGATTCCTGCTACTTTTTCCTGTCATCTGGTTTTTGCTTAATTTACTATTATTGTTGCTCATTGTAATATGAATATGTAACCATGGTAACTGCAATAGTTTTACATTCCATCTAATAGAATACACTTGTTAAAACTGTTCACTACATTTGATAATGTAAAGCCAGTCCTCTGACCTGAGTTTGCCTTTGGCAACCAAGGTATGTGCAGATATATTGCAACTCTGGTTTGTAGGAGACAGGACAATTGATGATCTGAAAATATAGCTTGTGAGAATTTTGACTGCGCTGACATGCTGTTTAACAAACAAATTCACTCTTATGCAAGCAGTTCCAAAGCAGGAGGGACACTACTTCTGTGGTGGCTATAAGTGAGCATTTTATAAGCATTTTAAGTCTGTATTGCTATGAGGTAATACCTTACTTATGGCTGTTTTGATTATTTTTCTATGTCAAGCTGTGACTTGATAAAATCTCATAATTTTGGGTTATTTTTTAATATGTGCTGTGTAGAACATGTGCTAGTTTTAAGCCACTGTTGTAACCTGTGCATTCTGTCTCCCTGAACAATTGAGTGCAGTGAATATTGGAAGCATACTTTGTATCAACCATCTGTATGATTTCTGATTTTGGTCTTTTTTTTTCCTCCTTTCCCACATAGTACATCTTTTGGGTTCATTTACATTTATCTTGTGAACAAATAAAATCAAATGAGAATTAGTGGATTAGAACATGGGGATTTCATGATTGATCCTAATTTTCTGATAAACAGTACTTATAGTTGCATTTTTTTTCAAATATCTAGGAAATGCTTGATTACTTGGTAAGCTTGCAATAAATATTGAGGCATTCGTACATCTTGACTCAGGAGCAGAGCTTAAAAAATCTGATGTGTTGAACTACAACTACAAAATTAATAGCTGACTATACATTTCACTGTGATGCACTGCTCAAATTGTACAAGTACATCATAACATGATGACAAAGTGATTCTGTTGTGGTTTTAATTCAGGTGTTATTATGCAACAATATTAGCACTTTTTGGCCAATGGGAGAGAAATTTGCTTTTTCTCTTCCTTCTGGGTGTATATCAACATTACAAGTGCTGCAAACATTCTTAGTCCCACCAGCAGAGCAAAAGATTAAGAAGTTGATCCAATCCCTATTGGAATCAATTTCAAGTGAAGTTTAATGAGCTCTTAAATTGATAGACTGAATTATTCTGTTCACTAGAGTCCGTCTGTGCAGTCTAGAATTGACCTCTTTTATCAAGAGCATTGGATATTGTGCTGATGTAATTCAGTTTGCTTCTAACTTGCTTTCAAAGCAGTATGTAGTTGCAGAAGACATACTGCAGTTTCCTTCATGCAAAACTCTGGAATAGGCTAGTTACATACGGCCATCTGAACACTTCAAGGAATTTTTAGCTTTCCTGTCACAGTCTTATATGATTGTTCAACAAAATATTTGTGGTCTGATTTCAAGTTATTCCACTATTTTTGGTATTGGAATTCAGATTATAAACCAGTTTACTCTTCACCTAAAATGAAATATGAATTCTTCTTTCACTGTCTTTGTAAAAATTCCTTCTTGGGACAACCATTTAAACCACTGTTACATGATTATGCTTGCTGTCTCTTTGAGGAGGAAATAAAGCAGTCAGGATGGAAATTTATAGATTTTTTTTTTTTTTTTTCTGGTCCTCCACACTGTTGAGATCAATAGGATAAGAATGTATGAATGTATGTATCAAAACATATTGGGAGTATTCTATTCTGTCTATTCATTCAGTCATCTGTGATTGGAACATAAGCACTGATTGTAATTGTTTAAGCAAAAAGAAAGAAAAATAATAGTGGCCATGTATAAATCTGTCAAAATGTATTTTTATTTTTGAACAAATATTTCAATCAACTGCATTCATAGTATTGTTTTTATGTCCAAAACATACTATAAAAAAATTTAATAGTTGGGGTTTTTTCATATGTGTGTTATGATGATTATGATCTGTCAGTCCAGGTTTCACTGGGTGAAATCCTACCTGTCTTATTACCATGTCTGTTTTTGATAATAAGATAAAAAACAGTGAAGCCAAGATTTTGCCTCATTGACTTGGGTGGGAATTTGCTAGTGTCTTAATAGGTCACTTTACATACATGGTTCTTGGTACAAAGGAATATCACTTGGTCGTGATTGATACAGATTTAATTTGGAGACTGTTTACTCACTTCAGTCACAGAATCACAGAATCATCTAGGTTGGAAAAGACCTTGAAGATCATCCAGTCCAGCCATTAACCTCACACTGACAGTTCCCAACTATACCATATCGCTCAGCGCTATGTCGACCCCACTCTTAAACCCCTCCAGGGATGGGGACTCCACCACCTCCCTGGGCAGCCCATTCCAACGCCCAACAACCCCTTATGGAAAGAAATGCTTCCTAATATCCAGTCTAAACCTTCCCTGGTGCAACTTGAGGCCATTCCCTCTTGTCCTATCGCTTATTACTTGGTTAAAGAGACTCATCCCCAGTTCTCTGCAACCTTCTTTCAGGTAGCTGTAGAGGGCAGGTCCCCTCAGCCTCCTTTTCTCCAGACTAAACCCCCCCCAGTTCCCTCAGCCGCTGCCCATCAGACCTGTGCTCCAGACCCTGCACCAGCTTTGTTGCCCTTCTCTGGACACACTCGAGTCATTCAATGGCCTTTTTGGAGTGAGAGGCCCAAAACTGAACACAGTCATGGAGGTGTGGCCTCACCAGTGCCGAGTACAGGGGTAAGATCCCTTCCCTGTCCCTGCTGGCCACACTATTTCTGATGCAAGCCAGGATACCATTGGCCTTCTTGGCCACCTGGGCACACTGCTGGCTCCTGTTCACCTGTCTGTCAATCAACACCCCCAGGTCCCTCTCTGACTGTCAGCTCTCCAGCCACTCCTCCCCAAGCCTGTAGCGCTGCTGGGGGTTGTTGTGGCCCAAGTGCAGCACCCAGCATTTGGCCTTAGTGAAGCTCATACAGTTGGCCTTAGCCCATCTAAGTAAAATCGAGTCATCAAAGTAAAAATTCACTGGCTCAGACCATACATCATTGTAGTAGTACTTGAGCGTAGTTGCGTAGAGCTCTGCAGGATCTTTTTACCACAATGATGATAGTACAGTATATTGTGAAAGTAATTGTAATGTGTAATATATAATTACAAGTAATGTATAATTATTTCATAATAGAGAATTGTAGGAAGTATTGCAAAGGTAATTAAAATGTTGTTCACTTTTATATTTTTAAATTCCCCGTTATCACCTTTCTTTGACTTATAAACTAAGAAAACTTAATTGTTCTCTAACGTAGTATTAAAATGCAGCCTTACTTTATTCTTTTTGTTTTGTTTCCAGGTGGAGGCATAGCTGTTGGAACCCTTCTTCTTATTGGTTAGTATAGAAAATATAGATGCTTAAAGTCATATTCTGATGTGTTTTGTTCATTTTAATGTATTTATCAAATAACCTGTCTTTTCATTGTTTTTTAAACTCAGACTTTACTAAAGTATAGCTCTCTCGCTTTGGCTAGCCTTCAGAGTGAACTATTGTCTATTTCAAGAATTACTGTAGGTGGATCAAAACCTTACTTTTAGACAGGTTTGAGCCCTCAAGAATACCGCAGAATTCTGTTTGAAAGCAGGGCGTTTAGCAAATTTCAGGACTTTAAGGAAAATCTTCAAATTATTTAAGATTTTCTAAACTACTTGATATCCTGTAAGATTCAGACTGTTTATCATCACAACATTAGTATTTTTTAAAATTTGGCTTTTGGAGGAAGATGTGAAATACAGGATCTTTTAGTCTTTTGGTTGCCAGAATCAACTAAGAGAAAACTGATGGAAGCCTGCTTTCTGTCAGGATGTGGATGAGGCACACTGACATGATTAGATAGGTTACAACAGAATCCCTTTGCAAGACTATATTAAAACTGTCTGGTACTGTGTCTCCATTGCAGCTGAGGTACCCACCTTTCCTTTCTATTTAAAGTGTAGCAAAAGGGAGGAGGACTGTCGTACACATACATCTTGTCTTAAAAAAATGTTAAAACAGTGGATTACAGGAAGACAAATGCCAATAGATGTGAAATTGGTAGGTAAAATCTGGAAGATAAAAATAAAAAAGGTGTTATTACATATAAAAAGACCAGTTTCTCACTGCAGAAGATTGAAAGTCTAGTAAGGCACCATTTTGGCTAAATCCTGAGCTTTTGAATGCCTCATAGGTTGTTAAGGATCAGTGCAAAATTGTAAAATGGGAGTGTAGAGGCAAAATCTGAAAAACTCAGGTACAGAGTAAGATACAACTATCAAGACTTATCAAGAGTAATACAGATTTTTCTTACGTATTTCAGTAGTTATGAGAAGCCAAGAGGAGGGCTGGTTGGTTACCTGATGAAGTGGAAAAGCTAGTCATAGTTGATACTGAGAAGAGAAAGGGAAAAACTTTAAGAATTTTTGTATTAATCTTCACACAGAAGGGAGTGCTGAAATCTCATGATTGTCATAATTGAGAACAGTGACTAGATTCTGGCTTTGCCTAGGAAAAAAGCAGACTAGTATATGCCTAGATTTAGGTGGGTTCAAATAGACTGTGCCTGCAGAGCATTTTAAGAGGTTGCTGGTGAAGTGTTAAGACCATTAGTGTTTATGATTACTGGTAGAGGACAGTGAAGGAAAGAAAGAACTGGAAGATTAGAAAGCACAAATACAGTTTATATTTTTGAATGCTGTTGGAGGAGTCACTGAATTCCAGTTTTTTCCCCTTCTTAAATAAGTTATCCCAGACGGACTACCACCATCACTGATGGTCTCAGCCTTGAGCAGCAGTGGGTCCGTATTGGAGCTGGCTGGTATTGGCTCTGTTGGACATGGAGGAAGCTTCTAGAAGCTGTCACAGAAGCCACCCCTGTAGCGCCCCCACTAGTAAAACCTTGCCACACAAACCCAAGGATATAAGTAGCAGCCGGTATGTTGAATAATCTTTCTGTATGAAATAATGAACTTGTGGATAGAGGGTAAGCAGGACGTGCCATTTATCTTTAGTAATGCTTCTGATACTATTTCAAATGACGTTCTCATTGTCAAAGCTAGGAATTAAGTGGTGGAATACATCATAGGGTGTTGTGGATGTAAAAAAAAAAATCTCGGTCTCAGTGGAAAACTGCACAGCTCAATGGAAAAGAAAGCTGTTTGCATTACTTAGGGTAGTGGATACCAAGTCTGGCTGAGGAAGTCCTTGAGCTACAAATGGTGGGAGGCTGAGCAAGTGCTTGGGTGAAGCATCGCATTTGCTTGTTCAGTTCTTATTACCTCTTCCTAAGTATCTGCTTTTGGCTACTGTTGAGCATAGGGTTAGCTATCCACTTGACCTGACCTTAATGGCACCAGATGAAGCGAGTACAAAGGCAGTGAGCTTTGTGTTCTAATGAAAGAGATGACAAGACTCAATGATTTGAAAATGATAGGATTTTTACCTGATGTTTTTTTCCCCCTCCTCTGAGTGCATATCTGGCAATACTCAGTGGTGGGTTTTAATTTACTTATCCTCTATGTTGGTTGTTTATTTGTGGTCTGATATTAAATTTAGCTTCACAGGAACACAAAGGAGAATCTCTTTTTTAGATTTGAAAGCTATTTTTTTTTCCCAAATAAGACTTAGCATATATTATTTTGAAACATATAATTACATACAAAAAGTCTTAAAGTAAGAACTGTATTTATTCATGACTCATTAGTCTAAAAATTTTTAGACTAATTTTTAAAGTTGGTGCAGGTAGAATTGTAACTGCATTGTTAGAATATCTTGTCAGTATACAAAAAAAATCTGTCATGAGATTAGTCTAGGCAAGCTTAATATTATGCAGGATTGAAGCTGTCAGTGATAAACCTCCTAGGAAGATCTTTCTGCGTTCTACTCCAAGTGTTATAAAAAGGTTAAATTCTTCCCCCTTCCTTCAACATTCTCTAAGGCAAGAATAAATTGCATTACTTTTAGCTTAGCTCCCTTTGCAAATTAAATGCTCATCTTCATTATTTGACACATTATCTTGGTTAATTTAACCAAATAATAGTAGATTCAGGGTATTAAAATATTTATTTTAACTGTTGTGTTCTGAAGATGTAGTAATGGCACAGGTTACTTGATAAGACTGCAAAATATTGTTTGAAATATAAGTGCACAATTTTTAAACAATTCATAGTAAAAGAGCATCATGATTTTCAGTTGAGCTTTATTTTTTTTTTTATGGTGTTTTATTTATATGAGAACTAGAGAGTTGAAGCACATGGTAGTCTCATGCAAGATCCTAGCTACAAGAGGAACTTGAAACTTCCTGAGTTTTGTTCATATAGCAAGACTGTTTTGGATTTTAACTAGTACTTCAATTTCAAAAGATCTTACTGTACTGGCTTTATAAGAAGTGGTAAAACAAGCATTCTGAGACTGCGTGAAGTGAAATTTGAACACTATCAAAACAGTTTGTTCATCATGAATGTGAGACTACTTGTTTGTTTTTTCATCTTAAACTGCTCCAGAAGACTAGCTTTCTGGAAGAATCTCCCCTTCCAAAACAAACAAGTAGTATGGCTGTTGATTAAGCACACTCCTTTCCCCTCCTCCCCTCTCTGATGTACTTCAACCTGTTGTATATCTGTTTTGCCAGCCTCAGGAAGAGTTTCCATGAGGATGTTATTTTGGTTTTTAAATATAAGCCTTGTTTATGTAACACATTCTGCATAGTGAGATACAGCACACTCAAACAGGTCTGTCCTGGGTACCCTATAAGAACCTATTCTTACATGCCTTGCTCCAGTTTTGACAAGGTCATTGACGGCTAAATGTTTTAAAGATTATCAGTAGGAGGGTTTCTGTTGGTAGCTGAGGTCAATTATTAAAAGTTAAAGTTGTCTGGTTAAAAGCAGGTCTATACTTGTACATTCTAAGCCTTGAAGCAGTTTCAGCTACTTTAATTAGCTACTATTATTTCTGTTAGACATGCAATTTAACCTGACTGGTAAGAGCTCTCTTCAAATGTCAATATAATTGAATTTATCACCTTTTTAAAGTTGAAAAAGATAATCTCCAGAGAGGTACAAAACAGTGATTTGCTAAATATAATTCTACAAAATACAAGTTACCAGAATTCACCTTCCTGAAGTGTGGCCAAATGCCAAATATTGTAACTTATATGTTTGACAACTCCATTTTGGCATGTGCTAATTAAATGCAAGTGACACAAAGTATATCCCTGCAAGCTCGGTAAATGTGGACATTAGTAAAGTATCTTTTAAATGGAATTTCAGATTATTAAAATAATCACCTCTTATAACCTGCAGCAATTCAGAGAGATGTTTCATAGCTACAGAAAGACACACCTTAGGTCACAGTACCATACTGCAGAACTATCTGGTGAAAAAATGATCAATACTGATAGGCTATGACAGGCTTTTGGCAGCTTTAGGGCAACCTGTCTAGACTTTGTACAGAGAAAAAAGCTGTCTGTACATTACATTGTTGCAGTCTTATTTTTTCCTCTTATAGCTCTCCTCATTTTAAGCAATTATACTAAAAATTATCTCTGGATTTTTTCAAGGACCTTCATGCTGTTTAATATACTGATATTTAAAAGTCAGATATTGTAAATATGATCTATACATATTTGTTACCTGAGTAGTAGCTACAGACAGTCCATGCACAAAGGTGTTGAGAATGTCTGTTATGTGTTCAGTAGCATGTACAGTGTAGGGGTGAAAAGAGTCATAAATAGGAATTGATCTTTATCCTTAGTTTTCAACATGGTTATACATTGGAATTCATTGCACTGATACTGACAGTACTGCTTTTTCTTCATGACTATTTTAACCATGAAAGCATGGTATTGTGGAAAGAGACCAATGGATAATGATCACAATAAACTATTTTATTTATGTCCTTATCTGTAGGATCAGAAGAGGTTTTGTCCTGGAGACAATATGCATAACTTCTAGGTAAATAATCTCTTTTCCTTGTATAGTTTTACGCTTCACTAGTTACTCACCTGCTACTTAGCTGTAGAACAGTCTTTGTTCGAAAAGAATCAGAGAAAGCTGTGGACTGTTGTGTGACTTGCAGTGACTGGACCCAGAAAAGTCTGCAGCTGCAAGAGTCTTATTTGTTTATGTGCCTTATAAGCTAGAAGTAAAGTTCACAATGAAGGCTGCTGATGGGACAGCTCTTTAGTATGGAGGCTAAGAATAAAGATTTAGGCCAGGCTTAAGTCTTAAGTATTTGGCTGACTAAAATGCACTTAAGTGTTAGTTCCTACACATACAGAATGGAGGTAGTTCTTTTGGATGTGGGTGCAAGTTGGAAAAATAAAGATAACAGTTGAGAATTTATCCTCGCCATCAAAATAGTAAGTCCAAATGTTATCAGAAAACAAATATATTTCAAATTATTTCATTCAATTTATCTATGAAAGTAATCAGTGACCTACTGAAGTACCTGTGCTAAATGATTTGTTTGTTTATTTACAAGAAGAAAGCAGTACTCCTATGGTTTTGAATAGTAACGTAACTATTGAAGCCAGGGTACAATGGATGCTATCAGAAAAGCCCCATATGGGTGCACTTTAGATCTTTTGAATACCACAAAAGTTTAGTGACCTAGAAATGAATCAATAAAAAGCCATCCTCTATCTGACAAATTGAAGAACTGAGGGATTCTTACAGATGCATTGACTTTAACAATTCAAGATACACTGTTTGTAAAGGCTTTCTGAGACGCTTCTAATCCTTAGAGTACTGTAGCAGACTTTGAGATATTTTATATTTAGATCACTCTCCAACAGGTTATTTCCTATTTTTACTGTAAGTTTACTTTTATGAAAAATCAATGTAAGAAGACTAAAGGAAAGGCTAATGCTAAAATGATGTGTCCCTACACTGAATGAATGTAAATGTTTTTAATTTACTAAATTGAAAATTCCTTATTGTTTTGCAAAATATGTTTTGGAAGGGTATAGCAGTGTAAGAACCTCTCTAGTCCTGTTATATTACAAATAAGTTTATCATGCAAGAAAATGAATTATCATCTTGGATAGGTCAGTAAAAGTGTTGATATCCCTGTTCCCTGTTGCTTCACTTCTATAGTTTAACATTTCAGCATTTCAAATAAAATTTGAGTAAAAACTATTCTTAACTACTACAGCCTTATATCCTCTTAGTTTAGTTAAATAATCATCAACAGACAGTATGATTTCTTATATTTATCCATGGTTTATGGAGTTTCCGTGTTATGTTTGGCACAAAACTGAGCTTGTTGTTTATTTTCTAAGGAATAATTAATATAAAAAATGATGATCCAGAAAGATTCTCTGTATAGCTACATGCACATACACAAACCATGAAATACTTGGAGTAAATGAGATACTGGCTTGTACTCCATTTGTCAGTTAAGTCCTGTCCATGTGCAATACAACTCAGTGTTTCTGTACCTCAAATGATGGAGAAGGTAAACTTTAACTTGTAGATAAAAATTAAGAAATCAAGATTTTTGATTCACCAAGGATGACATAAACATTACAGCTGAGGATCCTTCCAGAGCACCCGACTAGTGTTCCTTTTCCTCTTTTGTTCAAAGGGAGAGAGGTCTAACGAAATTGTCTCCCTCCACTGACATCTGCTGCAGTGATGTGATTATATGGGAGGCTTGGTGGCTTCTTTCAGGTAGCTCAGACAATTAAAAAAAAATTAATAAGTAGATATCATGCTGTCACTTTGATTTCTAGGGGGCTTTGGTTCTTAAATTGAGAGCTTCATAGATGAAGATTAGCACATGGAAGTCAATATACTGTGAATAATATATTACCAATTATATTGCAGTAAGCAACCAAAGCATAACTAGAGAGCACCAACATAGAGGGGACAGGAGCTGTTATAAGGGAGAATTACTCTGCATATGGGTTTTATTTTGCTCTTGTTGAAGCAGTTTAAGATCTAAGCAGGCTCCAAAGACTATATTTACCAAATAGGACTGTAATACTTCTTCAGAACTTTAGATAGTGTCAGTTGTACTTTTTGCTTCTGCAGCTGTAGTGCTTCAGTTTTATCTGAATTGAGTCTTGTCTCCATCCTAGTCTCATACATGGATCTACATCCTCAGTCACAGCACAATGTATGGAGCTGAGTTACTAGGAAAACAGTTCTTCAGTAACACTATTAATGGCTTTTTAAGCATGCGAGAGTAAACGATATAAAATATTTAAGAGCTCCAAACTCTCAGGGAAACTGCAGTTTGTAATTCTGTAATGCTTTTGGAAATCAGTTTTGCTGAAATTGTAATAAGGAACCCAGCGCTGTCAACAGTAAGCTTTTGTCAGTACTGTACTTTGCACAATACTGATCTGTCCATATTTTTCACTAGACTGTTATTTTTAAAAAAGATAAATGTGTTATTGTAAGTACATTTGAAGGCTCATATGGCCTACTAGGCAGGTTAACAGGTAAATAAGGTTAATTACATTATTATGATCTGGGTTCTTAAACCCCCAGACTCTACAATAAGCTGGATATATCAATGGCTAGTACTAGTAGCAATAGTGTTGTAATTATTGTATTCCCTTTGGCTTATGTGAATGTCCAGTTTTATGTAATTTCCTATCTTAGCAACTGTGTTATGAAGCATTGTTCTCTATCTTGAAATGTTGCTTTAGAGTCACTTCTAGTTCATTTCTTGGGTTTAATGAAAGGGAAACTTTTAAGTAAATATTTCTCATTAATAACAAAGTAGGTAATCTTGATGCTATATCTTTAGGGTTTATTCTGAAGAAGAAAGAAGAAAGAAATGAAACAAATTTTCCAAATTTTAAGTGTATACATTTTACCTTACCAAAAAAAAAAAAAAAGTATCGCAAATACTAAATTTAAAAGTGAAATAAAAAATCAGGAAATAAATTCTGGTTTGGCCAAAATCCCATGGAGGATAAGCAGTATGTCTGGGAGAACTTTCTTCTTCAGTGATTTTGAAAACCTGTGGTTTGAATTTCTTTCTCTTGTTAATGTAAGCACTGAAAGTGTCAGTACTTGTGCATGATATTAGGAGTGTAGCAGTCAACAGGATTTTGCTGTGATTCGTTTCTTAAGTTTCCCCATTGCTATTAATGTTCTGTCTCCTTTATGGATATACATCTCCTATCTTTCTTTCCTCCCACTCTACTTCATTGGGCTTTTTTTTTCTCTTAAGCTCCAAAACATACTATTCTGGTACATATCAAAGTTATATTCTTTTTGTTTTTCTTCTTTAGTAATTTTTACAAGTTAGATATGAATGACAACTTTCTTATTTTCAGCCTTTTTGGTTTTGTGGTTTTTCTTTTAATATTTTCATAAGTGATTTATAATAGGGAGGAAATTGTTTCCAAGTCACTCAAAGAATGAATTAAGAGTCTTGCTGGTTCTGTATAAAGAAAATCTATCTCTGTGTATTTTTGTGCCACAACATCCCTGTGTATTATCTTCCAGCAGCCAGATTAACAGATGAAAAAGTGAAACTGTACGTTGCATTTAATTTTCTCCCAGACAAAATATTTCAGATATCTTTCTAAATAAATGTCAGAAATATGTTGTTTCAAAGGACATGCTCTAAAATTTTACCGGACAATTAATTGGGTAGTTATATTGTTAGGAATTTTTTTGCTAGCATTAACATTGCTATTGTTTATATTTCCTAAAAATAAAGAAAATCAGAGATGGTTCAAATTTCAATTATTATTTACTCATTCACTTCCCCCATGGTCTTGAGTCATGATAAGTTTTAATTGTATGAAGCTCATTAAGAATTTCTAATTCTAGTAATTTCTGATACTTAACTTCCAACAAAGAAGTTGAATATTAACCTTTTTGAAGACAGTGGGAGTTTGTATTTTTATTTCAGTAGGCTAGTATTCACAGTGTCTGTTAACAAGTATTGTCTCACTTCCTAAACTATGAGTTCATGTGTCTTTTGAATGTGTTCATGATTTTGCTGTGGTTAGCTTTCAGAAATAGTGTCAAAAATTATCTGTTTTTTTCAATATATCCATTTGTTTTGCCTATTTTTCTAGTTCTCACAGTGTTGAAAGAAATGCAGATGTAAAATGTCTCTACAAGAAATATCTTTATATAGCTTTAGCATGCCAAATATGATTAAATTTTGAAAGGCATCAATTAATAGTATTTTAAGCAAGGTTGATTAATATTTTAAGCATTAAGAATATAAATATTAACACAATTCTCCTAAATTAACAAAACCCCTTCCCATTAAACTGATTTCAGTAATCTTTGTCGATACTTATGGGAAACCTTGTTAGGAAGATAGCACTATTTCTGTATCCCATCCATATCTTAGTTCTCAATCATTCTATTTTTTTGGCTTGAAAAATTAGGAATACAATATTATCGAGCATTATTTTTAAAACTTTGGAATCATATTTTACCTGTTATCTCCATTGTACATTATATATTCTAGGAGGTAGACCAAAAGAGGGCTTTTATAGTGTTGTGAAAATCCAGGTGGGTGATTTATCTAACAAAAAAGAAAAAATTCCAACCGTTCTTGTTTTCACAGAGGAAGATAAATACGGTCTTTACTCCAATTTGTTGTTCAAGTATTTTCTCGCAGAGGGAGTTGTCTGTGGACATGAATTGTTTGTTGCATCTGCTAAAGAGCATCCTGACAACATCTTAAAGGTAAAGAAGCCTCATAGCTTTTGATGAGTAAAGCTGTAATGTCTTAATGAATTTAAATACATTTGAAAGTGTATATATTGTGTAGTAAGAAATTAATTAATCTTGATTCATAAGTACGTGTTGGGAAGTGCAGGAGTATTTAGACTAGACAGATTTGGGAATTAAATTTAGCTCACTAGCCTCCATCTACGGACAGTGGAGTAAGATCCTCCCAAGGCCAGATCAGGAGAGGAGCCTGCTTATTATTCATTTTAGTTATGGGTGAAAACCAGACAGACTAGCTGGCTTAGTTGAATGGTTTGAGTAAACCCAACTGTTTACAGTTTCCACCTGCCTATCAGGAGGAGTAGTTAAGCTGCTTCGAATATACTGTGATGAAAACAGTGTACTATTTGTATAGTTATTTACTGTAGAAAAGAACATCTTTTAACATCTTTATAACTTCCTTTATGTGTATGTTTTATTTTGTCTTTTTTCTACTAGGAAACATGGTCAGTTTTGGATCAGGTCATATATTCAGACTTCAGTGAGCTCCTAATCAAACACTGATAGTTTCCATTATAAGGAAATTATATAAGGGAAAAAGCCTGATCAACACTGCAAGAAAATGCTGAAGTGTGAGGATAATCTTACAAAATTTCATTAAATATTTTATGTTTTTTTAAGGCTGCTTTTTTCTAATTTCAAAATCAACGTATAATTTACTGATTACTTCTGCATCAGGTGAAGTCTGGCTATTTCTTTAAGAGTCTTGAGAGACTATTTCTGGACAAAATTATTACTTTTCTTTTTTCCTACCTGGTGATGGTAGATTCTATGCCTTATCTATTCAATATTACCTTCAGTATTCAAGAAAAAGTATATTCTTAATGAAATTTTATGATTGTGGTTATGAAAAATTTAATGATTTTTTTTAATGATCTTGAACCTAAGAGGGTTCATTTAGGGTTGAAATTTTTCTCATTTGTTGTGGTTTAAAATACAGCCTAAACAAATAGGTTAGAATTTGATTATGATAAGAACATGCTATATTTTAAAATAATATTTCTTTTTAAATAACTGATAATCAAGTAATTGACTCTTTGACTGTAGAATACATAATCATTGTGGTTGTTTCTCATCAAAATTAAATTATTAAAACGAATATTTTTATTACATTGCATTAAAATTTCTTAAAATGGAGTAGCTAACAGATTTTATTCTTCTTTCATTCACTTTTGAATCAATTTTTCATAGCATGGCATAATCTTCCTAGCTCCTGTTCTTTATGCTTTTGCAAGTTAATCAATAGACATTATTACATGCATCTGTCCTTCTTGTACCAGTTTGAGTTTGTGGTCAGTTAGTTCGATGTGACTTACTGAGCTCAGTTTTCTGATTTGGAGTAAGTTTTCCTTCTTACTTTTCAGGGGTAGACACTAGGTAATAATCCTGCATTCATCCATTGTAACTCCACAGTGGTGTTACTATAAGAGAACAACATTACTACGCAAAATTTCAGGCAAACATAATTTTGTCTTGTTTTCTTCCTCCATTTGTGTGTTTATCTATCCAAAAGTACTCTTGTACTTTTCTGCTCTTACCTTGATTATTCAACACTTCCTTTGCTTAACAGACAAGGCACAATAGAGTTGATTTCTCTGATTTGTATTGCTGTCTTGAAATTGCTTCAGTGAAGTAACCCTGTAATATTCTAGGCATCAATCTAGAAAATTGTGTACTTTCACACTTGGAAAGCTTAGGCACTTGTTGAAATGCTGATATGTGTTACCTAAAAAATATTATTGCCTCACCTGGAAATACTCAATCTAAGACTGGCATTGGCAGCAGTTAGGTCTCCAAATCACAGAAGCAGAGGAGTCTTCCCTACAACTGCCTCACTTGTCTTTTAAAAAAGAGGACCTTCAGGTGCTTCAAGAAGTCCTCTCCTGTCATAAAAATTAGCTGTTTGGAATTTGGATGTCTCTACGAAGTCAGGATTCTAATATAGCAGATCTGATTGTTGAATAACATTGCATTTTATTTAATGAGATTAGTAATTAATTTATTTTCAGTATCTGATTGGACTGCATTCTTTACTGGAAAGGTAACATACATATGGTACATATCAACCTGAATTACGTATTTTATGCATGGTTTTTATTTTATAAAATTCAAGTATGTATTCAATATATTCTGTAGCTAGTATTCTAATTAACTGATGTTTTACATAGAGGCACCTCATTAACTGCCTTATGTCCATATTGTGTGGTCAGTCAATTTATACATTCAGTTCTCTGCTGAGATGCCATAATTGCCCTATTCTAATTTTATGATGTGATTGGAAGTTTCTTGAACCTATAACCAAGACAAATATTGCTGGTAGTAGGAAGGGGAAAAGACATTCTTAGAGACCATAATTATCTTGAAATTGTGTATAACTAAAAGACAAGCAGAGGATAAAAAGCCCTGATCAGCTGCCTAAGATATATTATATTACCACCCACCAATTTATCCATCATCCTTTGAAAACATATTCATGCCTTTTGTAGTCAAAGCTCCTTCAGGAAATTGGCATTAAGATGTAATGCTGAAAAATTATACACCTCTGGTAAAACCTACAGAACTATATACATGCTGTTTTTCAGGAAGTATTTTAAACGTTTGAGAGCATTTCTGTTCAATCTGTATTCTTCAACAAAAGGCAACTTTTTGTTATAAGGGCATAAATACTGGGAATAGTATATAACATGAGAAATAGTATGGTATATTTCTGTGATCGATCATAAAATAAAACTGATTGCATTGGTAAATAGAAAACTAATTCAATAGTAAAATGACTAAAGGAAACATTATATCTTAACATTCCATTTTCAGTACCATACCTTATTAAGTTTAGACTACGAATTATGAAAGGCTGTTATGTGCTCAAGCTTAAAAACAAAGAGAAACTGATAAAGTAGATAGGGCTTTTTCTTGTATCTATTTCCTTAACTTCACTGTGTTTAGTGCTTTTTTTTCTTTTTTATAATTCAGCACTCTAAAGTTAATGTCAGCTATTTTGAAGTTGCATATAGTGTATGTGTTTGAGAATGGAACATACGTATTTGAGTATACAGTTATATTTATTACAGAGGAAATCTTAACTTAAACACTGTTATGCTTTTTGCAAGAAACAGCAAGCAAGGAGGTTGAATATTTCCTCGAACATCACTGTAGCCAAAATTAGGACAGGTTTTGCATCCATTCCAAGTTAGTTTGGGTACCGAACTGACTTCTGGAAGCCATAAAAATACAGTAACTATGTAACAGCTTGGTTCTTTATGCCTATTCTCCTTGTTAGTGCCAAAGTATGGTTCCAGTCTTAAAAAAAAAAAAAAAATCAGTGTCTGTGGTGGCCACATTTCTATTTTTCTTACTTTTCCTACTTCAGATTTCTCACTGAAATTCTAGAACTGCCTAAACTGCCTATATAAAAAATTCTTTGTCCTTTTTCCTAATTATTTTATCTAGACCTTGAAGGGGAACTGATTTAATGAGAACAAGTTTTAATGAGAAAAAATTGGATTATATTTGCCAGTTAGGAACTCATCTTGACAATAAAGAGTGCTCTGTGTTAAGTTGCTTTTACCGTGGAACCTGTGCAAAGTTTGTCTCAAGAGGAAGACTTGCTGGTCATTGCATGTGTTAGGAAATGGAAACCAGCATCCCCTGAAGCCCACCAATTTCCCTGTGGGACCTTGGCCAATGTTACCTCAATGACCATTCCACTGGGAACCTGGAAGCCTGAGGTGGAAGAGTGGGAGGTACAGAATTTCCTTCTAGAGCAGCATCTGTTCGTCTCCTGTGGAAAAGTTGACCGTTTTGTGCGATTACTGCATTTCTGTGGAATTTCTGTTTTCAAGCTGGAATTTTATTACAGGGTAGTTCTAGACTCTGTTGAAATTGTCTTTTGAAGGTTCTTACGAGAAGAGAGAGTAAAGAGCACATCCTTCAATGAATAAACATATACTTTGACATAATCTGTGAGCCTGCTGCTTATGGTGCAGATGCTTTTCCTACCTCTGCTATAGAGGATCACCTTCTTAGAAGGAAATGCATTCCCCAAAATTCCACCCCCAATCAAGTCCTCTGAGGCTTGCCATACTAAGACATGAAGCAGTATTTACCTTGTACATCTGGTGTCATTGTACTTCCAAGTTTGAAAATGAACAATGTGCAAACATTTTGCTCTCTGGAGAACTACACAGAAGATTCTCTTGAGTGGTAAAGCCCTTAGTGTGCCCGTGTATAAGGTACACAGCATCACTGTGTTTGCTGGACATATCCTGAAGTCAAGTCAGTCAGGAGAAACCATGCTACTGGGATAGGGTACCACTGTGAAAGGGAAAAATGCAGTGTCACTTGGCCACGAAGCTGGGAGGTGCATGTAGAGAAGTATGATGGTTTATTAAAAAAGCAATAGGGACAAGATCAAAAAGACCTCCAGGAACAAGTTTTTAAAAAATTCCTACCAAGCGGAAGAGATCTCTAAAATAGAAGTGAAAGTATATTTTAAGTCTGGCATTTTGCTTAAGCATGTCGTTTGGAGAAGACTGAAAAAATTCCACCTCCAACAAGTTGGTTATACTGAGCAGACCTGAAGAACAGGAAGTGCACACTTACACTTTTCCCACTAAACAGATGAATGCAGAATGAATCTAGCAAAATGTACTTTTGTTATTTCCAGAGTTATTTAAAAAAACAGCAATCAACAGCCCGCTGAGCTTCAGTGTATTACAAGTACGCAAACAACCTCTTGAAAGAAACCATAGCTGTCTACATGGACTTTTTTATTCCAGCAAAGTACATTCAAACATGATGCTTACATTTTTCCCACATAAATATGACTCTAAAACATTGTTTCGTCAAAATGAAGAATGCAAACCTGGAAGAAATGATCAGGCTGGTGACCAGGGCTTTCCAAGCTTCCATTTTCAAAGAGCACTGTTCTAACTCCTTCCTGTCTCTTCGCTATGTGATATTGTGAAAGAAGCTCTGTATGAATGCAAGAGGTATTTTTTCTGTCATCTGACATTTTTAGATGCTACATAAAGAAATTTAAAGCATAACACCTTGAAAGGTAAAAATATATATGCAAGCAGGGCTACATTCCTATTATCCCTTTTTTCACAATTATATTTTCAAAATACGTGAGCTTGTTACAGTGATTCAGCTGCTATGTGCTGTTAAATGTTATCACTTAATACACAGAAGTCCAATTACAGTTACAGCACTAGTGAACTTTCCTACCACCTATTATCTCGTCCTGAAGTAAAGATAGCCTTGAGGCACAGACTATGGTTGAAGCTAACCCTGGCAACTGTCTCAGAGTTTGAAAGTTCCTTTGAAAAATCTAATTTCTTTATTATATAGCTCTTGCTCATCTGCTTACTTTTCTTGCTTGCATGTTGGATAAATGGAATATCTATTTTACATTTTTCTGTATTAAAATGCAAATATTTTAATTATATTGTAATATATAATTTTCTGCACTACAAAACTGTGTTATAAATGTGACAGAGAAGTTGTACGGGTGTGAAAGAGGATGCTGGAAAAAAAATAATCGCTTCTGTTTAAAAAGAATGAAGTCCTTTAAGCAGTACCCACGCTGGGAACTCTCTAAAGTGTAAAGCTTAGTCTTTGTCAAAAGTTCAGACCAATCTAATAAAAAGATTTCCCAGAACCAGAGGAAATGTTTGGCTTAAGTTTCAGGTCTCCTATCTACCAATCCTTGCCTGTTTATTATATTTTCTTTCATGATCTTAGTTATGAAATTATTTGTTTTTAAACACAGATCTTACTTAGCCTGTTAAATGTATCATAAAAGTAGTAGCTTAAAAAAATCAAATGTTTAGGCTTCAGTGTTCACAAATAACTATTTTACAAATCTGTTGGTGACTTCGTAGAACTGATTTGCTCAATTAGTGAACTGTTGCTTACAGTACTCATCTCTAAAGGTGTACATGAATAGTGCTGTTAAGCTAGTGCATTATACACTGCAGCAGAATTTGCAGAATTTTGGACAAGGGCACTCTCATTTTTACTTAGTCTCCTCACATTACTTTTTTAGTATGTTGTTCTCTTTTTTGTTATATTTATCTTTTACTTACTTAAGCATTCATGATCTGATTCAGAAAAAGATTAAATAAAAAAAAGTCATCTAATCTTCTCACATGCATTCCTGGGTTTCAATGTTGTAAATGGGGCTGTAGTGCAAGGAAGTTATAGCAAAGAATTCTATGACTTGACTGTAGGGTTTACTTCTGTGTATGTGAAGTTGATAATATATTCTCATGGGTAAAAAAAAAAAAATACCCCTTAGGGTACTTCCAATTAACCTTTTTTATTTCATAAAGCAGAGGAATATTACTTCCCTTTTCCCTTCACAAAATTCTCATTTATCCTGGGTTGACATCCATTTGGTCCTTTTGAA
The DNA here is from genome assembly GCF_031877795.1 of Strix aluco. NCBI lineage: Eukaryota > Metazoa > Chordata > Aves > Strigiformes > Strigidae > Strix > Strix aluco. Next base: position 4,334,383 of record NC_133946.1, on the reverse strand, counting down.
TGTCAAAGAAAAATTTCCGTAGAACAGCCTTACCTGGAGATGGAAATAAATTGTTGTACAAGGGCCACTGAAAGGAGAAAAATTCTGTATCCAGTCATTTGTGTTCTTTAACAATAGACATTGTCTTCACAAGTGTTTACAATCAAAATAGAATCCTCCCCCCTTTTGGGAGTAGGGCCCTTTAAACTGACATTTATATAATACCTTATTGAAAAGAAAATATTTACCCTTCCTGACTTACCATCTGGTGTCCTTTAAATACTAAAAATTAACATAATGAAAAAGAGCCTTAAATTCATGTGAGTTCAAACTATTTAAATATCGTTGTGGTTAGAGATCAACAGTGACTCGTACTCCCTTTAATATTTTTTTATTTCACATTTCTTTAATCATACCTGTGATGATATTGCGTTGCAAATTAGTTGCATAAAACCATGTGAACAACATATTTATTGATACATAAATAGATAATGTTTAAAATTCTTAAGTACTATTAATTATACAGTTATTGAAACCCGTAAGGATCAAAGGATTTTATATAAGAGGGATTTCACATACAGCTTGGATTATGTTGCTAAATAATGGCACAGTAGTACTTCTTTAGCATTGTAAAATAGCTTAGAGAGGAGTATGATGCCTATAGTTGGTGTAATGCATTGGTAATTAAGAGGGTGTGAGGTTAAGCTTCATTAACTGCTGTGGGATTGTATCTTGGATTTTATTATCCCCTAGAGAACATAAGAAGTGAGAGAGGTCAAACTGTTAGAATCTGATTTTGCTTCGTGCATCTGCCAAAACAAGGCAGCAAAGTAATGTGGCAGCAAACACAGACCTGGATTGCCAGCAGATACGGGTTGCACACCATTTCATTGCAAAGATAAAAGATATATTAATGACATAAATTATTTCATAATTGCAATAAAACCTTCATAAACTTGGTTTGTAGGAAACAAAAGTATTTTAATTGCATTGTCATTTAGTATTAGCACTTTAGAAAACCAATTTTTCCCCAACATTTTTTTTATTTTGAAACATAACGACAAGCTTCCTTCTCTCTTTTTTCCTTCCTGCTACATCTCACTCTAGACACAGACGAATGCCCCAACCAAACTGCACTTAATAACTTTAGCACTTGTCTGCCTTTTTGTGTATTCATGCTGCATAGCAAAGACTTGTATTTTAGTTGACCCCAAGAAATGCTGTATATTTTCATTTTTTTAACTAATGCACTGCTACATGCTTTGTTTTTTTATATACCTTATGAGAGATTTGTCTTTTAGCCTGGGAGAATGTAACAGTTCTCAGGAGTTGACACACTGATGCCACAAAATTGTCAGTCCCAAAGCTTTTCAAAGCTATATGATGTGGGAGCTGAGATATTTTTAAGCATAAATAGGTTAAATAGAGATATTACAGGCCGGTAAAGGAACTCTCCTTTTCTTAGGCTCTTGTTTAAATAACATGTTTATTTCCAAATTCTGGATGAAATTTTGGAAGTAACTTTTAAACATTTTACTAGTCTTTTCTGAAATTTTGATTTTGAATCCAAGAATATAAATTTATTTAATCCTAAATAGGGTCACAATCCCAAATCCCTTTAAATTCTGATAGTTTCTGCAGAATTTAAGTGCTTTTTATATATGATAGAGAAGTACAGTTCTCAAACCTAAATAATGATTTAATAAGACTGCTGGAAACTAGTGCCTTTGTTTCTCAATTTGTGATCCGTCTGGGAGAAGGGGACTTGTGCTAAAGCCCTGATCTTGATATTTTGAGGAAAAGCCCAGGCTTAGCCATCTTTAAATGTCGCTTATAGAAACCATGCCCTCCACCGCTCTCCGTGTGTGTTCTGCTGTATAGTTTTCAGTTCAGTTTTTGTATAGCTGTGCCAGAAGCCTGGCTAGTTTGACTGCTGGTCTGCTTCACTGTTTTCATAGCTCTTTTATTTTTCCTTCTATTTTTAAGAACAATCTTGAGAACTGATAAATGCTTTGTAGTTCTTCGACAGTAATGAAACCTTTCACGACACTGAAGAGTTGTGAAGTATATATCCAACTAGTCAGCCTTTGTCTTTGGGAATTTACCTGTGTTATGACAACTGGAGACTTTTTCTCACTTAGGTGCTCTGTATCACTCAGGCATGGTCAGGTTTGGAAAGAGCTATTATAACAAAGAACAGCATTTAATTTGCAGTGTCCGAAGAGGGGAAAGCCTTTTATTCCAGTTCTAGTTATTATGAAGATAAAAAGAAACGTTTGGATCATTCCAATTTCAGTATTTTCAATACTGCCCATAAAGCGGGTTTATATAACTCTGTTCTGTGTCTGTAATTCTCCCTAGTCCCAAGCCTACTAACCAATTTTAAGCTTTCACCCTTTCCAAATGTGCTTATACAAAGATCTAGTTAAAAGATTTTTGAAGATTATGAACTGGAATGAACCAGTACATCCTAAGGAAAAACAACAGTAGCAATCACCTATGTGTTCTGTTTAGTCTTTTACCAGGCTAATGAAGGCATGTATGTTGGCTTCTAGTCAATGTAGACATACCCTCAAGCAGCAATCGCATGTTCTGCCTCTCTTTTATACAGTTTAGTGTAAATGGGAGAGAAACAAGGGTAGACAGAATCTGGGATAATGGTGATAGAGTTAGGATGCAAAGCTGGAGGTAAGCAATCTTTATTAGCTCTGTTCATTAATCTGTATCTAAAATGTGTTCAAATTACAGATATACTCAGATCATGAATAGAATTGGAATTTTTTTTTCCTATTTGTGCTGAAGTACAACATCTTGAAATGTATTTAAGCAAGTTAAAATACTAGGTGGAGCTCAAGCAATTGGTCTTCAAAATACCAGTCAGCTCCAAAGGCAAATTACCTTTTCCAGATTGCAGCTGCATTATGTATGAAGCCTACTAAGAGGCCATAAAGTTCACAACCACCACATGCAAGAGTATGATTCAGGATATGCTTGCTTTAGAGCAAAGGCTTTGTTGGGATGGAAAGTTATATGGCTGTGAGACCTAGTAGCCTCAGAAACGTCTTAAGTCTCAGTGCATCATGTGAACAAGTTTCTTGCATAGGGACAAGAACATGGTATGTGTAAGACACATATTTTTCAGCTAAGCCATGGTAGTTATTAGATAAATGCATTTTAGAAAAACAACTGAGGAAATAAAGAGTTACTCTTGGTATGAGAGAGTTCTTCATGTGCTTCTGGTTCCTTCTGTGGGGCAACAAGGGACAAGACTGCATAAAACAGACCTAAGCTGATGCATGTGCTAACTGCCATGGAACTGAGTCACGGGTTTTCTCATCTTGCTTTGTGGAATTTAGTCATGTTTAAACAATCATTTTATAATATTAGAAGTTTTTCATTATGTGAGAATAAAGTCTCTTTATTATGTCAGAAGTTAAAAGTAAACTATATTGGCAAAAAAGGCTATTTCAGATGGATACTTAGATAGGTTTTCATCTCTGGCAGTCAAAATCTTTATCAGCTTCAGGTGAAACCATTTTTCCTTGATCTCTTAATCTGCTTCATTCTTAGCAACAGTTAAGGTATACCACAGTACCTAATTGTGTTGCACTGATAGTGTGTCTTGTCTCTGATAGCTTTGGGCTGAGCTTCTCAGATGTCAACAGCTGGTATTTGTAATGTTTCCCTTCCATATAGTGCCATGTAGAAGGTTTTGCTCTGTGTTTGACTGCAAGGCATGAACTTTGTTCAGTGTTACATGGGGGTATTGAAGTAGCTTGTACTTTATCAGTAATACATGGAGAACCTCTCACCCCTTATTGCTTGTTCTCTGTACTATTTTAGCATAAAATACAGTCTCTGTATAAAACATATATTAGGTGTGATTATATAAAAGCAAATGTATATAGCTAAATGTCCCTATCTCAAATTTGTCTGCCAATGATTACATAATAACAATAAATCAGTAGTACGAGTAACAGGCATTCACAGTGATTCTAGAGAAGAAAAATAGTAAATACCTATAAGAAAATATTGGTGTTATTTTTCTCTTTACTTACAGTAAAGGTGAATGGTAAAATATGCCATTTCCTGGATTTCAGCTTTGCAGAGGATGTGATAGCTGCCCAGTGATAGTACTGCACAATGAGGTAGCAACTTGATACATCAGTGGTGGGACCTGAAACACGGGCAAGCTCAGGGAGTTTGATGAAATGCTCAGGCAGGATTTCATGATCTCTTCCAAACTGTGGCTGGCACTTTTCAGAAAAATAAGAGGTTATCCACCCCTATAAAAAGTGCGTGGGAGGCAGTTGATCTTGGTGAATGAAAGGAAGAAATATCTGGAAATGTTCTAGCCTGCAGAATTATTCCTTTACAGATAGCACTTTTTAAATGAAAGCTGATTTCATTTTTTTTTAAATTAGTATAATTGAGCAATATTTTGAGATGATCGTGTATCAGCAGCTCTTCACTGAAAAAGAAAGATGGTTATACCTTAGCCATCTTAAATCTATGAATAACTGTACTAGGATATTAAATCTGTGTAATAGTTTAACTGTTTAGTAATTTGTTTTCAAAATAGTACCTTAACTGGAAAATAAGATCAATTAATTTTTTATTGTGGATGTCTTGAATTATAAAATGAGAAATTCAAAATAACATCTTTTTTAGAAAAGTCCTTTATATAATACTCTTATAAGTAAATGCAAATAATTTGTATGTGCATATATGTGAAATGCATTGCTGTGCTTTTCAGGTCATGTTTGTATTTATACTTTCTCAGAACCTTTCAGTACAGTGTTCTGTTTACATTTTCCCTGTCAGAAATCTTCATCTTTGGTTGGAAGGTTTGCCTACTTTCTTTCCGGGTAGATATAAGGAAACTTCAACAAAAGTAAATCTATTTTTTTACTGAAACATCCGTTATAAATCTAATGAAAAAATAAATCTAAAATAAAAAAAATTATAAATCTATATTTAATGAAAGCTGTAAATACTAGCTTAAAATTATAATTTTTGTGTAGCTTTCCTACCCATAAAGCTTATTTTTTACAACCACAGTAATACAAGTTTATTGATACAAGTGCATCTTTTAAACAAGCTATAAGAAATCAAAATTTAACTCTGTACATAACCATTCTCATGAAGAACCTTTACCAGGCTTTTGCAGTTCATTTGCAAAGAGAAAGTAAATGAAACAATTATTTGCTTGAAGCTGTGGCTTGCATCTTCTGCTTAGCTGCTGAAACACATAGGTACAGTTGTTCTGTTTCTGCAACTTTTTTGAAGTAACTACATAAAAGTTTACATAGCTTTCACTACCTTTTATCTGGGAGGGTGTGCTGACCAACCACTGAAAAGAGCAACAGAAACAACTGTCCTGGAATTAGAAACATTTGTTCTCAGTTTTGAAGATACATTGTAGATATACAATATAGTTGTAGATATTATGTTAATTTACACTAAAGAAACAAAAATATCACATGTTGCTCATAAGATTACGTATTGAACTATATACCAGTTTTCTCTCCTGTAGTCCTTAATACTGAATTAGCATAATACTAAATCTAAAATGGATTTGTTTAGACTTTCGTTGTCTTCTTTGTGTGTGTGTTTGTACCATATCTGCATACATAAAGCCATGAATGTCATTTAGATGTTTATGGTCAGTATCAGCTCTGCCTATGTTCAGTGTTTCATGTGTATCCCATACTTCAATCAAGATTCTTATAAAGTTCCCAAATTTTTTTTTTTTATGTCTTCACACACACTTATGACAGAGATACTGGCTATCTATCTATTTTTAACCCTCGAGACCACATCTCAGTTCTTCTGAAGTCTTTGCTTAATGAAAACTTAGTTTTCAGATAATAAGTCTTGATCTATTTTAAGCAGATAAAGAGTTCCTGTGCCCTCCAGTTTACACAGATGGGTGATAAAGTTGAGTCAGAAAACTTGGTTGCACTTCATTCCTCTAGTAGGTGTAGAAGCCCCGTGCCTAAATTCTGAATGCTGTGCTTGCTATCCACCCAGCTCTTTACTTTTTCAGCAATGCAACAAAGGTAGAAAGCAGAAAGTTTGTAATAATATATTTCTCCTAGTCTAGGTCTAAGTCAAAGCACCAGTTCTGTCCTCATAGAACAATTAAATCCACCTGTGTGTAATACTTCTTTTTTAAAAAAAAAAAAAAAAAAAAAAGCTAGAAGTGTTTGCATTAGAAACTTATAAAAATTCCAGGATTAAATAATTGCCCCTTCCTTTTACTCCCTTGTTTGTTCACGAGGTATCTGTCCTTAGTAGATATCATGCCTAATGGTTAGCAGAAGAGAAAATTCAAACCATCCTGTTACAGTTGTTTTCAGCCTGTGTCTGTAGGCTATTGTGGTCTGTTGAATACTTTGAAAGATATGCAGAAGATAAAAATGAAAAGTGATCTTATTATAAAGTAGGCTTAAATTCACTATGCAGAGAATTTCCCTGTTCGCAGATACAGAATAGTTTAGGAGATCAACCTTTAAAGAAAGATTTAAAAAAAAAACATGGATGCTGCTCAAGATGTGTTATTTGTGTAGAGTATACAATGGGCTATTTCCATTCTGCATTCTCTTACGATTGTATAATTCATTTTTCCCATAATAATTACATGGTTTTTTTCATGCTCAGTATTAGTAGGAACCAGTCTTTCAGAACAGTTCTTTTAATCAAGTTTTGTTACAGATTTTACAACTGTTCATTATATTAAGATAGCTGTATTAGCTAACTTGGGGGGGGGTGGATGCGTTGGGGTGTAAAAATCTTAATTGCCATTTCTACTGTAGATAGCTGACATGTTTTCACTCTCCACCTGTAGGAACTTCCAGCCCCTTTGCTTGATGATACCTACAGAAATGAACTGGGAGAAGAAGCAACAGCTGTTAAGTCTGAAGATTTTCAAGATTCTATGAAAATAGCCTGGCGCTACCAAAATTTACCAAAAATGGAGGTAATTGGTATTTCATACTTATTTCCTCTTGCAGACAAAATGAATTTGCAGAGCAAATGCTTTTCAGTAGAATCTAGACAACAGAACTGCTAATGGACAGTGTTACAGGATGGTCTCCTGAGGGTAAATTATCATACACCCCTATGTTTTTTGATTACAAGAGATACAGAGAGAAGGGGAAATTCAGAGTTTGCAGGAACTGTAAAACTTAATACAGACAATAATAATTTAAAAATAAAAAACATTAAAGTTCCATGAGATTTTTTAGTGAGTATTATTGAGACAGCTTTTTATGAAAGTTTGAATAATTTGGTCACTTACAAACTTTGCCCAAATTTAGTGGTACACAAATGACTTAAGTAGGTTTAATCAACAGTACTTACTGATCTCTGTAGTGAAAGCACTGTGTCGTAGCAAGCTGTTGACCTGCTTATCCATGTGCATAACAACTAAAGTAAGCACTTGAGATTATATCAGCTTCACTGTCACTAGAAACTAATCACTGTGCAGGGAGAATATAAGAAACAAGCCCAGTGGTCAGTCTTTCAGAGTTTACATTTGTTAGTGTTTTGTTAATAATGTATCTCCCGTGGCTGGTAACTTGCTTATTGAATCCAGTGGCACAATCACCTTTAATAAAATTACAGCATTTTTGACTATTCAGAACAAAAAACTTGTTTTGTCTATACATTTTAGCCTACATTTATAAATTCTGGTTTAGATGTAGTCATAACTGCCTAGTAAGTTCAGTCGTATTCTTAAAAAACATAATTGGAATGTGACAAAATGATCTTACAAGGCTTGGCATGTTTGGTTTTCTGTGAAATTGCACAGACATGGCTATATAGTTGTGTCAGAAAAGACTTATATATAGTGACATGCCAAATCAAACAGCCTCCAGGGTAATCATATAATCTCATCAATTTTATTATTGTGGAGCTTGCTGTGCCACTCTGAACCGTCCCCAAAATAATTTGTCTGTTTTTAAAACTAGCCAAATTCCTCGTACATTGATATGGAAACAATCGCGTGCTGTTAACAAATAGCGTTCTGATGTTCTGACAAAGTAGAAAAACATAAATAATCCAGTTGGGTGTGCACTCATCTTCTCTAACTTCATAGAAGTAATCACTTCTTCCACTAATACAATATTTCTCTACCATACATAATGTACTTGTCCTTGATTATTGAAATCTGATTATGCAAGATTGAATAGAATGGTCAATCTTCTGTGGGGTGTTTCCTTGTTATCAGTCTCTTTGTGAACTGGATGCTGATCATTCTCAATAGTTGAGGTACAATATTTTTTATGTATTTGTTAAATTATTAAAAATCAAAATTTGCAAATAAAAGTCTTAAGCTATCCATACCTAAAATTCCTCATGATATTTAATTAGTGAAAAATAGTTTTGAAATTGATATTTTTCAGTATTTTACAATGCAGTTATAAAATTTTGGTGCTGTGCTAAATTAATTTGATTGTTGAATATACTCCACTGAGAAAAAATCTGATATAGCTTTGCAGCACCCTGGATGTTTAATACACTTAGTACTATCATTTAATTAACACTTTGGTTGTGCTTTATTCTTTAAATTTTCTTTTGGCAGAAAAAAATAATGTTGAATGAAATTTCAAGTCATATTTTCCAAACTGATTGAAATAATACACTAGTACATTTTCAAAAACTACTGTCAAATAGTTTCAAGTATGAAAGAGAGAAAATAGCTTTGCTTTTAACTGGAACTCTAAACATGTTAGCAGAAAACTTTTCCATCCAATATCTGGCTTTACATGACGTAAGAATGCTGAGTAAAAGCAGTCTTTGTGGTATTTTTGTTGCTTAATTTAGTTTTTATTTCTAAGTAATAAAAGAGATTTTCACTGGTAGTTCAGATATTCCCTTCCCATTTATTAGACCTCATATAGACTAGTTAGGTAACTCATTTTTGTTCTTATGCATGGTATTTATATTAGTACTCTTCATAACTACCACAGTTTCTCTTTATATATTGCATATACCTTGTACATCAGAAAAAGAAGGTTTATAAGAAATCTGTCAGAGAAACAGGCTGTGTTGTGCTTGATGTGCCTTTGCCAGTTTGTTACTTACATTTGTATCAGAAGTTAATTTCATTTAAACTTTTGAGTATATGGATAGCCTATTTTGCAATGCAAGAGAGCGTGGTTTTTTTCTTTTTTCTTTTTTTTTTTTTTGAATGAACTGCTTATGTTCTTGGGGCAATATATAAACTGTCACAGCATGAAATCAATTTTCTGCCTTGATTCATCCTAAATCTGAGATTTCTAGCACATTAGTATTGCAATTAGAAACATTAACAGCAGACGGTAGCATAAAAGCATGCTCTGCTCACTGACAATTTAGTGTATTTCTCCTTGTGCAAAATAGGAATCCAGGAAAGAACAGGCTTGAGCCTCCAATCCACTAATAAATTTATCAGATCAAACTTAAGAGGAATGGAAAGTCTCTGCTTCGCACTCTCCATGGTCATTCTGCTAAGGCAGATTATTCATGCTTACTTGATTCAGGTAGGCTTTTTGCAAGCTTCCCCGCTAAGCCTGGGAATGCAGTACATTGAGGCCTATTCATAGGCTTCTGACATAGACCGAGCTTTTATTGCATGGTGTTTTATTATAGCCAAATCCTAGTCTCCACCCAGTTTGTAGGCACTGTGCTTATTCTTTTGAATCAAGAGAGGTTATCACCTACCTTAATCCATGCAGCAGGGTGGATTAAGGACACCAATGTGCCTCAGGATTCTCAAAGAGGATCCTGGAAACTTCTTGTTTCTTCTTTTTTGCTGTCTTTACTAAACTCTATTGGGCCTCAGTAAGGATTTGCATCTGAAATGGGCAACCTGGAGCTTTTCTCAATGAAGACATCAGATCAAAGTTCAGTTAGTCAAGGCCTTTCTAAAACATTAAGGGAGCTTGGAAGTACACAATAAAAAGATGAGCTCTGGCAGAGATTGCAGTAAAAACATTCTGATCTGTAATCCGGATAAAGAATAGATTATAGGCCAAAGAACAGCCCCTGTTTAAATTGCTTTCAGAATCCTTGTTTTAAATAAAGTTATATTTTGCATTAAAAATATTTAATTTTGATAGATTGTTGTGTTTTGTTGGACTTCCTTCTTTAAAAATCAGGTGCTAACAAATGAATTGGAACACTGACTTAGAGAATGTGTTTTTTCTACCTTTTTTGAGTAAAACTGATCTGTCTCTTATGACTAGATATACATGAGCAATCTTGTGGGTTTTTTAATTAAAAAGTAATTATTTGCTTTAATGAAAAGTTCGGGGTTAGTTTGGTTATTCTGTTGGTTTTGTAGGAAAGATATTGTTACTATTTATATTATCTGATAACAGATTAATGGAATAATTTCAAAGTATTTAAATAAAATTATTCTAATTAATCTTAACAGTTTAATATATTTTTGGTAAGCTCAAACATGAAATAAAATTGTGGAAATACATAGCATGATTGATTTAAGAAAAGTAACTATAAATACATGGCCATGTCTGGCACATTTGTATTCTTTCTTTTTACTGTTATAGTACTTGTTTTATCAGCAATACCAAGGTTTATGAAAACCACAAGCTTTCTGTAATAATTGGAGTTGCAACTAAATCATTTGTTGCTCAACACACTAGAAATTATTGGGATCACATTATTGTAATAATTCAGTATACCTATCATCATTTCTGTGTGTAGCAAGAATAGCAGATGTTGAAATTGAAGCAGAAGTTGTTCCAAAGAATTTTCACTGCATACACACACAACCCTGCTCAACTTTCAGATAGCGGATAAAATGTATATATTGGCCTGCTTAAAAGAAAAATCCTTTTATAGAATGTTCTAAGTTGTTATAGAATCTACAGAGAAAGTTTTGAAATTATTTGGCGTATTTCTGGTCACTTTTCAAAAGTAATTCCATGCTTTTAAGTACAAACAAAGTAGATTTCATTTTACCTACCAATCCAAACTTCTCTTCAGAACAATCTCGAAAAGGTATTCTGTTCTGCAGTGTGAATATGTCTTTAATATCTATCTTACTTTCAGCTCTTAGCTTTTCTGTCTCACCTGTTCTCTTTCACAACCATCGAGATATTTTATTTCAATACATTATCATTTAATGTAAGGTGGCTCTTTGCTCTTAGGGAGGATTAAGCTTAGCAGTAAGTCTTGGAATTGGGAGACAGAAAAATTACTTCAAAATATTTTTGCACATTCCTGCACTGTACAATACACACTTCAGGTGCAGTCCAGGCTTGGGATAGCTGTCCTCAAAATAAACTAATAGGTAATCTTTCTTTTGACCTGCAGAGCTGCTGTTAAAAGTCTAGGATCCAGCACCTTTCTTGGTCCAGGCATTTTACCAGTTAGGAATATTGTGGTTTTGACTGATACTTGTATTAGAAAACTTGCTTGGTTATATTAAATGACCTTTCTTTTTCTTCAAAAGAGTTAGAACAGTTGATGAGAGATAATCTGATCGGGACCACAGTGACGTTTGTGCCATAACCTAAAGATCAATTTTAATATTGCTTTGACAATCTGTTACTCCTTTACAGTATGTACATTAAAAAATATAGTGGTTTACATTTGTGCCAAGGGTTTTTCTTCCCTAGAAGAAAGTAACTTGCCTGTGAGGTTTACTCTGCTTGATTGTTCTTCTCGGGATGGCTTTTTTTTTTTTAATGGGAAGAGCAGAAAAGATGAAGAAGATGGATTGTTACATGAAGAGCCAAAACTGTTCAATTCCTGCAGCAGACAACTACTACATACTTGAATACTGCATATTATAACAATCTAGGGTTTTTTAACATTACATGTGAGATTCAAATGATGTTGCAAGTTGCACAGTGAACTCCATTGATGTGGAACAAAAATATGCATTTATTTCCTCTGTTTATTTACTAGCAAAACATATTAAAAATGTGTAATTCCTGTTATGACATATTTGGGATGTTTAGGATGTTTTATATACCCCAAATTGAGAGCTGATAAGAAAGTATCTTCATTATAGTAAACCATGGTTATTGTGTGTGATATCTGTGTAATGTTCAACCTGCTATTCACTCAAAATTCAAGAAATTAAAAGTACTTTTAACTATTTCCTCTTTTTTACAATTTTCTACTAAACTCAAATATATGGAGATGCAATGGTATTTTTTCTTACTGATCATAAATAAACAAAGCGAAACATTTTCAAAGTCAACTGAAAATGTTTCTGTAATACTGTATAATTCCCAGATACTGAAAAATCAGATAGGTGGAACGCATCATGGTCTGCACATTTCATATGTCTGGCCTTTTGAAATTTGTGATCATACGTCTAGAACATGTGGAAAAATACATTCTTTGAAGTATCTGACTGCAGTTGGTGATGCAACTTGGAATAGCAAGGGTTCAGTTCTGTGTGAAAAATTATTGAATGTCAACAGGGGAACCAAAACTTAGTAAATATTATAATGTTGTTCTACTTGAAGCTTACACTTAAGCTGAATAGGAAGAAAACCAGAAGTTTCTTTCAAGTGTATTGCTAGTTAATAATTTTCTTTTGACAGATAATAATTTAATAGGTTATTGTAATCAGTGTTGTGGTTTCCACAGGCCAGCCCAACATCTACAAAGTTTGGCCATTATTATGATGTTTCTAAAACAATGCCTCCAGAACTGTTTCAGTCCAGAAATTGGCACAGTTTTTACCTTCCTGAAGAACTGTCTTTACAGCCTAAAATGAAAACATGGTAAGTTCTAAAACTACATGCTTCTGTTGTGTGTTCAAATTCTGTCTGCATATTAGTAGTAAAGGATATTTTTGTATCTACACACTTGCTTGAAAAATCTTGTAGCCGTGCATGGCTCACAAGCAGTTCAGCTGTGGTTCTCATGTCAGTGCTACATGCCATGACTGGCAGCAAAGTTGCTGTGGCACACAGACAGCTCAGTACTCTGACTCCTCAGCCGTGGGAGCAAGCAAGTTGGCAGGGACAATTAAGGCAGACATTACTAGGACAGTCTAGGATGCACCTGCATGTTCGGTCCAGCCCTACTGACAGCTGAGTGTGGGGACTGGGGAAAACTATTACTATCTGTCTGTGAACTATTCCCTGAGCACCATGCCCATCAGCTTTCAGAAATGTGTGTGTCAGGTAGCTATCAGTTTTAGGAAGATATCCATACAGGTTTTAGGGCTAAGAAGACAGACCATCCTTGACCTACATAGCTTAGAATGCTATATCAGGTTAGTTTATTGTGTGACTTTTACTTCTTACATCCTACAGCTTCACCTAAGGAAAATACAAAATACTGTAAACAGAATTGCAATCACTAATTATGTCTTACACAACACCCCTAATTCCAGAGAAAATCATAAACTCCTCTTTGAATGGATAACATTATCATTTATGTCTATCAGTAATGAATTAAGAAAGACCAAGAGGAAATGAGTGACAGTAGCAAAGACTCATATTACCCTGTAGCACACATATTCATTGTATCTTTCTTGGAGACATTTCAAGTCAAGTCAAACATCAAATACGGGCTAGCAATCTCTTTGTTCTGCCCAGTCATTTAATTTATATAATACCTAGTTTTATAGATCCCAGTGTATAGGGCCAGCTCCTGGAAGTGGTAGTACAGTATGCTTTATTGTGACTGATTTTCATTACAGTACACTCAAATATAAAAACTGAGATTCATGAAGGAAGTGCAGTATGAAGCACCTTTCTTAGAGCTGTAAAAAAGCAAAATCCAAGTCTGTTTGTAATTTACTTCTGTGTTACGTGTTGTTGTGATGTTTTAAAAAAAATACACTTTCAGGACAAAGCAGAAAACTTGCATTTTATTTTTTCTATGGTAAATATTTGAACCAAATTTATATTATGTTTAATTTTTTTTTTTTTTAGTAACAGGGCCATACAGGATAGACAAAAGACTATCTGACAGGTTGCAAGTGCTTATATTGTTATTGAGCAATTTAACTCCCTTTCTGTCTTTTCTCTAGCTAACTAGAATGTCTCATGACTCTGGGCTTAATTCCATTAACTGTATGGCTGTCAAATATTTGTACATTTTACATTAAAATCAAATTAACTCGTATGTATAGTATAGGAAATGGACTTTAACTTTTATGCATTTGATTTTATAAGCCTCACTTAACTCTGATATTTTCGTTGTGGACTATACTGACAAAACCTCATCATTCTTACCGTATGAATTCTTACTTTTAGTTTTAATCAAACAGAAAGATTAGATTTAGTTAATTTGCTTGGCAAATTAGTAGAGCACAGAGTGATGAGGTAAGGAACATGATCAGATAAAGATGGATTTTGGAAGTCTTATCTCCTTTAATTCTCCCTGCATCCACAACATGGGTCTCCTTCAAGAAGTCTCTCCTGAGGAAATGAAAGAATTGTATTGTTGGGAGTAAAGGCAGGTCCCAAGGTAACAGACAGCCACCATCTAAACATTGTTTTCTTAGACCACAATGCAATGTGATAAGGAATAGGGAGGAATAAGAAACACATTAGGAATAGTGAACTCTCAGACAGAAATCTGTGGGAACTGTGAAGAGATGTGTACGACTCTTCATTTACAGTAGATCATTTGTTTTCTAACTTTGATTATTGTCTTTCCTGACCACAAACACCACTGGTTTTGGATTCCCTGTATTAAAAAGGTTGCACTAGGTCAAGGTTAAGACAAAGTGAGAAGAATTTTTCAGAATTACTGCCTCTGAAATAAAGCTTATTTCCCCATAGAGAAATTGAAGATTTAAGTTTCCCATAATTACAGTCATTCAATTTTGAGACACATTTTAAAAATAAGATGAATTAGAATTTCAACTTCTGTTCATCAGTGTTGTACAACGGGAGTTTTTAAAAAATTATGGAAGTAGAGAAAAGCTACTTTTCCCATTACCCCAAAACCCAAATTGATGTGCACCTAGCACAGTTGCTATCAGCAAATTGGACAACCCAATTTACGTAAGGAAAGACCAGGTTAGAAAATGCATAAATGTTTTCAAGCTGGGACCTAATGAAGTTCATCAGTAAAATGTAAAGAATTGTCAAAGTTCCACAAAGTCAAAAAGGCCAAAGCAATGCCTGTCTTTAAGGAGAGAAGGTGAAGACATCTGTGGGATAACAACTGTGCTCTGAAAAATACCAGAAAAAATAATATAATCTATTTTTAAGATTCTAGGGTAGTTTCACCCAGTATACCCAGTGTTTCCTTTGTTTGCTTATGGGTATTCAACTGGGGTAGAGTCAAAAGGCTCTAAAATAAAACAGGAGATATTCTGCATTGATGAAGTCTGTTATCTTGTCAAAGGAGGAACATAGACTGGTTTGACAGTTTTCTTTTTGTCATGTTGATTGTTAAATCCTTATCTTCTAAATAAGCTGTCACTGAGTCACAGCTGAACCTGAGTGAAGTACCAGGCTTTATCGCAGTGTTGGGTCTGGTAATAATCTAGTACTAATTTGGCTTGATATGTATCCTGAGCAATGGGTGCAGTCAGTCATAAAGTTACGGTCATAATGTCAAACTTGGGAAAAAGTGGAAGGAATAATTGCATGCAGATTAGATAATGGAATTAGAATTCAAGAAGATTTAGGTCGGTGATCTGGAATAAACTATATGGAATTCAGTGAACACATGCCAGATATCATACTAGTAGGAATAATTAGTTGAACAAATAAAAAATAGTGTAGCAGGTCTCCAGAAGAAGACCTGGGGTTATAAAGTATCTTGAACGTAAAATATATTAGCAGTGTTGTGTGATTAGTGCTACCAAGAAGCATAATTTTAAAAGCATGGAGGTGGTAAACTGGAATTTAATGTGAAAGACATGCAAAGTACTTCTGTTCTGCTCAGCCATTACAAGGCTGTCCAGCTTTTGGTAGCATCCTTCAAGAAAACTCTGTATCAGTTAGAGAAGGGTGTGAAGATGGGTATACATCTAGAACCAGGACGTATGGTCCGTAATGGAAGAATGGAAGTTCTTAGACAAATTTAAGCACGTTAAAAACTGACATACGGAAGGTAGTAACTCTGTTGTCTGCTGAGGGTAGGACAAGCAGTAAGGGGCAACAGTAAACTGTAGTGGTAGAAATACAGGTTGGGAATGGGATATTTTTCTAATGATTAGCACAAGAAGAAGTTGCCTTGCAGTTGGGAGTATTGTAGAATCTCCATCATTGAAAATTTCTAAGGACAAGTTAGGTAAATATCTGTCAGAGATGGTTTAGATGTAGTTCGTCTTGCCTTGGGGCAAGAAAATAGACTACCTGACCTCTTGAGGTCCTTTTCATTCCTATCTTCAGTGATTCTTTAATACACATTAGTCACAGTGTATTAAATCCAATACTGAGTATGAATGTTACCAATTATTTCACTGGTCTCAAAACATTTATGCTTTTACAGAAACCCAACAGACTTGTACTGTATTTTTTACAAATATTGTAATGGAATTCTGAAGGAAGGATTCCTTTCTCAAGGAATGAAAACAAGCTCACAGCCCTGTCAGGGTGATTTCATTAAAGAAAGTTTATAAAAGGGAGAGGGAAAGGATATTATTTTGTTGGCATCACTGCTTGGAAAAACAACACAGTGCTTCTGGCTTCTAAAGCTAAGTTCAATTTATCATAGAATAGTAAAAATTTCTGTTCTCTTGATTAACTAGACAATGATTTGAAAGAAAGTAATACGATAGTCCCAGTTAACCCTTCCAATAGAAGTCAACAATTTGTATTAGACCTCATCTTTGATTGCCTGAAGGGTCCCACTGAGAGCTTGAGCTAACCTCTTTTTGTCCTGGGTTCGGCTGGGATATAGTTAATTTTCACAAGAAGCTGGGAGAGGACACAGCCAGGACATCTGACCTGAACTAGCCAAGGGCATATTCCATACCATATACATCATGCTCAGTATATAAACTTGGGGGGGGCTGGCCGAGGGAGGAATCGCAGCTCGGGAACGGGCTGGTCGTCGGGTTGCGGGTGGTGAACAATTGCATTGTGCCTCACTCGCTTTGTATGTTCTCTTATTAGTATTGTTATTACTATTTCTCCTCTCCTTGTGTTGTCCTATTAAACTGCCCTTATCTCAGCCCACGAGATTTTACCTTTTTCTTCTGATTCTCCTCCCCATCCCACCAGTGGCAAGGAGTGAGCGAGTGGCTGCGTGGTGCTTAATTGCCAGCTGGGCCTAAACCATGACACTTTTACTCTGTGTTACAGTGAACTGGGAGCATGGGTATGGGTAGTTAGCATGTCTTCACTTAGAGGGTATAATTTCTTAAACATAAAGTTCTCAGACTATGGTCTTAGATGCATAACCAAAGAAACACCTGGTCACATAATGCTAATTACCTATATGGCATTACGAAATCTCTGTAATCTATTAGGCTGACAATACCTCAAAAAAAGTACTGATAGCCTGGAATGAACTAAAAAAAATGTTACAAAATTACTTGAAAATCTCTAAAATATGATTTTTTCAATTTAATTTATCGAAAGAACACAAATCATTCAAAAATGAGGCATTTTTAAGAAAGGGCATAGTTCATTATTGAAATAATTTACATTAATAGGCTGTTTATTATAGGATGTTTGTGAAAGATTTCATGACTTTCTAAAGGGTATACTTTGCAAGATAGGTATCAGTAAAGACATTTCTTAATGCAATTTTCTCTTAAATCATGTAGGAGAGCAGACCAAAATCAGCGGTGTGGTTTGTGGCTTTTTTTTAATCTAAGAATGTTCTGCTTTTGTCATGAATATGGAGGTTGAGGAGGAAGTGGAAACTGATAGTTTTGCCTAGTATATAATTTTCCATAAGTAAATGTTATTGTTATTGATGGATGATACCTCTTTATGGTATCAGAAGTCACAAAAAATTAGGAATTAGTGAACTAAAAAAAGAAAAACTGTTCTGTCTTCTCAAAATATCTCCACATTATTTTAGTTAGCATGATCCATTCTAAATATTTGTAATGTAGCAGAGCACAGCATGGTTTAAGTTCAGAGAAATAAATTTATTAAGAAATAAATTGTCATAGCCCTGTAACTACACCCATTGAGGAGGCACCTTAAATTATGTAGTCATCATGGAAAGTGTACTGAACCCAACATACACACATTCTATATTGAGGTTATAAGCTATATGTTCTGCAATGACAAGCTAGTAATTGTAAAGAAAGATTTTAGAAGCTCAGTATATTTTTTTTAATTGCACTTTTTTGATTAAATTATCATAGGTACTGATCTGAGCAAGGTGTTCCCTAAGTGTTTTACTTTTTAGGTGGGTTTTTTTCTGTTCCTGGTAGAGATCTGCTACTTTTGTATGTAAATAATGTTCCTCAAAGAATGTACTTAATCTATAACTTGTTAGATGCACTTAGAATTCACCTTGTTGACCAGCCTTTCTTTTTCAGTGAGAGGGTGACTAGATTTGGAGACCTTAGGTTTCACTTCTCCTCCTTGAAATTTGGAACAGTTCTCTTCCCCCACCCTTCTTTTCTTTGGGAGGGGATGGGGAACAAGAAGAAAAATCCTTTGCTTTCCTTTCACCACTCTGGGAAGTGATAACAAAGAATAGGTTATACAGTCACAGCAGAAAATATACAAGAAAAGCAACATACCACATTTTCCTGTACAGTTTATACTCTCCTGACAGAAACAGTGAGTATAGTGAACATATATTTTACAATCCTTGGAAAAACAGTGCTGCATCTTTTAATAAGCAAGGTCCTTTGTAATGTGTTGTGGCATAAGAACATGTATTTGTTAAAAGGACCAAATCATCTTGGTGCTTCTAATTCTCCAGCATCATGTTAAGAAACCTATTTTATTTAAACTGTTCGTCAGTGAGTGAACTGTCTCTGAAATTGTAGCTAATGTCTATTGCAAAATAATTACAGTGCTTCCCTTGCAGGATCAGAGAGGTAGAGGCTTTATTTGGGCCAGAAACTCTTGGCCCTTTTTAGAACTCGTGTCCCCTCTCTTCCTATCCACACAAGCACTTGGCTTATTTATGGACTTGCAAAGAAAGGAGATTCTGTGACTGATTAGACAGAACTAAGTTATTGACTGGCTTTTACTTTGCAATTTGGAAGTTATATACATCATTTGTTCACCTTAAAGTTTGAATCAGTCTTTCTTTTCTTTCCTGTGCTTTTGCACACGTGTGTGTATCTGCTTTTTGATGGAGGGAGATGAGGAGTACTGTGTTTGCTCTCCTTTCTGCAGTTCTGGTACCTGATGGCTAAATTAGATTACAGGTCCCCTTTTGGATAATCACTCAAGATAGGTAGAAGTTCATTGGCCCATGATAAACATTAATTGAAAGCAGATTGGGAAGTCTGTTCTCCTAAAGGAAGTAGTAAATGGGACTGGGTGTTTGGTGCCAAAAGAAGACGTAAACCTTCTCTTTCTTATCTCATTATTTTTTATTTTAGGGGAGGGCAGTTATGTCCTGGCCCTAATGCTAGGACCAGGTTAATGGGGTTATGCAGCTGACAGCAACTGTTTTCCAGTTGTTGTTGCTAGGATATTCTGGTGTCCTTTTCGTTGCATTGCTAAAGCTGGTACTTAACAGGAAGGCAGAAATATCCTTTGTGATAACTGTGCATCACAGAAAAGGCTTACTTTCTACCCTTCTACTTCTACCCTTGTTGTTCATTTGCAATTACCAAAAGAGAAAGTTTGATAATCAAGGGAACTAAAATAATTAAGCAGTAGTTTTTCAATAATACCCATAAGTTTTACCTTAAGAATGTATGTGCTTTTGAAAAAGAATAAATTTGTCTAGAGTCTAGATTTACCGATAAATTTAGATAAAACGGGTTTAACTGTCGTGCCTAATGGGGTCTCCTTATACATAATAAGGCTATTTGTCATACCCTTGATAACCTAACCTTTGTTAACTGCTTAGAAACTATCAACAGAGAAGTCAGAGGCTCCATTGTAACTAGGATACCTTCTTGCCAGCCCCTGCTTTATCCATTACTAAATTGCTAAACAAAAAAAAAAGGGTAAAGAAGGAATTGTTTAAACTCATTATCAGAATTAAATGGTGTTTAGTAACAAAGCCAAAAAAAGACTAGAAATTAGAAAATAAGAAATATCTTACTTCCTTTCTTAAATATTATGATAAACATTGCCAGAAGGGTAATGCAACTTGTTTTTATAAACTGTGTTTCCATAAATTTTTCATGTCCTTATTTACATAGCATGGTTCAAATTCAAGTAAACCATTAACATTTTATCAAGAAGTAGAAGAGCACCTATTTTTAATTTTTTTTTAAAAAAATTTGGTAGGCATTACATTATTTTCTTTAATTCTTTCTTTGCTGCAAAGCTTTTTCTGATGGATTAATTGACGATCTCTTTTATTTGTTTGCTTTCATTTTGGGACCCTTTAATTCTGCTAATGCTTTAGGTATTTTATTCTTTTATCCACTAACTTTTAAAAGCAAGTTAGTAACAAATCAGGAATTGGCAAGTATTGTGATTGCAGTATATTCTCTGGCATCCCTATAGATAGCATGGTAATACTCATAAGCAAAATAAGTGATAGATACACAAACTTGAAAATTAGTTTGTGATGACAAAGACCACAGTCGTCTTTTCATATTACACATACTGTGTTCCTGGCTGTGGCTACAAGATAGTTGCAAACTACTTCGTAATGTTGGAGAGCAGCAGTTTCTATCTTTTCCAAAAGGATAAAGGAATATCCAAAAGGATACATGAATGCTTCTGGTTATTGTGAAGTGCTGCAGATTTTCTCCAGCTCTGGCAAAGCTGGGAAGAAATCACAGCACTGTGTAAGCAACAAGGATTGTGTGTGTGTTGCAGTAATGTGAAGACATGGAGACAACACATTCTGGGTAGCGTGGAGGCTAAAGCCCTCTTCCCCTCCACCTACCCTGTAAACTGACACCTGCAAGACGGTATAGGTATAACATTTAACAGCCTTCCTTTTGCAGCTAAATGCTAGGAAAGTAATTGACTTCATAAGTGAATATTTACTCTTTCTTTTCTGTTTGAGATACTCTTGTATAGCAAGGCGAACTTTACTTGTTAAATGTCATGTTGAGATTATATATGGCCATTTATTTTCAGCTGTGAATTTCATAGAGAGCATTAAATTATTAAGGTACCTCAGTTTAACCAGTAGCTTTCTAGGGTACTAAATCTGAAAATAAATAAACAGTTTAATTTGGAAACTCTCCCCTTTATTTGTATCCAAGGTCATCTCATAATGTTTTCTGACACTATTTCAAAACTTGAAATTATTATGACTATATGACTTTTTTGATTGTACTTTATAACCTAAATATATCATTGTGGGGGTTGGGTTTGGGTTGAGACTGTTTTCTTGGAGGAAATGTAGAATTCTGAGTTAAAGCAGTGGGGTAAAAGACAGATGTTTGCAACTCTTAAACACTTCTCAGAAAAGTTGTCTTCTCTCCTGTGCAAAATTATGAAAGCAGGTTTATTTGGGTTTATTTAGGTATTATTAGTAAAATGCATTTGGACAACATTTTTGGTTCTTCCTAAAATAATGGGAACAGTTTCATTAATGTTTGGACCAGGTGATCTTTCAAGGTCCTTTCCAACCTGGGCTGTTATCAGACCAGACATGCAAATTGATTAGAGCAAGAATATTTTTAGAGGCAAAATTTTCAAAATAGCCTGTCATATTTCCCAGGAAGTACACAAAAAGGTTTGAATCCACAACCCCTGATGGTAATTAGTGAGACTAGAAGGAAACCCTGAAGCTAGGAAAGACAGAATGGCTTAAACTCTTAGCTGCAGTGAGGAACCTACATCAAATCCAGACACACAAGCCAGTATGCACTATGGGATTTAAGAAAACAGTATGTCTCTCTTAAAAGCGAACAACTGGCTTGCTTTTTTAAAGTAAAGATTAGGACTTTCTGTCCATTGTGTTTCTTAGCCTGTGGACTGGAGAGCATGGCTGGGATGGATATCTGAAGAAGTGCTTTGAATGTGCAGGAGCTGGACCTTCTAAGACTTTGACAAGACCATTTACTAAACTTTTCTTTGAAGTCTGCTTAAATCCATTTTTAGCCACTGATTTGCCTTTTTTTTAAATTTTATATTTTCTAAATAATACATAAAAGAAATTCTACCTCACAATTCTGCTGTCATGCAAATAAAACAGTAATAATACCTATAGTATATAGATACAAAATAGAACTGTAGCATAGCAGAATGTATCTTATGCTCTGGTGTGGTATCAAAAAAAAAAAAAACTAAAAAAAATAAACCACGTTAACTACATGAGCTTTTTAATTGTGAAAATGTTGTGTCTTTTTTTTGTTAGTTTTGATTGGTTTAGCAGTTGTGTATATGAAAGTTTTCAGTAATAGAAAGTCAACTCTGTTCATCAGGACGTCGATTAGGTATACTTGGAATAACAATTGGGTAGATCTTTGTCAGTTATAGAAGATTAGTACTGTGCTATAATGGTTTCAACTTTAAATTGATACATTAAATCATTAATCTCCTAGATGTAAGTGAGCCTGACATAATTAAGTTATCTTAATCCCTAGAGATTTTAGCTTTCACTAAATGTCTGAGCACTGAACTAGTTAACATGAAGAAATCACAACTGCTTATAATGTCAACTTTATTCAAAGAGGTTTGGGTTTTTTTCTTCTATAACACTTTTTTCTGTATGACGCTTTTGAACTGAAAGCTGCATCTACTTATATTTATTTTTAATACACCTGTTAGAGACACATAGCAGAGTATTAAAATTAAAATATATAATATTAAATATAAATATAAAATACTAAAATATTAAAATTAAAATACTAAACTATTTCTTCTCACCAACAGTAATATGAACAGTGCTTACACAAGGCTGCTTCAGTCCATTCAGAGGATCATTTACCAGGAGGGGTTTGATGGCTCTGATCCCCAGGTACTGAAGACCCTCATACTCTTCTATAATCCTCTAACGTTGTTTTCTGAATTTTCAAGGGTGGCACAAGAAGGTCTTGGGCAAATTAACAAGGAACAAGCTGTTTCTAAGCATTGCTAAAGTAAACAAGCAAAGTAAATAGTGTGGTTCATATTTTAATGTGCATTTGGAGTTTTTACCTGTTACAGATACGCAGACCATGCAAGAAAGAACTGTAAACTAACATTAGTAAAATGCATATTCTGTCCAATTAGCTAATAAATGGATTGCCAAACATAATGTAATTAAGCAAAACACATTTTCCTCTACAGTATTTTTTTCAAACTATTGCTTTTAGCGATAATGTGTTCAAGACTCTTGAGATTGAACATATAATCTTAAACTTTCAGATTTCTTCAGTGTTGTTTTAACTGGAGTGGAGTGAATTTTTAATGAATTAAATAGTGTGCATCTTTATGTAGAAACGCAAGTAAAGAAATAAGAATGCTATTTCAACTTACAAATCAAAACAGCTTACCAGACTTCTAAAAATCTCTGTACTCTTTGTAAATCAGACTGTGGGTAATCAAAAACATTTTAAGCATAATCGGCTGAAAGCCTCTTCTAATTTGAGCAGTGCCTTATCTATTATTCATTGTCATATTCAGTAGTACGTGAGTCCTTTGGAGTTGATGGAAATGAAATAATAAATCATATATATTGATGCTTAATTGATAGGTAATTATCTTTACTGTTGTACAACACAAATGTTGCTACAGAAGTTAATTAGTAGAGATGCTGGAGAGCCTCAAAGAATATAATACAAGACTGTGTACTATTACCAGCTGAATATTTTAGAAATCATTTTCACAGAGAAGATAATGTTAGAATGGATATTTTTGTGTCTATCTGTATGTTTTAGAAATGTTACCTGCACAGAACACTTGTGTGTAAATTTAGGTTATTTGTGCTCAGTGTTTAGCGTCTGCTGAGATTTATGGGAGAGCTTGCCTTCCCTTTGGCGGCAGTGCCAGTCTGGAGGAGTAAATTGGTCCCTGACAGGCACCTCTCCCCACTCGCTGTGGTAGCTATGGCAACAGGCTTGTCATCCTACCCTAGGCACGGTGTGCAGAGATGCTCCTCCTGCACGGTGACAGGTCCTGGGGAAGCCCGAGAGCTTGCTGGCTGCAAAGAGCAGCACTGAGTGAAACAAACACCCTGCCAGCCTTCAAGCCAGCAAACAACCTCCTGCTGAAGAGATTAGGCTGGTGTTTCTTATTTTACTTTATATATATATATATATATTCCTGAAATTTTTTTATGTGTAAAAGAATATGAAGGTTGATCACAGCCAATATTTTTGGGTTTTTTGCTTGCAAGCAGGGAAGAATTAAACATCATCGATAGTTATTTGCAGTACTTGTTCATTGTTACAGAATGTCTTACTAGTGTCAATAAAGCAAAACCAGAACCTTAACTCAGATGAATTTAAAAGTATATGTTTGGTAAATGACATTTATAAGTTTCTGAGGTGAAGCTTTAGAAGTTAGAAAGAGTCCTTTTTCAGGCCTGTTTATCCATCTAGAAAGCCATTAGCACTTGTGTAGTTGTTTCTGTTTCAAGGGAGATAATGCATATGATTTCCTGGAGCAGTTTCTGTTACTTTAAGTTTCCTCTTTTCCCTATGCATCATCTTTCTTTGTACACTTAAATTTTGTACGTTTAGAAGCAATATATAATACACACTTCTTCAAAATATGTCCAGAGTTGAATGTAGTTATGGTCCAGAACACACCTTGGATCTCGTTATTTTCCAAATCTATGAGAAATTCACCTCTGGGCTACTCTGTATTCTCTATTTACTGAGACTTCATAAGTACTTTCTAAGTAGCCAGATGCAAAAATTGTAGAGTAGGGACCAGCCTGTATTTTTCTGGAGCCGTGTCCTTTCCTGTGTGTAATAATAATACAAGGTTCTGAGAAGTTTGTGCATGTATGTGCTTCCCCCCCAAATAATCCTCTCCCCTTTGGGCAGGTCCTATTGGCAGTGGTCTTCATGAAGTTTGGAGAAAACTGCAAGAGCCAAAATGTAGCAGGGAGGTACATGAACTTCCAAGAGATCTATGTACTGACTTTAAGTAGATTCGTTAATCACTGTCTGTGAATGACAGAAGCTGATGCCGTTAATGCTTCATTTTTTGTACTATGAAGTATAATCCTTTCAAAATCTGTAGACTATAGAGGTCTATAGAAATGTGTTGCTTGTTGGATCTGGATTCAAAGGAAAAGTTTAACCTGGCTAGTAAAACTTTCAAATATTTTTGGGTACTTTCACATCAGTATGCCAATGACTTACTACTCCTTTTTTACTAGTATTTGGAGAGGAGTCTGGAGAAAAATGAGCAGAATGTGACTCACCCCAGCTAACAGGTTTAACACTATTAGGAAAATTAGTGAAAACTACCACTAGAGGTTTAGTAGACCTCTGATAAAATGGTCAAGCATCTCTAGCATCTAGTATGATTAGTTAACATTAGTTTTATAGGATCATCTGCTGTTGGCCATCATAGGTTGACTGTCCTGCATGACTTTGTGGGCCTTAGGACAGTAATTCCTGATTGAAGTATTAAGCTAAAGAAAGGTTTGGTTAACCAAAGCAATTACCTGTTTGTTCACACTGACTGGAACATCTTTGCCAAGATCTATTTGGAAATTCAGGGTACAAATGACCTATAACCCAGAAGTATGAGCATCAGTTTTACATCCTTTCTAAAACCTCCTAGTAAGTCTTTGCTGCTGATCATTAAGTATGAATCCTTTATAAATTGAGCATGGTTTTAAGTCATACAGAATAGCACTTGTTTGTTTCAGAATATTTGGTTTTATCATGTTTGATAACAGAACTTTCGTAAGCAAATATATTTACTTAACATATCTTTGGTATACTTTGGAGCTCAAGTTGGGTGATTGTCAAGGTTAATAAAGTTGGAGGGCATAGCTTTTTGTTTGCCTGGAGCTGGATTTTTAATTCTTCATAATCAGAATTCTTGCTGCCAAAGCAAACATTGTTGCAGAAATTACATGAGAAAGGTAAAAAAAAAAATCCAAACTTCAAAACTAATGAGAATATAAAAGATCTAGTGGTATATCTAAAAAAACATTATCCTACTAGTTACTGCAGGCTTGTTACAGAATATTAGACATGCTTTTCTTATATTTCAGTTATGGAATAAGCCATTTGTCAGGGCCTTGTGGGCCTGACAGAAACATATTGGTAGAAATTCTGTTACTGGCCAAAATAAATACATCTGATATTATCTGGTGTTTGAATAGCTTTATCTTTTACAACTCTTATGATTTAATACTGTGAAACAAGCATCTGTCATCCCTTATCCGATAAGAGAACTGATATTCTGATACTTTTTTTTCTCTGTATGTTGTTCTTATGGATGTTCTTGATAAGAAAAAAATATTTTCCTCATTAAAAAAAATTTCTGTAAATTTTATGTATGTTTGCTCTGAAATTTTGAAATGCCAGAATACTTTATCTTCATGGTCAATATCTGATATATCTGGATAAAATATTTTTTTTTAAATGCCTGATTTTGTACCATTGCTTAACCACACATCAAGAAAGGCACAAATCTGCTCTGATTAGAAGTCATTAAAGAATATTAGACTAGTATCTATTTTTCCTATTCCTTTTAAAACTCTGAACATCCAAGCCTTACAATTATACAGAGAAATCAGATTGTGTCATATTATCCTGTACTATTATCCTGATCTTCATACAGTAGTGTAAAAAGTTTACATAAATCAAGCCTGCAAAGCCCAAGACTACAGAATCCACCAGAGTTTCACAAAGATTGTAAGCTAATTGGCAGATCAGCTCACTGCGTAAGCTGTGAGAGTTGGATCAGTTCAGAGCCATGTGGTACTAACCGTGTTTCACAACTCAGGCTCTGTCTTCCCAATAGGAGAAGGAAGTATTTATAAGAGTAGTCTCTTGTCTTGTCAAAACCTTTCCTCTGGATTTCCAGAGCAGCTGTGCAGTGTTTTGTGCTTGATAGTTACCGTTCATTCCGTCTGGTGGAAATTAATATCTACAGTTTATCAAAGCACTTTTCTATAATGAAAAGTACATTGGAAGCTTTTATTTATTTAAATGAGTATTTTTTTATATTTATTTAAAAAAAAAAAAAAAAAAAAAGCTGGCCTTTAAATATGAGCCCTGACCTCTAGAAATGTGTCTTTGATCACCTTGTACAGGAAGTCTTTCAACAGTGGTGCTTATTGTCTCCCTCTGAGCTGCTGATAGCAAATATACCTAAAATCCTTCTCAAAGATCACCAGAAAAGGTCACATCATATAAGCAGAAATAAGATTTATCATCATGAGAGATGACATTTCACTTTGCATAAATTACATAAAATTACAACTCTGGCTTCATAATCTGCCCCTTCAGAAAAGGGGCTTTCTCTTAGCCACTGCCTCTGTTGGATGCTCTTCTGCCAGCATACTGCAGGGCAGCAAACAGTCTTTAGGTAGGTAACACGGGAGGCTGTTTAGAATTTTACATGTCAAAACAGCTTAGGTTCTAGTACCGAGTAGCTAGCTAAAGCAGATCCAGAAACACTCATGTCAAGGACTTTCAGAAAAGTGTAGTCCTTAAGAGACAATCTGCTGATGTCTCCATCAGACTGTTTCTCCATAGCTGTGGGTAAACCTTCCTTCATTAGTTGGAAGGAGTTGACAGGAATGTAGATGATACAGAGAATTCTAAAATAGTGAAAGGGCCATGCGCTGGTGAGGTAGGCCACTGACCTTGTTCATTTGAAGTAGCAGAAAAAGTGAAACTGAAGCAAACAGTCAGAATGGTCAGGTTATGAAAGTAACACAGTTGAAAATAGAGGGAAAAGTTGTGTTTGATTACTCTCAGGCCCTTCCAGCAGACCAGTTTAGAGCTGGGAGAAGAGGTTCTTTTGCATGTCAGACAGGGATGGAGGAGAGAAAGGAAACGAAAAATCATAGTATGATTGGATTTTGAGTCAAAATATACTTATATTTAGCTGGTTTGAAATGCAAATTAGTAGGTTTTGGTATTTCCGTGCTGTCTCTTACACTTGTACTTACTTATCTGACATAGCATGATAGTGAAAAAAATGCCATTTCATTTGTGATTTTTATAAGATCATCTGAGATTAAACTATGATTATGTAAACTACATAATTATTATGGATAAGAATGCTATAAATTGTATTTTTAAAAATATTGCATTATATTTTCCTCTTAATGTTTAAAAAATAACAAGTGGCTTTTTTTTTTCAATAGAAAAAACAAAAGAATATTTTGCGGATAGGAATCCAAAGTCTGGGTTCCATGTTGTGGGGTGATGACATCTGTAGCAGTGATACTCCTGAAGATATTCATAGCCTTACAAAATTTCTGTATGTTCTCCGTGCCCTCCTCAGAAAGTCTTTGTCAGCCTGCATCATCACAGTGCCTGCTCACCTTATCCAGGTAGGAACACTGTCCTTACTATATTTCATAGCTGGCATATCAGTTAACAGAAATTTAAAGTTTATAGTAAGAAAATAAATGCAATTTTGAAAACTCTTTTTGTTCAAAGGTCAAAGTTAAAACATAGCTTCACTGTAGCGTTCCTATACTTTTGTGGGACAGTTGTGCTGCAAAATCTACAAAAACCTAAGCACAAAACCATTTTAGGTACAGTTATGCCTTATGTGGCTCTTAGTCTATTTTGAAAAACTGTCAAAATTTCAGAAACTGTAAAAAAGCAAAGACAATCCTGCTAGTAATCTTTTTTATTTTTTTTCATAACAACATCTCTGTGCACTTTTTCACTGCCTTCAGAACACTGTTTAGAGTTTCAGTACAAGATATTTCAGTCCACTGTCTTCATCTGTCATGCTCATTATTTTGATGTGTGATCTTGTTTTTAAAACCAGGAATTGAAAGATACAGGTTTACTCTTTAATTCTAAATTCCCTTGTATTGGGACAGAAGCAAGTCAGTTATGGTGTCAGAGTATTTTTCCCAGCTGCCAAATCAGCAGCTGCTAATCACACCTTTCCTGAGAGTATATGGAGATTTAAATGTATCTTCTGGAAATAAACTTCTTTAGCAAAAGGAAAAATGTAGATAGTCTTTTTTTCTGCAAGTGGTAATGTAACTTACAAAAGCAAAATTATTATTCACAATGAACAGAGAACCTATAATTTTAGATATTAATTTGATGTGATTATAGTAAAAAAGTACTGGATAAAACCTCATATTATGCAAAATGTTTTCATAGTAGATGAGTTTATCGTTAGATTAAATCCTGTCTTTGATAGGTACGTGACTCTCACTATGTATTGCATTTTGTAAAGGTGTTTGAATACCTTGCAAATGTTATTTGTATAGATACCTGATGCACTTACTGCTTTGAAAATAAAGAAACTTGATTTTCTGGTTTTACTGTTGTGATCAAAAGTATATGAATATTTCTTTTGCAGGACAAACCTCCATCTCCCTACTTAGCTATTTTTAAATATTAGATGGCAGTTTGCCTTCAAAAAGATTGACAGTAAAATTTAATGTGATGTATAGAATTTGTGAATGTAAATCTAGCATCCTTCTTTTTACACATTGGAATTACCTGTCCGTAATTGGGACATACAATCAGTTGTAATGTGTTCTTTTTTACATATTATGTCAATAAAAGGTGTGATAATATTTTAGAGAAGTCCAGAAGTGACTCTGAGAAACAGTCTGAAGGACTAAGTTTTTTGTTTGTTGCAAACTTACCTTGGAAGTTAATTTTGGTTTTGTGTTTCTAAATTCCATATAAATCAATTCCCATGGAGTTAGGATTGAAATTATATCTCATTTTTAAAAAAAAAAAAAAAAAAAAATTTACAGAATTGTTATACAATAAGTGCTACAATATTCTGAATAAAAAAAAAAAAAACCCACACATTTCCAGAATCTTTGCTTAGCAGCCTTAAACAAATGAGAGCATTAAAATTTTTTTTAAATTGTTAAACTTCATGTATCCTTCTTTAAGCACTAAACTATGGAGAAAACTGTCATTAGGAGGAGCAAAGCTGCTGAGGGTTCCTTATACCCCACATTACTCAGTTCCCAGAGCCCTGCTGTGTAGTTGTTCCACTCTCCAAGAAGCCTGTTAAAGAGCCCCTGAGAGCATGTGTACAGCCCTCCATGTTAATAGTTAATTGGTGAGGATGGCAAGATGAGAGGACAGCCGAACATGTGGTCTCTCAGGCTCAAGCCGTAGACAGACCTTTAGTTATAATAACAGCAGCTGCTCACATTCTCACAACACAGCTACTCACCATTCTGTTGCTGAGGTTTCTTGCTGGATTAAAAAAGTAAAGAAAATATCTTTTCTTTCCAAGACAATAAGAGAGAAGGATTTTTTTTTCCAAGTGCATTTCTGTATATGTATTTAATTTGATCAGAGTAAGTTCTAGCATATGCTTCCTCTGTTGAATCTTAAGGTCACTACACTGAAGGCAGAGAAAATGCACACTTTTTTTGAAGATGTAGGAAATTCCACGTTTATTCCCTGAACTCCTGTTTCTGTATTTTCTATATTATTTTTTGCGTCCCAACTGTATTAACTAGGTGGTTTACAAGTAAATTCTTCACATGGATAATTTCCATATAGGTAAATTTAAGTTCAAAAACCACATTTTAATCAAGGTTTTGTCTGCATAACATATACAGAAAAATAGTTTCATTTTTACCTGTCTTTGTCTTGAAAAAATATATTTTTAGTAGTCACTCATACCATATCTTGTCTCTATCAGCCCCCAGTACTAGTTATTCCAGTGAAAAAGAAATAAAACTCACAATTGTTAGTACTGATTTTCAACAGGGACAATGTCTTTCCAACCCAGACTAGTTATATTTTTATATGTATAATGCATATATATGTATGGAACATATATATATACACAATTTGAGATTGGTTCCTTTTATACATTTTGCCAAATACTTCACATCTTGCACTGTGACAGGGAGTTCCACAAATTAAATCTACCTGGTTTCTTTCTTTTTCAGAAAGTTTAGTTTTGCCTTTACCTTTCATAAATATATTTGTTGTTGGCTGATGAGACAATAGGATGAGGCTCCCTATTTTATCTTTTCTGTATTCTGATTGTTTTGTATTTTTTCTCATGCTGCCTCCTTAATCTGTTTTTAAACAGTCCCTTTTTTTTAATCATACTTCACTTTGTTACAATAACATAATACAATAATGCTGTTATTGTTTGTTCGCTTTTTCTACATTCTAATGTCTACTTTGTCTCTTTGATGACTGCTGAACATTAAGCAGTGATTTTGTGCTTGATGCTTTTCCCTCTGTGGTACACATCCACCAATGTCGCTCTTTCATTATTCCAGCTATTCATTGTCTTGGATTTAATAACTTTGAATTGCGTCTATCCAAAGGTGGTGCTCATTCACCCAGTTGGACAGGACACTGAATGTCTTCACAGTCTTCTGTAAGACTGTATTTTGGTAAAAGACACAAATTTACAAAAAATCTGGTTGTGCACAGACTTTTTTCAGAATAATTTATAGAAATTGTAGTCCACTAAAGAACACACAGATTCTTTGTGTTTTATTGATGAAAATTCTAGTGTAAACAGTGCATGAAGAAAAAAGAAAATTCTCTTTTCTCAACCACAAAAATTGGAATACGTTGTTCTGGAAGAGGATTTCAAGAAAATGACACTAAAAACTTACCCAATTATGAATTTTATTCAGATGATGTGTGACAAGTTTTACTTGATTGATATTTTCTACCAATTGAACATACTCTTATCTTACACTGTCTGTCAGGTAATAAATATTGAGATACTTACAAGTATGATTAAAATAGTTGATGGAAGGTTATTTTTCAAGTCTTTCTACTGCTTCTTGAAAATGCATTTTGCCTGTGAAATCAGATGGTATATTTGAAAAAGGAAAATTACTTCCATTTTTAAAATCTAGCATTGATCAAGGAGGGCATTCTGAAGAGGGATTTCATTTGTTTTTACACTTTCCAAATTTAAGGAATATTATAAAAACTAATAAGGACACTTTTTCTCTATGTTGATAATCTGTGCGGTTTAGTACCTAATCTAAAAAAACCCAAAAACAACAGCTTCTTGTGCTGCAGAGTGTGACCTTAAGGACTTTAATGTCACTGTTTTATACTTGCAAAAGCCCTAAAATAGAATTTAAAATATTTTCCTATTGTGGTATCTTCTTTAATTGCTAGAAATCATTGGTAAATCCAAAAACATCTTTCCCCCAAAATACCAAATAATGTTCATAATTCTGTTCCTGTTCTTCCCAAATTTGTATCACTTAAGTAATACTTTTTTTAGTAGGTTATTATTTTCACTGGGAGAAAACATAACACTTTTATTGAAGCCATCCTTTATTTTGAACTTGAAGCTGTATTACTGGTAAGGACTAACAACCTTATTAGTCAGCATGTACCAAGGGAAATTAATTGACTAATGAAAAGTCAGTATGAATAAGTCTTGTTGCAGAACCTGTCCTCAGAGTCTGAAGTTCTGTTTAGCAAGGTATTTTCATTATTTCATCCAGTATGTTAAAAAATTAATTTCCTACAATATTAATGTTTTGATGCTTTGAATTCTCTGAAGTGCATAAGTTACTGTATGTTTCAGTGTAGGAAAATTCAGAAACAAACCTTTTCACATCCATAGCCTTTTGTGTTCACACTGAGTAATTTAGCAGCTAAACTCGAAGTCAAGCAACAGAGTGCTTTAGAATCCATTGCTGATACAGGATTATAAAATGTGAACTCCCATAGCTTGTGAATTTCTCACAGTTTGAAATCTTTATTCCTATGACAGGAGCTAAGAGTGATTGTCTGCCTTAGAACTGTAACTTCTGAGAGTTCACAAGTGTAAAATACTGAATAACCTTCAAAGGTATTTGATGAGGTAGCCAATGCACACAAATTTGTATTGAGATCAAATACCATGTAGTTTCTATATCATAGTTAAACAACCTTTTGAAATTATCTGCAAAATAGAAACTGTGAAGATTAAATGGTCTATACTGGGGGGTTTTACTTGCTTTTTAATGTTGCATGTTGCTTTTTGTTGTATGTGAGAAATACAGTTTAACAACCATAAAAAGAAATATTGAGAGACATGAGTGTATGACAGGTATTCTTGGGTTATCCACATAGTTTTCAAATATTAATATTCTGGTTTGGATATTCTAGATATTCATAAAAGCATCTTTAAAATGATGATCGAGTAGGAAACTCAGAGTCAAAATTTAAATTGTGGGACATTGAGTAATTTTGTTTCCAGTTTCTGTTATTGTTGATAGTATTTGCTAATCAAGTTGCAGAAGAAATAGAAATATTTTGTTGTTTCATAAAATAAGTTTATGGTTGCCAACAGGCTGTGTTCTAGCTCCACCACTTCTGATTTGGTAACAACTACCCATTTCAAAAGCAAACAGAGTATACATTTGAAGCATGTTTTTGCACCCACATGTTGTCTTTTAACTGATTTCACTATATCAAATTGCATACCTAAACCAACCTTCTCATTTTAACGAGTTTTACTTTTTAGAAGGACACTATATACACATCCTCATCAACACACTGTCTTTTTAATCAAAAAAAAATCACTTTTCCTAAATGAATATGTTAAACTTTAAAAGTTAATGAGTATATGCAGCATTGCAATTTTATTTTACGTTTTATGTATGTAATCTGAAAATATGCCTATGAAAACTTTAAAAAATTAGGTAAGATTTAGAACTAAATCTTTCAGCTGCAATATTAGACCTAAACAGTTAAATACCCCATCACAGTATGGAGATAGTCATCTGTTCAAGCATATGGAATCTTTTGGCTACTGGACTAAGTAGTTAATATAATGCCCAGTGTCCAGACATGGACACAACTGTTATGGAAGCAGAAGGGAAGAGGCTCATGTATTGAGCCCATTTGGACACTGATAAGTAAAGATTAGAAGAGTGACTTTAAATAATGCAGGACAAAGTAGTTATCTGCTTTAAGCAAGTCATTCTCTTAGAAAATGGAAGTAGTATTGTTTTTCTGAAGCGATATTATTTTTTTCACATAAGTAGAAGTACAAGTTCTTGAAAAAAATGCCCTGTGAATGTAGCATTAAATATGGGTTTATCTGTTTTCTGTTGCATTTCAGAACAAAGAACAACAATTTTGTGAAAAACTATTTTATATTTAAATTCTTGCGTATGTATTTCCCATCTTAAATGATTTTCAAATAACTGGATATTGAATTTCTGTGCAGTGTTTGCTTAGAAACATTTTTATATGAACTTTTGGTGTTGTTTAAAAACCTTGAAATTTCAGAATCCAATTTTACATCTTTTTGTTTAGACCTGCTCTATTAATTACAATATAATCATAATAAAAAGGAATACTGCATCTTTAATGATGTTTTTGTGCCTGTGTAGTTAAGCTTTAATGCTAGGGAAAAAAAAAGATTAAATTAGCCTTGTAACCTCTTTCTCTTCCAGACTGATGATGGAAAATAAAAGCTCTTAGCCACAGAATGTAACACTTAGAATTAATATTTAATTAGACCAGCAAATTGTACACCGTGGCTGAAAGCTTCCAAAGAGTTGTTAGTGCCACAATTGACCTACAAGTTTAATAATAACTCACTTCTAGGAGCAAGTGCCAGTTCAGCATAGTGGAGCCACTGTAAGAAAGTCCTGTGAGATTAAAATCAGCAAACCAAATGGCAGGCGAGGATTCCTGGGATGGAGCCTTCTGGAAAGCTGGGAGCTGGAGTAGCTTTTCAGCCAGGATTCAGATGAGAACAGTGGGCAAAAAAAGCTGATCCCTCCTGTTCTGGGAGCTTCTGGTTGTAGGCCAAAATCCTAGAACAGATTTTTTCTAAATGTTCTTACTGCAGCTATTAATTTATATCACAAATCAAGTAATTAATTACTTATCTGCATCTTTTAATTAAGTTTTAATACAAGCATTATCGCTGAATTCTCTGGTCATGAATTTTACTCATGGAAGAATGGCACTTGGTATGGTATGATGTGTAACTTAGTATGTTTGTGTTGCAGAATATTTCATTTCATAGTATCTTACTGCTACATAAAGGGTTCTTGTTATAGTACGATATGGTGAGCAATTTATCATAATATTATTAAATATGTAAATTAAATACGAAATGTGTATACACTGTAAAATAGAATATTTTGAAGGTTAAATAGCTTAATCTTGCCTTTCATTTTATGAACAATTGAAATATAATGCCAGTAATTCTACCATTAGATATCCATGTGAGCCTTAATTCTATGGCAAATTATTCTAGTGAAATAGGGCACCATAAGTTCAAAAATGTGCAAACACACAGCAACAGACTGAGGAAGGAACATTCTGCATTATTTATTGGCTAGATCCTAAATAATTAAAGAAATGCCTACTCATTAGTTAAAAATTAAAGCAGGTGAGAACCTTGCCAGCAGAGGGAGCAGTCATGTCTTTCCTTGGGTTCCCATCGTTTCCAGCCTACCCATCATTTCCACCCTACCTCTTCTTATTGCCCAGCCAGTTTCCCATCTGGACCTAGCTTTGCCAGCCTGCTCCTGATGACAGCCTATCATTTCATACTGAATAAGGGATTAGTTTTTTAAATGATTTTATATTTCAGAATCTTGCCACTTGACTACCAACATCAGTTAGATGTTCCTTTTGATATTTGTGTACTATTAATTGAAACAAATAGTGGAAGAACTTTTTGGTCACCTGTGTATAAAATGCAATTCACTGTTTAAAGAATTAAAACTGCAGCAGTAGTTAGCCTTTCTGAATTGGTAAGCAAACTGCAATGACATTTTGTTCAGGCAAAATGGCAACAAAAGGAAGTCCTAAACCTTTTTCTTATAATGAATAATTCCCAGTGGAGTCATAGGTTTTTAGTTAAGCCAGTTGGTCTCAAACTCATTAATTTCAGCAGTTTTGTTATGTCTCTTTTGTAATATGACCCATTCTTTCAGTCTACTTTTGCATCTGTATTTTATACTACACTATGACCAACTTGTAGCATTGAATATTTTATGTTTAACTTTGTAAACAAATCTGTTCAAATGGTCAGTTCATTTTTGTGATAATTAAAGACAAATAATAACATACCGTTTTCCATATATATGCTTTTATACCAATGAGACAATCTCATTAATAAGGACCACCAGATAGTGTTCAGGGGAGATGCTGGGCTCATCTCAGCCCAGACCTTGCACTCATTTCTTTCCAGCTCTTCACCCTCCACTGGAGAAGTGCTCAGTCAGGCTTATTACATCTACCCACTGCAGCAAGACTCATGCAAGAGCCCTGCACCCCAGAACCATTCATAGTCACATGCAGCCTGTGCTTTCAGCTACTGAATGCTAAGGATAGTCAGAAGAGAAAAATACTGGACAGGGATTCAGCTCAAAAAGTGTCACACTTTAATGCCCTACATCTGTCACCTCATTCAGCCAGATAACAACAGGATTTTCAGCATCCAGCTTTCTGGGCTTTGACTTCCACATCATCTTCATGATACCACCAAATATTTTCCTGGTACCCCAAAGCCATAGATGCAGCCTCCTACACCAAGCCTCAAATAGAGGGGGATAGACAGGGCTTCAACGAAAGGCTGAGTTCAGTTCCCAGCTCACTGTTCACTGGCTTGTGACTTTGGACAACTCACGTGACATCTTTGTACTTGTTACATGACTTGGAAATGAGGAATGCAGCACTTGCTTGTCTTTTGTAAAGCACTTGGAGATCAACAGATGGAAAGTTTGATTTAAACTACTGTAGTCTTTGTTCTCACTTTCATTTTTGTAGCCCTCAGTGGCAACTGTTAGTGACTTGCTTGTTTTATCTATATTGAGTCATCACGCATTTCACTGTTGGCCTTGAGGTCTTCCCTCCAATGGCAAAACAGACATACTTTTTATTTTGTAGGGTGCCAAGGTTTGCTGTCATTAGATTCTTTTATAGCTCAAGTAACAGGCAAGTCCAGCCCATCCATCTTCAGTGAAGATCCAAAGTTGGGGTTTTTTTTTCAGTGTGTGATATTTAGTTTTTATTTCCTGATTATTTTTCCTGAAAATTTATACAGAATTTTTTAATTGGATACTGTGTCATCCACCCTCATCTGATATATTTGATAATAACATTGCAGAGTTCCCATAGCAGTGATAGTGTTTTAGGTGTAAGATAAGGAAACCACGGCTCAAATATTTTGAGTTTTTAAGAAACAAAAGTACTAGTTCTAACTAGTTTCAGTTAGACGATCAGGACAAACATTATTAAAAGCAACTTTAAGAGAACAACCAAAATTTTGAATTAATACATCGTGTAACATATTGCCCAACAGATGCTTTGTTACTCCCTTCCCATTTTTAAGAGTACATTGCATCTAATTACTTGCTTGTGTCTTCGCTACATGTTCTTTCTTTGCTTCTGTAACTTGTATTAAATTATTCAAAGATACTATTCATTGCTTGAAATTAGCTAATGTAATACAGTGCACATATAAACAAATCAACCAAAATCAATGCCTCTGTGATTTCAGCCACGTGAACGGATATTTATAGTTAAGTTCTATTATAGTCACTAGGGTTCTTCAGAGGTAAAAGAAGATGCCTAATCAGTCAGAATCCCTAAATGTGGATTTCTCATCAAAGGCATTGTAGTTTGTAGAAAATCCCTGAAGTATATTTCTAGGATATCTGTCTTCCAGCAAAGACGTCATGCTTGTATTCAGTTTTCTTGTGATATTGATACAGATTTCTACATACCAAAATTAGTTAATGTACTGTTGCTCATCTTGTATTCCAGTGATCTGAGTGTACATTCATTTTAGAGCCAAAATTCAAAGTTCAGTTAGTAGAATTATTGTGTGCAAGCACTGACAACAGTGCTAATCAATTAAGAGTCAGAATAAGTATAGAATGTTATACTTTACAGTCTGTTAATTACTGATATAACACTTTCTGGCAGAGCGGTTATTAATCTTTTATTTTCAGGATTTGTGAATAATGAAAAAGTGCACAAACTGTATCTCTTTATAAAACTAATACAAGGGCCTGATACCTAATTTATTTTACCAAAATAATATGTATGGATAATTCTGTGATTTTCTGAGCCGTAATTATTAACGAATGGTGATAAATATTTAAGCCATGTTTCTTAATATTAACATTTTATCTTTTCAATTTAAAATCCTTTGGCAATTCTGTAGTAGTGACAAGTGGTAAATATTTGTATATTGTGAAGTCATTGCCACATCATTGTGTGATAATCTCTCAGACAATATCAAGAATTATTTCATCTATTGAATATCCAGGCAGTGTTTCATTATAGTCCAATGTGACTGCCTATGTTACAGCACTAAGATTACTTCAGCTTTATGACAGAATGTGACAGAGACAAAAAAGGCACAACCAATTTTTGAGCTTTATTGGAAAATTCACACACCAATATTTGCTTTAAGTTCCTAAGGTTCGTATTACTTTGCATGAACTTGCTTGCTTGCTGTTTATTGTTGAGACCTTCTTTCAAATGAAGTGTTAGGATTACTGGACTCACCTGTTGGCAACACACAAATTGTTGCCTACAATTACAGTTTTACCTAGACTTGCGGGTATTCATCCTTAAATTCTGTGCTGTCATGCAGAACATATGCAACTCACCGTTTGAACTGGGGTTTGTCCCAGTGCTAGCAGTTGTTTGTAACTAGTTTTTTAGGTAATGAAACCCATTTTAGTATTCAGTGTATTAACTCTTAATTAAATGTTTTAAAATAAAATTAGTGATGGGATTAGATTAGCAGAATGTAAAGGTACAGAAGTCAAAGACAGCCCTCTACCAAAACATAGGCCTAACGTCTCTTTGAAAAGAGACGTAGTCTTAAAATACCTTATTTTCAATTCAATATATAAATCCGTATTAAAATTATGTTAAAATTGGTCAGAATACAAATTCAAATACACAAAGCCCATGTGAGTCAAGATCTTAATGTATTTATACAGGTTCTGGTTGAATCTCATTATAGAACTTTAACATGAGTCTCTTAATTTCCTTTTAAATTTTGAGATTATATGTACTATAAGTTGAAACTGTTCTAAGAAAATTTTCCATTCTTTGACTTTACTTAATGCAGTGCAAGGACTGAGAATTTAAATATTTTTATTATGTAAATTTTGTGAGGTTTTTAATTTCTTTAGAAACTGACAAAATAAAAATGGGAGGATATATCTCTGGGTGTTAGAAAAATTTTGACAGGAAATCAGAGAACCAGAAATTAGAGCAGAATAAAAAAGATTTTTTTCCTAATACGGAATCCAGATGAACCAAGATTGATTTAATTAATAGTAGTAATGATAAAATTGTGGTACATTAAGAACTCAATCCAGTAGAAACACACAGTATTAATTTCAGTATGTAAGTTTGAGCATACAGGCTATATAAATATTTGTGTTAGTAGAATACCGTGCTTTATACTCAGACACAGAATATGATGCATTTTGAACAGCTTTATTTGTAAATAAATATTTTTAAGCATGCACAAATAATTACTCAAAGCTATGTAGATTCTTCAAATAAATTAGTAGGGCAAAGCAATCTTTTTCCATAATTGCCCTTCCTAAAAGCTGGTTAAACACATATGTATAGTTCCCATTTACATCTCCAGCTAGCTACATGGATTTTCTTGAGACATTGTTTTGAAAGTACACTTTGGTTGAGCCCAAATATTGCGAGTTTGCACTTAAAAGAAAATGTCTGTCTAAAACGGTGAGCACAAAGTAAGATATAGAAGAGATGCCTAGTCCAGCCTGCACAACAGGGTTGCTACCATGTTGTTAGAATAATTACATTTTGGCTGAACTAACTAATTTAGAAAAACTGCAGTACCTCTAGCAAGACTGAAAACTTTCCAGGACTGGGTTGGGGTTTTTTTATTTTTTAGTGTAATTTAAAACAATACCTCTTCTAGCTGCCAACAAACTCTTTCCCTGAATCTCCCCATTCCTGGCTTCCCTCCTAACCATGTCCTGGCTCACCTCCAGAGCTGCCAAGTTTATGCCAGAAGCAGGAGGTAGATTTGTATGGGGCTGGAGGAAGATCTGGAGCTCTGTTAAATTTTCAGGCCCAGATGGGGCAACATGATTTGTGTGTTTATGTCAGTATGCCATACATCACAACTATCTGTGTGCTGACGTCAGCTTTGATTGGACATTAATGTGCTGAACACTGCAAACTAGAAAATACATGATAGATACAGATCTATGACAACAATGCCACATAAGCAAATGTCTGTTTGGTGTGGCAATTCACTGTGCAAAATATTTCCCAAGATAAACTGCATTAAGCCAGGAGAATATTTTGACACACTTTAAAAACAAAAACAAAATCTACATGGGCAAACAGACTACCATTTAGGAAAGCAAACCCATTCAGAAGAAGAGCTGAAACCAACATATTGAAGTATGTGTCATTAGGCAAATATTGAATTGCTATCCCTCACTTTAATCTTTCCGGAATTAAGACCAAATAGGAAAGATGCTGTTCTTACGATTTGCAGGACTGTTAATGATGAGGATACCTTGGTAATGGTTGAGTATCTTTACACAGTGTTTGTAACCCATTGTTACCAGACCCAGCAAGCAAAAATGTTAATGGACAGAAGATATTTTTGCAAGTGATAGAATATGACTTGGTTCCAGAAATCACCAGTGTTTATTTATTTATGTAACAATTTTGTATTTCTTGCTTATACAAGTAACATCCAGCAAAAGAACTGGCATAATATGGTAATTTCTGGTCTGTGGATTTATAGAAGTCACTGGCTACTTCAGATTTATATTTGTACCATCTTTATGTGATTGCCTCCATAGAATAATGTGACCGAAAGCTTCCATAAAATACAGTATACTGTCTCTCTTCCTAGAAGAGGAAATAATATGCGAGTCAGCTTTAATATTTCAGGGGTGGATATAATAATGAAGTTTAGGGATTGATGTGTAGGCAGTGTTCTTTTACCTTAGATCACTTATGTTATTCCTTAGAAAGGAAATTCTGTATTATAACACTACATTATCCATCATTAGACTTTGTAGGTAAAATTTAAGTTCCCTGATTCCATGGGGATAGATCATTTTGGCCTGTGCACAAGTAGCGGCTTTGAAAAGAGACCAGTCCCCAGGATTTAATGCCATCTGGCCCATAAGGTGGGGAAGGGAGGGGGTGTAAAGGTACCATGGGATCAGTGGATTTAGGCCTTGTGACCTGAGCAGATTGGGCTGTGCAGGACAGGCCACAAGTTACTTTCTGTAGCAGTCAAAAATCAGAATTCAGATTATGGTTTGATGGGAGTAGTAAATGTTCACCTTTCACGTCTGCTTCATAAGCTTCTCTGTGGGTAGGGAGTATGCTGTTATTGAAATGTGAGTTCATGAAAGCAGTTGGTGTATTGATGACCATTTTAATAAACCTGTATATCAGTACAATGCATAGACTTTTCTAACATATCTAGGGATGTTTCCATTCTCTCTCCTTCTAATTACTTTATAAATTGTTATTATCACATAGTTTGACAGTATTTAAATTGACCTTTCATAATAAGCGTCAGTCGTATAGTTTATGAAAGAAGTGCAGAACGTACAAAATCCTTTAAAATAAATAAAAAATACAAAACTATAACTTGGAGCTACAGAGCTAGTTCTTCATACTTGAAATGGGTATTTTGAGGTGATTGGTCTTGATACCCCTGAAAGTATGATGGGCATAGCACCTACAGCCATCAAGAACAAGAGCATACCAGCTGTCCAGGCAGCTTGAAGATAACTAATTCTTGTCTTAAAGAAATAGTTTGCTTCTTAGTACAGATTTGTCTCTGTTTTTTGCTCATTAAATACTGACATCATCAAAGCATTTAAGAACATTTTATCCTGAGTTACCTCTGAAGATCTCTGCTGTGACCTTTGAATGTTGCTTTCTGCTATATAAATTAAGTAAAGAAAACCACGGAAAACAGCTTATTTTAGGCGCGTGACAGTACATTGTTGCACAAGACATAAGGCATCACTTATAAATCACAAATATATTGAGAAATGGTAACGCAACTTGAAGCTTTAGATTCATATGTCATG
The DNA here is from genome assembly GCF_031877795.1 of Strix aluco. NCBI lineage: Eukaryota > Metazoa > Chordata > Aves > Strigiformes > Strigidae > Strix > Strix aluco. Next base: position 4,292,233 of record NC_133946.1, on the reverse strand, counting down.
TAGAGAGGAACTTTTAGAAAGAAAAGTAGTGGAAAAAATGCTTTGGTTTTTCATGTTGTTGGACTGATGACCAAAATAAATAATCATGTGGGTTGTGCTTGCTCAAAGTACTAGAGGTGATATGTCTAAGTGTATTAAAAACCAAGGTTTTCAGAACACAAACGAAAGCTGGGCATCTGACTCATAGTGGAAGTCAATGAGAGGTGCTTAACTGCCACATAGCTTGTAAATATCTCTGATGTGAGCAAATGCTTATGTTACAAAGATTTAGGAAAATATTAATTTAGTGCTGAGTTAGCCCTTTTATGGTTTCTCCTTGTCAAATGTATGTTTTCTTTAGACAGAAACTTCAAGTCTGTCTTTTTTAAAGAAAAAAACCCTTTAATGTAATTTCTAAGTATTGATGACCTATTTTTTCCCCACATTTTGTCATTGAGAAGACCAAGGCTTACTCTATGAACATTAATTACCTTTTTCATCACATAGGATGTGTATTTTGTTTCCATGTCTTACAGAATAAAGCAATTATGGAACGTGTAACAAACTTGTCAGATATGGTAGTTGGTCTTGAATCATTTATTGGCTCTGAGAGAGAAACCAATCCATTATACAAGGATTACCACGGTAAGTTCCATCTTTAGCAATGCAAAAAGTCTACCCTGAGTGTTTCTAGGGCACTTAGCGGCTTACCCTCCAATTGGGTATCTGCTATAAAGTAGCGTTTGATTTCATTTTAGAATATACCTCTTAAATGTTTCTCCTTGCTAACCAGTCTTGAGTTAGGAAAATTTTCAGTAAAGTGCATTAAGGCTGCAAAGGAAACATGGCAACTCCTTGCATGTTGTCAAGCCGTATTACTGAGGCATGGCTCAATCAGATGTACATCTCAACAGGCAGGCTTTGGGGAATTCACATGCAGAGGAGGCTTGGCAATCATCTGACCAGCGAGCTGAACTTGTCATGAAATCAATACTTTTGATCTGCCAAGTTTTAAATAGAGAACACGGAAAAACATTTATTATATTAAGGTGAATAAACTGCTAAACGATGTGCTATATAAATTTTATCTAAAAATAATGTTCTATTTTTCAGCTTTAAGTTATTGCACTTCCGCATTTAAAGAAATGAATGTGGATTTATGTGGCATGTAAAATATGAAACTAATTTTGGTAAAAAGTCATGTAGCCTTTCAAGTGATTTATCTTCAAAATGTGTAATGGTGTTTAATCTTGCATTTTGTTTCCCAAAGATTTTGTTAGCTGTTGCAGCAGAACTATTTAAATTTTAAAATATTAGAAGTTATGCCTAGCCAAAGCAGTGAATAACAAACAGTTTTAGCTAATCCAGAGCAGCGCTCTGAGTGTGCATAAATTACAGCTATTATTATTGTGATACTACTGTAGTTCCATGGAAACCTTTAGTTGAAAGTAAACTGCTTATCTGAAACCTGCTGTAAACATGTGAGAATGTGGCAGTGTTTTCCATAGCAGAATATATAGAAAAAGAAGCAAAGATGGTGTTGAGACACCACTGTGTGTATGCAGGCTGTAATTAATAAATCAGAGAAAAATCTTTTTGGCTATGAAAATAGTGCACATTTCATTATCTGAAAAAAGGTGAATGAAAAAGAAACCATGAACAAAAGCTAGAATAATTTGCCTAATTATTTTTCCAAGTGTATAATCGTGATGTGGCATTTGTTTATGCTAACATAATTCTGTCAATTTGATACTCCTTTTCTCAGTACTGAAGAGATCCTTTAAGACAATGTGTGTTTTAGCAGTTATTTCCTGGTTCCCTGTAAAAATGTATGCTAAATAATTTTTGGTACTACTTAATAAAAATTATATGCCAGTATACATAACTTTTGAGGTTTAGGCAACCTAAATTTAATATTCTAAAAATAGGTATTTTTAACAATTTTAACTTTGTGGATTCTTTTCCTTATGAATGTATTTTAAGATGATTTATTTACTGCAGGTGATGGAAGATTTTGACATTACTCAGGAGAAATTTGATTAAATTATTTCATTATTTAATGAATCCTGCATTAATGATTTTATTAAGCTGCCTGCAAATTTTAATGGTTGAAAAGTAAATAAAATAACAAAAGAATGTTATAGATGATCCTTCAATAAAATTTTTAGAATACTGTATATAAGCAACCCTGTGTTATACTTGCTGTTCCTATATATAATAATTATATTTTTAATTCAGACGCCAAACAAATAATTCTTTTATGTCACCAGTCAGGAGGCAGGGATAGGAGGTTTCAAAGTGTAAAAATATTTTTCTAATATTATTGAGAATTTTTGTATTTAATACCCATAAAAATTATGCTTTTCAAAGTATTTCAATATTAGGAAACTTTCTTCCCTTATTCTTCTTTTTAAAAAATAAATAAAACCCTGAAAAATACTTGCCTTATTTTAAATTAGGGTTTTAGTGTTTGGGGTTTTTCTCACAGCTGCCGTTTTCAAGCAAGATGTCTTTTCTAAATGTTCGGTATTTCCATTTAGACGCTGACTTTATGAATAGCAAATATAGGCCAGTAACTGAGAAGCCCTGTAGAATTTTCCTGGTTTTCAGATGTAGAAAATCACCCTTAGGTTGTTCAGAAACTATATTAGGCTGCACAAAAACCATCCAGCGTCCTTGTCAGAAAAAATCAGCTTGAGTTGCAGCTGACAGAATGCAGAGCTTGCAGTGCACCTAGTACTGTTAAAAACATCTGAACAGCTATAAAAGGCTCCTGCATGAAGAAAACATATTTCTCCTAGTATGGCACAGGGGTTAAAATTTATTGAAAATCATAATCTAAATTAGTATTTTCCAGAAACTTTTTAAAAGTCATTATCAGGGCGCAAAATGAAGTACTTCTCATTAGAGCTTCAGTGGTTATCAGTAACCCATAAGCCTTGTTTTGCTGGCTGCTTACTGGTGCATTTAATAAAATAAAGATCACTCAGTGGTGCCGTGGGCAGCATGCAAGGTGATAGCCATATTTGCTTACTGTAAATACAAGAGAAAATCACACACAAACCGGCTGTAGTTTTGACAAGTATTAAGATCCCTCTTTACATCTGTACTTCTGTACCAAAGTGCAATTAGTTTTCCTCGCACAAGGATTTCTGTTTATCTTATTCTGCTTGATTACTTGAGTATAATCGCACCGTTTGCTTCATTGCTCCTGGTAGTAAGCTCCAGTTTAAAAAGGGGAGGATGAGTGTGTGTAAATATACAGAATTCTGCTGTAAGACTCTAATTTATGCATCTGGATGACAGCGTTTTCTTAATTTTTTTCCCTCCTTTACTCTTTCTTTCCACAAGGTTTGGTTCACGTACATCAGATTCCTCGGCTTAATAGCTTGATCTGTGATGTGTCAGACACGAAGGACCTTGCTTTTAGACTAAAAAGGAAGCTGTTCACCATTGAGGTAAGAGAAACAGTTTTGTTTCACTATTTAGAACCCAAAAGGTGGAGCTAATCCCATCTCTTATGTTTCTTTTTGTGAAATACATAAAATATGCATCAGACGTTGTAAATTCATTTCGTTCTGGTTTTGCTGTTCACAACGTTTTTTGTAAAATATCGCAATATGTCTTCTAATTAAAAATGTCTCATTTGCTGCACTAAACCAGTCCGTTATAAATAGTTTATTTTGGTTTAAAATGTACATGGAAAGTAGGCCACAACCTTCAATAACAAAGCGTGACATGTTTCTAAGGATGTCAGGAGCATATTTAATTAAATGTTAATGACTTGCTCTTACTTGTGTTAGTGGGTGGGAAAGTAGCTACATGTTATTACCCCAGTAGAGGGATTTTAATGTATAATGCTGCCTAAAATTGTGTGTGGTATGAGGGATAAGTGTCCTTATCAGTATTCAGAAACCATTTTCTTTGCATTACTGAAACCACCTTTCGCTCTTTTATGTCATTTTAAACACAGTATCATTTACACTAATGTCCTTAAGTAAATTTCCTACTAAATTTAAACTTTTTTCTGTGACCTTTATGCAGACAGTCCTGATAGAAGGCAGTAATACAAAAGATGTATTTCATTTTAATCTTGCTAAAGAGCAAATGAACATAGCACTATTAAGCAATTAGAGCTGATGTATTTATTAACCAAGTAATGCTTAGAGATGGAAGATGGCTTTCGGGGTGATGTGATAGTCATCGGTACAGTCTGGGCAAATTTTTTTTAACAAAGACATAAAACAGCCAAGCATCCCTGACAAACCATTTTGTTTAATCTCTTTTCAAATGAAAAGCTCTTAAGCAGGCCACTTGTCTTAACTGCTTGAAACCATAAAAAGAGAGAATTGCCACCAATAAATTAGCATATTTTTTACTCCATCACCAAATGATGGTCAATGTGGCTTGGCACTGCTTTGGTGTTTGGGACTTCACCCTTAAGTGACCACTTTGGCCCTTATTTGACCCTCTGCCCTTTTTAGCTGGCCACTTGATAAGGTAACTTAAGGGTTCTCTCTCTTCAGTGCCCCCTCCCCTTCACAATTGCAAGTAGCCCTAACCTATAAATCATTGAAAGGGGCCTATCAAGTGACAAATTAAGGTGCCCTCCTCCTAATTAATGGTCATCAATGTCTTTAATTATCTAATCCTATTGAGAGTAGTTAATAGTTAATCAGGCAGCCAGTTCTTCATGCAGGTCATCTCTGCATGAGTGCTAGAAGTTTCTCAACTAGAGGTATCCTCTTCAGAAGCCACTTAAAGGCAAATACTGGAAGGAGGGCTTTTTTTCCCCAAGACATTCCTTTATAATGTTTCTCACTTTCCAGAGAATGCGCTTAGTGAAACCAGGCATGGTGAGGTATTAAACTATTTTAACAACTCCTTTTGAGCAGTACATTAGAAACAAAAACCTTAAGAGTCCATGTTTGGTTTTAAAATACAAATGTTCTTACTGTTTTCAGAAGTGCAGAGAAGCGTGCACCCTCATTTCACAGCATAGTAAATTCTCATTTATTATAGCTATGAATTAGAATATTTGGGATTTTTTTCCTCACTGTGAATCCTGACTCAGAATATAATTTTTTCTGTCAGCCTTATTTGGGATTCTAATTTGTAATGTAATTTGGAAGGGAAAAAAAATAAAACAATCTTAGCAGGAGGCTCTATAAAAAGAATTGAATTAGCCATGGGGCAGAAGCATTAGAAACAGGGGTGTAGTGGAACTCTTGAAACAACCTGTTGCCCTAGACATGTGTAGATGACCCACTTGTATAATTTCTCCCTTCATTGCTCAGCTGCAGCCCCTTTTGAATAACTTCAGGTTTTGTTAGAAATATGCTTTCTGTAAGCTGAACTGACACAAACTAGCCCTTTTCGAACATGTTAGATCACTGTCCTACTGTGATCTTCCTGTACACATTTCCCTAATCTATAATACACATGTTTTTCTTCCTTGTACTATTAGGGGAGGCAGACTACAGCAAGGCTGACTGGAGCAATGAGGTCAGTAAGAAAATGGGAGCAAGGGAAAATTGAATTAAGAAGGGCTGTGAATACAGTCTTCTAAAATGGGTTTCTGCAGTTAGAATGTGATGAGTCAGCAGTCAGGTTTGGTTCTGGTGGTAAAAACATAAAGCAGCACAAACGTGCATTACAAGCAACAGTGTGCTTTGTGCAAAGTACAACTAAGTTTATGACTTCTTTAGTATGTAGCTTAATGTGAAATGAAAATATATTTTGAGTACGTTACGTTTTTTGGAAAGCTTCTGCTTAGTTATATACACAATTTAGGGTAAAAATATTGACATCTACTTGAAATGCCACTTTAAGGTCAAATTACATAAGAAAAGTTAGAAATACACAAGCTATGATTTATGGCAAAATTTCTCAAAAAAGTTTTTTCATCACTAGACCATTCTTTTTTTACAGTTTAAAATAGGGGCATGGGACATGGATTTTCTCATTTCTGGCTTGCTCATCAGTTAAATAACTCTTTATGGTTTGACCCTCATCAGTAAAAAACCTTAAATGTCAAATCCGTTTTATTAGATTGCAGTTTTGTGGGACGGACTCCGCCTCTTTATAGTCTGCAGAATCTTTAACTGTTTCAGTTTTTCTTGTATCTTCTTCATCAAAATAAGATTGACTGAAATGTATTCTAAAGGGATATTTTTTTAATTCACGATGAAAATGTTTGTTAATGAATATTTATGAGTGTTCATTTTCCATTTGTAAATTATGAAGTAGACCCTTTCCAGGAAAACTTACATGTTTAGGATAAAAGGTGCAGTAGCTATATCAAGCTTTCCCAAATCTTCACATGTTAGTTACTAGCAATATATTATTACAATACGCAATATTATCAGAGATCTATCTTATGTGCATACCACTTTAAAGGACACAATTTTGAAGTTAGCCTGTCTAATCCTATTTCTTCCCACTTTGGAATCTTAATTAGAAGGAGATAAAAACCATCATTTGACTAAATTATTGTCTTGAATCTGTAGCAAAAGGTATAATCCGCAATTGGGCCAATTAGTGTACCCCATAGTTAGCTATGCTGAGGCAGGAAACTTGATTAGATCTGACACCAGCCTAGTTCCCACTGTTGTTTTGCCAGGTATGATGGTCAGACTTCAAAGGGCTTGAGGCATCAGCAGGGCAAGGTTTGGAGGCCAGCTTAGGTCCGGTCGTTAATCTCTCTGCTAAAACCACAGCAGCCCTCGCACAAAACAAGCTTACACGACACAATCATGCGGTATTAAAGTTTGGGTTGAGTCATGCCAATTTGCCTTTGATTTTCTGATGATTGACTAAAAGATGGCTACATGACTAGACACATACTGAAAGTTTACTGATTAGGTAAGTTCCCCAAATATTTGAAATATTTTTTGATTTCTCAGTTAAATGATATGACAACCCGTTCATCTTAATGAAACTTTTCCGCAGAATTGTTCTTGAAGTACTTTTTGCTTTGTTTGTAGCTCTGAATGTAACTTTTATCAACATTTGATAAATTTTGTAGGAATATTATGTTCATAGCTTTATTTGATAGAACTTTGTCTTAGTTGTTCCAAAACCTCCTGTATCAAAACTAAAGGAATCTGTGCCTAAATTTGAATTTTTCACTCCTCAGAATTTCTAAGGAAATATTGTTTGTCTTTGTTATTTAGGTAGATTTACAATTACTCGCAAAAAAGGGAATTTCCTCTTAATTATTTTCCACCTCACCATTGAGTAAAGCACTGTTCCACAGCTGTGATTACATAAGTGTTCCTTTCTTTTGCAGTCTGATTTGTTGAAATATTGCAGTAACAGTGACATGTTTCCATTCTGAGAAAAGCCTAAGGCTGCTTTAGTATTATTCCAAATGATTGAAATTGCCATCTTGCTGACTTTCCCTTGGGCAGCTTAAGGCCTGTTTACTTTTGTATTTGTTTCACATGTTCCCTCTGAGTTTGGCTGGCAGGACATCATTACCTGGTTTGACAAGACAGTTGGAGAAGACTCATATTCGATTAGCTCCCTTTGTTACTGTCTGGTCAACATAAGCCTCTGAAATTATGTATTTAAAGTTAAAACTTTTGATAAATTCAGATAAATGTTTACAAATAGGGAAGTTTCTATATTTTTTTTTAATCCCCTAGTTTTGCTTTACTGCCTATTTTTTAAGTCTTAAGGTAACATTTAATTGTTAGTAGTGTAGAGAATAAGCTTTTTTCTACAAGTTGTTGTGAATTTTTTTTATTTTGCTCAATACACAAGTAAAAGCCAGCTAATATGATTCTCTTTTTAATGGCTATGTAACACCTGTGCAAACCAGAATAAAAATCTTTAAAACACAACACAGTTTGAAGCCAAGTCACTTATACTGTATAAAGAACTGCCACGCAGCAAAAATAAGTTTCCAGAGCTTAATGTCTGAGTTCAGGAGATTCCTTTCTGAGAGGTGTTTTCTAACAGGAGAAGAAAATCAGAATTAGAGGAGTCCTGTGGCAGGAAAGTTGCTGGTTTCTCAGTGACAGGCAGATACAATATGGTACTATGGAGCACTCTGCAGTGCATTTTTCCTAGTGGTAATTGCCAGAGTAAAAGGTTGTCTTTGGAAGGAAACATAATCACAACAACCAGCAATTGAGTCTATATAGAATTAAAAATAAATATATGATTCCAAAGGCATTAAAATAATGTCCTTTCTTCATCTATCAATAAAGGACTATAAGAAAATTAATGATTGCCGAAATAAGCAAGATTTAATTGCAACTCCAGGTATTCATGTGTATGTTATGTGTCCAGCATTGGTATTCAGAAGAAGTCTTAAAACACTTTTCTTTTAAGATGGCAAATTTGGCAGTTAAAAACAGGAAATCTTAGGTAGCTTCCATCTGAAATCTCTGTATTTCTATCTTTTTTTTTTCATTCTATCACTTTTCATTGCATATTTTATACAGACTATGCTGTGGTAAACTTCTTATTTGCAAAGGAGAAGTGCAGTTAGCCAACACTATAGATTATTTGCCAAAACAGGTGGGTAAGACTGAGTCAGAAATGTCTGCAGTGCTTCAGTGTGGGATTAGCATAGCACAAGTTTGGTCCTAAGTGGCTTGGGAGATGGTGATGTCACTGAGTGAACTGCGTTCCTGGAACCATTATGTAATTATTCATTAAACGTGTCAAGCAAGGGTATGGACATAATGGTTTAGGGTTATTTGTGAGCTATTTCCTCTGGAGGAACAAACCAACCCTGTCACCAGTACATATGGGATCGGCATATATGTAAAATACGCACACATGCCATACCAACCTCTGTATCAGTGAGAATTAGAAAGTGTCTACTGTAACTCTAATAGCATCACTTCTTATAGACTTCTTCCAAGAAGGTTTGAAGCAGCCTTCATTTATGACTCACCCCAATCCTGATTATATTTCACTGATGTTTATAAAGTTGACTAATTTTGTAAATAAACAAACACATTTGAATTAACTAACTATTTTGGGCAATATTTTAACAAAAAGAATCTGTGAGCCTGAGAGCTGACAAAAGGCAAAACATTGGTTTATTAGAAATTTAAGTAAGATGATAGTTCTACAGCAGTCGGTTAGTAAAATACAGAAACGAATTTTTGTTCACTGAGATAAAGTTCACACGATGTAGCACCAAAGCTAATACATGCTACATGATACATGGAGCTTAGTCAATATACCTTCATATATAGATAAAAGCAACTCTGTATTTTAAGATAGTGTACTGGTGACATTACAAGACTTGACCCCATGTTAGGGCATTACAACCTCAGAATGGAACCTGCTTTGTTACCAAGCCAGAGGGTAACACGGTTGTGACTGCCTGGCTGCCCAGTGCCTGGAGTATGGATGAAACTTTACAGGTAGTCCTGGTTCAAAGGTGAGACAGAACTTTTCTGAAGTGTTACAGAAAATGTATTTCTTTAACTTTCTAATGTAATAAAATCTTTGAGGCCTCTCATCCCCATGTGTTTGAGAACACAAGTACCCTTGGAGCTTACCATGGAAGACTCTTTCTTCTCAGCCTGCCTTGAGCGGATAACATCATACCTGGCAAACTCCAGTACTGGACGTTCCACTCAGCTCAGGGTCTCAAATGCAGGGAATTCTGCGTATAAAACTAAACTTTCTAACAGAGAGACATAAAACATTGTAATAAAGTTCAGCTGAAATTTAGACCAGTCAGACCACTGTTGCATTGATTATTACCACTGGCTTACTTAAACACAGTTCAAAAGATGGTAATGATAACACCATAACATTTTCTTAATCTGAAATTAATAATACTGTAAAAAGATTCTCCTGCAAAACTAATTCTGTTGTAATTCCAAGCTCCATTTTGCATTATTTCATCTAGTAGCCAGTTCAGGTTCTCTTTACCTGGTATGGTGTACTTCACTGAATTGTTTTGTCAGATGCTGTCAAGCCAACCTACCATTGTTAAAGAAAATCAAACTAAATCATTTTGGCATGAGCCTTCCAGGAATAAGGCACAGAATATGAAGGGTTTGATGAAATCAAGGATTTTATTTCAATATTGTAAAAGACTGCCTGTCAAAAATGTATTACATTCTTTCAAACAATTTTGAATAAATAAACGTGTTTAAAATTGTGACAGTACAATTTAGATAAAGTTTTGGGAGATTATTTTTAAATTATAGTAACTTGAGGTAAAACAATACTTGGAGTGCTCCTATTTAAAAAGAAAAAACCCTCTGAATGCTAATGGTACATAGAACTGAAACCAAGTAATAAGTTTTATGTGGTATATGGAATTTCAGAACACTTATATCTTGTGAAACATGAAAAAAAAAATTGAAAAATCTCCTTATTGTGTAATACTGAATAACGTAAATTGTATTATTTCAATATTTTGAAGACAAATACAGGAAGGTACCATTAACTTTTAGATTGAATATGAAGATTTGTAATATCCTGAAATCTATTTCATAATTAGTTTTGTTTTATGGGTTGTTTGACATTATACAAGTATAAGTGAGGGCTCCATTCAATTTCTCAAAACTTTAACACTTAGAACACAGTGCATCTGCAGTTCCTTGTCAGTAAACAGAATTCATATATATTTTTATTTAAATAAATAATCATGTTGTTTAGAAATATTTATACCATAATTGTGTTGTCGCAATGGAAGAACATGCAACAAAGCCATTAATGCAATTAAAGGTCACTTGTACATATTGTAATGGACTGCTCATGCACAGGATCTGTGTTAAGGGTCAGTGCTGCAGCATGAAATGGATTGGCCTTGTTCAGTCTGTAAATAAATGGGTGAACTTATCTTGTATTTGCCAGACAAATAAAGTAGTTGACATATTCCCACTTTCTTAGTATTAGAAGACAGGTAGGCTAAGAGATATTTTGTAAAAATGTTGGTTGGTAGAGATTAAAAAAACTCTACAAGGATTATATTTTTCACTAAAGTAGCAGTGCTTTTTAGACAAAGGTCTGTGGGTATAAGTTAGAAATATATTGATGGTGAGTGGTGAAGTAGCAAAAAGAGTTAAGCATATTCATAGCATTTCTCAGCAGGAACTGAGTGCCACCTCCATTAAATGCTCTTTAAAATACCACCAAATTTTAATAAAAATACCGTATTTCATAGTTGAATAATGTCCTCATGTTACAAAGAATAACAAATTCAATCATGCTGTTACACAATAAAACAAATTTCTGAATTTTGTGTATCTCTGTAAATGCAGGAAAGTGAAAATTAAAGCTTTTAGAAAGTCACATTTTCTTAATCATGGGTCTACATCATACCTGAACCTTATTGAAATGCATTGAAGTAGGAATTCAGGGCTGTTACTGGAAAGAATGAGAATAGGACGATTTTACACCTCCACATGGAAGATGCACATCCATCTGGATCTTCTTGTCTCAGTACTGTTTGTTATGCTTTTGATTATTGATCTGTGGGTAGAAAGTGATTCAAAGTACTCTGTAACTATGAAACTGTAAGATAGCCCCATCTAAAACTTGGAAAGGGTTAAAATGCCATTTTGTAGGGAAACAGAGCAATGTTGCCAGGTGTTTTATATGACTAGTAACATGCTTAATCAAACAAATTTCAAAACTTTTTAGCGTAATTTTGCAAATTCAAGATTAAGAGTTAACATTTCCAGTCTTATGAAAATATTAGTGATTTTGAATGAACATAAATCTGTAAGGAAACCACAAATTTATGTTTTCCTTAAATATTTCACCTCTACAAAAGCTGTTCTGTACCATTTTGCTGATCTATTTATTTTACTGATTCACAAGAATATTGCCCTTTACTGAACTGATTGTCCTTTACTGAACTGTTAACATACCAGAACATTTGTTTTATTTTTATGGAGAGCAAACTAGTCTTATTATTCTTAGTCTGAAAGACTTAACAAAAGTGCCAAAAGTAGACAGGAGGAAAAAAATATACATAGACTGCAAAGTTCTGTAGGTGAAGAAAAAATGTTCTATAACTGTTGTGCAAATACTATTTTCTGCTTTAGCCAAATTACAGGGTATTATTCGTTACTGAATTCCAGATTAAATTTTATTTTTATATTCCTGGCCAAGAGGATTGTGCAAAAAGTAGATTGTCATAAGCAAAATGGCTGAGGACTACAGTGCCAAAGGCATAAATAAACTCAGATTTTGGTCATGCCATCTTTATTGCTCTTTCTCACAGTTGTTTTAGTTGCATGGTTTTGATTTTTTTTAAAATTTCCTTTTTCTTGGTTGTATTACATATGGTTTTCAAAGGATTCTGTTACCATGCAGAATGTAATTTACAATTTCTCTTTGCATGTTAAAAACCAATAGTTTTTGAAATATCAAGTGAGACTGTCTCCAAGAAGAAAAATATTATTTATCTAGTTAAAGGGATATTTCTGGCCAGCTTAACATTTAACACAATATTAACCCCCTTCAGAATAATAGCTTGAATTTGAATGGCATTACCCTTTCCTCATTCCTTCCTTCTGAAGAAGGTGAGCAGTAATTGTATAGTGTACAATAACTAAAGCTTTGTATTGATGTCCATAAATACATAAATAAAGAGACTTTGGGTGCCAACTTATACCAGCTATAGGCTGCTTAACTTTCAGAAAACAGCTGGTAGTGATGGCTGAAAATAATTCACTTAAAATGCCCATTTCAGATATTTAAGGTTTGAGAAACCTATGGGTTTCAGCTTATGAAAATACTGTCTATGGAGTCTTCATCTTCTTTTGTCCTGCTTCAAGTCTGTTATAGCAAAAATTACTGAAGAATGTTCACTCTGACATTCATAAAATTCATATGTTTACAAAGCAGTTGCCAAATGGACTTACTTTTTCTCATATTACCACTCATATTACCATTTTTCTCGTATAACCACTAACCTTTGGGCACTGTGTCTGCCTGAGTCATGTTTAAAAGTAAAAGCAGAAAGCAAAACTAAAAACCAGTTTATCACTTTTAAGTGGGGGAAGGTGAGTATTGCTGTGCAAGAGAAATCAATTTCACCTTGCATCCAAAACAGTGCTTGCTATTCTTAAAATAACCTGATTGCTTAATATTCAAAGTTTTAAGATTTTTAGTAATCTTTGCTACGGAACTTTACATTCACTTGTTCTGAAAAGCAGAGGCTTTGTGTGACCTGCATACGAACATTGGAGGTGGATGACTTGGCCATAGTAGCTGAATCTTGAGGGGACTTTCTGAAGTCTCCATGATACACCCAGAATATGTACTGAGGGTTAGAACAGAACCTTAGTGGTGTATTTGTATGCAAAACATTTCACTTGTTTGGCTAATAGCTATACAGTGACCTGCCTTGTCATTGGGTTGGCTCCAGACTCTCCAGCTGGCAGAGGTGAGGACTGTGCAGTTGGCAGATAGGCTTGGGGTCTGTGAGTGGCGGAAAAACTTTAACAACGGCGGTCGCATTCCACTGTTCTCAGTCGAGGATTACAGTGTTCCAGTATAGTTTTTGGACATGCAGCCTTACTTGCTTTTATTTGTGAGCCAACACACAATTAGATGAACAAGAGGAAAGTTTTGCTTGTGTACTGAGTGTCTGTCATTGATATTTCTTGCTTTTAAGGGCTTCTGCATTCAACCTGAAGTTTATATGGTTACCTGTGTATTGGCAGAAAGTATAGCAGAATGTGATGATTTGATACAATATTCACCACTTTTTATTATAAATTTCACGTATCAGAGTGGAAAAGAGTAAACTAAGGAAGACCTTGTTCTGTTACTTTTTTTTGCCTAAAGACAGGTGTCCTAAATTGGTCACACTCACTTGCAGACTGAGAGTAGGAGCCAAGTAGGGTATGGTGAAGCTGCACTCTTGGGACTGATTAAGGAAAGTTTGCTCATAGATATAGCCACAGCTTGTACCCATCTTGATATACAGTATGTGTGATGTATAGAATAAACACATCCCTTAGCCCCTTGAGCTGCCATATGTTACTAACTGAGCAGCGTTTTATTTTCAGCACTTTACTATGTGGTGTTATCCATTGGTTGCATTTCTTCCCTCATTGATTTATTAGGGGTTTAGTAATGTGTTGCTTAATCAAGAAACACTGTAGTCTCTTAAGTTAGTTATGTCTCCGGTCTGCAATCTAAAGCCCCAAGGCAACACCATATACTTCTTAATCAGTACTTCTCACCTTTTGGTATAAGGCTTTGTAATTCTGGGCAGATTACAGGTTTCCTATGCTGCCTCAAATGCCCTTTCACGAACCTTTTGCTACCAGAGAGTAGTGTGACAGGAGTTATATGAGCTTTTGCTGCTATATTATAGGAAAAAATGGTTCTCCTTCTAGTATAAGTGTTATTGAGAGAAACAAACCAGTATTTAATTTGTAATTCTTGTTGCTGTTAAAATAATGAATTAATAAGAAGGAAATCTAATATTTGTATTTAGATCTGATCCTCAATAGTAGCATAGCCATGGGCTGTTTGTGCTTGGTCTACATCATCTAGACTAAAAATAGCCTTCCTGTCATTTTATTGGCAGAGTTTTAGCTACTCCTTTAATTCTGTTTAAAAATGGATAGAGAGAAAGACAGCATAAATATTGAATGTGTGCAGATATTCCAGTAACTAGAAGGAGATTCCTGATGTTTTGAAGAGCTGTAGAGTTAAATGGAATTCACATTTTGCTTAAGTAAAGAGGCATTTTGTAAATTTATATCATCTTCAAATGTGTATTCGGTTAATTTTTATTTTTGTATTTGTATCATTAAAGTAGCCAATTTAAATATGTAGGCATTAACATATACTTGCTTTATTTATTAGTGTCCTGCTTAGGTTTTGTTCTTTTTAGGTTTCCTTTACATTTCTATAAGAAATTACTGATGTGGTATTTGATTTCTCATCAGTTAAATAAAAAGCCACATTATTTCTAATTTTTCTTTTAATAAAGTGAGTTTTTGCAGAGTGAGAAGACAAATCATTACTGCCTGCTAAAATCTTGAGCAGTAGTTTGAAAATTCCTGGTTTGTTATGTTTTGGTTTTTGAAAACCGATGGAAACAGTGATGGAAGAACTATCTTGTTCTTGTTCTGTCTGTCCTAAGAAAACATGGACTACTTTAGGAACTTTCAGAACCATAGTTACAGTATGGAAAAGACAAAGTTTTGAGGTGGATTTGCATCTGTGTTGGTTTTTTCCTGATCTGAAAAGGGCATTCTGGCTTTGAAAAAGCCATGAGAATTAGATTCAGGTTACTGAAACGCCTCTAAACCTACAAAGGAAATTTTTTGCTGTGTTTGTAGGTAAGGCTCTAAGGTAAGGAGGGTTTCACGGAAAGGATTTTGTCAGTGCATTACTTATATCCTTATATAAGAAGCACTTTTTCCTTGTTTAGTCTGAACTAAAAATTATCCGCATACCATGGTCTCTTCTACTTTTGCCTTTCCTGTCTTGCTCATGCACACAATGGTGTGTATTTGCATCTTTTAGGAGAGTATTATCCTGCACATTCAGTTTAGGAGTTGTTTGTGCTCACACAAATAGGTGTATCTGGAATACTTTCTTGCAGCATTTATTTGGGTTTTGTTATTTTTTGTTTCTTCCATTTGTGTTTCAAAATTATATTGTTACTTTACAAATTGATCCAAAAGATTAGCATTTATTGAAGGTGCAGTGAGAGGAGATGTGTTTGAAAGTAAGTTAACTGCTGCTTTGATGGAAGATTGGTGGTGGTGGTACAAATGAGATTATGAAAAGAGAAGCAATCAACATTGCCGTTTTTACATTAGATCATCCGAGGTAAAGTGGATAGTTGCATTCCATCAGTTGCAAGTGCGTAACATTGACGTAGAAGCATATCAGTTTTCAGAACTGATAAAGAAAACAGAATATTTACTGGCAAAAAAATAGGCATAACTAGAGTATTGTTATATGTACAGTCTAGAGATCTAATAAAAATATTTGTAAATAATGCAGAATTTGTATAAAGCCAGAAATAGTCAGAGATCATTTTTATTGAGAGAAGTATTGCTGTGTCTGTGAAGTGTATCGTTATTGAATAATCAAA
Organism: Strix aluco; assembly: GCF_031877795.1. Classification (NCBI taxonomy): domain Eukaryota; kingdom Metazoa; phylum Chordata; class Aves; order Strigiformes; family Strigidae; genus Strix; species Strix aluco. Next base: position 4,276,194 of record NC_133946.1, on the reverse strand, counting down.
CTATTTTATGAGTATTTTTAAGCTTTTTTTTTCCTGAAAGAGGAAGTATGGTTCTGTACAAAATTACATTCCTAAAAGATTTACTATGCTCCAACATAATATTGTAAAATGACTTCCTATCTTGAAAAATCAAACCAGCTATTCTTATTTCAAGTTTCATCTAATATATTGTTCCGTATGGTTGTATGATAAACACATTATTCCTTGAACAGGAATTAAGAGTAAAGCTGCCAGGAAGGGGTTTTGTTGTCAGAGTAGTTCCCGCCTCATGTTTTGTAAGAGATTTCATGGTCCCATTGTAAAGAGTGGATGATTTAAAACGTGTTCCCAAGATAAACTTTCCCATTGTCATTAATGAGGATGGATAATACTGAGTGACAAGTGCATTAGGAATGACACAGAAAGAGCTGTTAGATTTGTCAGAGCATATCACTTCAGGCAATGAAACTTGAGGACATTCTCTTTTAGCAATTTTTTGCTATTTATTAGAGAACCAAGGATTGTGATTGCTCACACAGGTGGATTTTACTGGTTTGTTCATTAAATATTTAGGTACCTTTGAAAAAGTAAAGGTGATAAATATGACTATTATACTCCACTGTGAGGGGTGCCGGTGGTTGCTCTGCTTACAAATAGTTCAGCAAAACTAATATACCTTTTATTTGTTTTAAAAATGTTTATTTGGTGGATAATTCTTATTTTGCAATATTTTTACTGAACAGGAATATTTAAAGAATATTTAAAGCTCTGAACTGTCATAGTGAAGCTTCTGGGATAAAGAAGCTTAAAATTAGGACAGTACATGTAATTTACATTGAGTTAAAAAATTGTATTTCTCCATAGAGAAAGACTTTTTAAATATTTATCTCTGAATAATTAATAATGTATGACTTTTTCTGGTGTTTAAAATCTTTCCAAACTACAACATGCCTATCAATTTCCATTTTGAACATGCAATTGGTCACTTTTTCGCCTTGATTCATCTTGCCTGGCTGCCAACCAAATTTTGCCTCCGTGTACCTTCTTGACACTAATAATGACTGAGTTTCTGTTCGTTTGCGTGCAAGATTTCCCAAGCGGCAGTTTGGGGCTGGGATAAACTATCTATCATGATTGCGTACAACTAATCTGCCTCAACCAAACCACCCAATGATTGAAATTGCATTTGACAATTCACCTCTCCTTGGCGTGCCTGAGGTGAACATAGCTACAGACCATCCCCGGAAGGGCATAGCAACTCCTCCATATGTTGGGGAGGATCCTTTTATTTGTGTCAAGAGACTTTTAGCAAAGCATGTGTAGGCAGAGATTTTTCTTTTCTTAGACTTCCTTGTTTTCAGATCCATGGCTGCCGCTTTCTCCTAACCAAAGCATTTTGGGTTTGTGAAGCATTTTCTGATTTTTAATTCATTAAAACTGTAAAAAAAGTGAGATATTGGATGTATAGGAGATAAAAAATTCAAGAGGTATTTAAAACGTCATGTATTGTTGGTTAGAACGTTATGCTATTAATAGACCACTAGTGCTAGTCAAATATCAAGATACCTGTTACTGCATTGACCTTTATTGAAGCTTACACCTGCTTGGAGCATTTTGATAATACAGAACCTAAGAAAGAATGACAAAGCAAAATTTGCTTCTGTCATATAAGAAATCTTTTTAATTCTTTTCCAAATTATAAATTTATTCATATTGCGGTATACTTACTGGTTTGAAAAGCTGTCTCTGCAAAGATGATCTGACAAAACAGACCCTTTGTTTCTGGGTAACATTACTCAAATAATCTTCAGAGTAAAAAGCTTCCTAGGATTGCTTTGTGCTACGTATTGTCCTTTTTATATGAAGTCATAATAGTTTTAAGTAATAGCCTATGTCATCGAGAGTGCTACTTTTCATTAGTGAAGTGTATGGTTAGCTTGATCAGATACAATTAATTTGTTCAAATACAAAGTTTCTGAATAGTTAGGGTAATAAAATTCTATTTCTAAGGTGATAATTTCTTTGTAGTTCTCTGCTGTCCTTCCAATATACTGAGTTAAAAGATACGCTGTTTTGATATATGACTCCCTTCCAACTCGAGATACTCTATGGTTCTATGATTCTGTGATGATCCAGGTAGAAAGTACTGAAGAATTGTATTCCGGAGTATGTTTTGATTTCTCACTGTTTTGTGTAACAACATGTTTTGCTGTATTTGTGTATTTCAACAGAAGCATAAAGATCCGCAGTCAAATTGTCCTTTCAAATAAGTACAGTCCATTCCTGTTGCTGAAAAGGGGAGTTTCGGTGGTGCAGTCATAAGGGCATGACTATCAGCCTAATTTTCTTTCTGACACATCAAGTCATACTTCTCTCCTTTCTTAAAACTGAAATACATTTTTTCAAGCACTTTCATTCAGCAGATTAAGTTCAAGTTGAATTAATAATCTTTTTGAAATGCTTGACAGCTGAACGCAGTACATGTATCTATTTTAGTTGTGGGGAGGAAGCTAAGTAATGTGGGTGTCATGCTTTCTGTAGCATTTCCAGCCAACAAGTCCAGAAGAATCAGGACCCTTTTGAATATATAAATCATTAATCTTACTAACCAGCTGCTCTGAAGGCAGGAAAGAATAACTCAGCCACAGAGCCGTGCTCAGTTCACTTGTTAGAGTAGCAGTGTGCTAAATCTACCCATAATTTATGTCCTGCTTTTCGTATTTATTCATTTATTTATTATAATTAATTTTGTTCTCAACCTTTATTCTTTGAGTGTATCTGTATGGCACAACACAGTGCCCTGTGTAGGTGCTGCTATCCAAAGCAGCTCTCTTGGGTACAAAAAGCAATACTGCCATGTTAGACCTGGTAGCCCAGGCAGAGCACCCACTTAACCACAGCTGTTTGTGTCATACTGCCTTGACATGTTCTTGATTTTTGTAGGAACTCTTTGGTTTGTATGATTCCACAACTTTTTTTTCTCTTGGTATTAACTATGACTTCTTAAAAAATAACTTCTTAAATTTTTAGTCTGGATCTGAGATTTCCTTGTGTATTCTTTCCTGTGTGACATCAAAACTTTATGCTATGAATTGGCATAATGACCCTCCTCATATATAATAATTCTTGTACACATCAGAAAAAACAGTTGTCTAAAAAAAATAGATCTTTTTCAGGCCTCTGCTATTACATATTAAATAGCTGTACTGTTTTTATTGTCTATAAAACAATATTGAAGGAGTTTGGAGGTGGTGGAGTAGTTCCACCCTGTTACCACTGCAGCTCCAAAGAAATTATGGGAGAGTGATTTGGATTGTTGGGGTTTGCAAATTCATCAACAGTTTAAAAGATGAAAAGTTCACATCCTGCTATTCATATTAAAGTAAGGATTGATGCTGGTTAGAGAGTTTTTCTTTAATCTTGCATAAAAGGAGTTTCACGCTGGGTTATCAATAGATTCCTAAAAGGAAGTATCCCAATTCCAGTTTCTTAGACATTTTCAATTTTTATGCAAAGACTCACAATTCTGACATTATAAGTGACTACAGGTTTAAAAATAATTTAAAAATAAAGGGCATAGCCATCTGGGATATTTTTATGATATATTTAAATCTAAATCTTGAAACACTGGTGAACTGCTGATTCTTGAAACCATCGTCTATAAAAGATTATTTTGCTTATGATGATATAATTGCAAGTTCATATCTGCTTATCTTGATCAATTCCTCTGGGTTAGTCTGAGGCCTTTAGTCACTTCTCAGTGCTTAGATTTTCTTTTCTGCTTTCAATATTCCACTTTTGATTTCTTAGATAGTTTCTATGCAACATTTCCTTGTCTGTCTAGAGGCGTACGTGACAGCTCCTTTCTGGAAATACTGAGTGGCAGTGACTGAAAAGACAGATTGTTGGTTTTATAATGTGCAGTTTTATAGTACTATGATTTTGACTTTTGGTGTATTCAGCCGTGTTAGTTTCCCAAGAATGGTTTGTGACTTATGACTTCAACGAAAACATAAGATTAGTAGTATATTAAATACATGGTAACTTGACCAACTAAACTTTTGGGACTAAGTTTGTTGATCACTTCCTAATTCTTAACAATTAGCCTTAAAATAAAGATTTTTTTTTAATATAAATCTATATATGAAAGTGATCAAGATACTTTGTTATCTGCACCAGTTTTGTTAGCAAATCGGTCATAGTGTTCTGATATGTGCTGTTGACTTAGCCTGGTGTATTTACCAAAAATATGAGTCTGAAATTATTGAATAAATTAGTTTGGTAGCATTGTAAGCATGATTTCCTGTCAATTATTTCTTCCTATCACTTAGGTATATCTTTCAGTTTTATGTAGTTTGTTAAACATAATTATGTAGTACAGTTATTTCATGTATCATGTTAGATATTCAAGAAAGATGTGCATTGTAAAGAAAAGGTGAAGCTACACAAAATGAGAAAAATTAATGTATTATCTTTTTTTAAAATAAGCAGCAAGCTTTAAAAAAGATCTGACTTTTTTAAAATAATCTTGTCAACTTTAATTGTACACTTAAATTTATTACATTCCTCTTTTCACGCCCAGTTATGTCCTCATCACCAACTAGTTCTGACCTTAGGATCTCTAAATGTACTTACGTGCAATTACAGTAGTCATTGAACATTACATTTTAAGATGAAAATGCAGTTATTTGTAATTTCTTCAAAGCAACTTCCCTGTATTAATCTGAATAAGATCATTAGATGGCCCTGTGTATTTACAGGCAAAAAGAAGTTCTTTTAGTAAAAGGATTTCCATGTATGTCTTTATGTTGAGTGATGCATATTGGTACGGTTTTTATAATTCATGCATTTCAACCATTGCTGACATAGGCTTTCAGTGCTTGCACACAATATGGCATGTATAAATGGTGTCATATCTCACTAGGTCTTTCCACTGGAAGTCAGTAGTGCCCAAGCTAAATCATAAAACTTGTATATCCTCTTTTTAGAGGATAAAGCATTTTAGGCTTTAAAAATGCAGTAGCTATATTTGAAACACTTTAAATCAATATCAGACAAGACTGTTGTGATCCAGTTAATGTTTTTATATATAAAAAATAAATATTTCCTGTTTTGAAAAATTGCATGCAAGTTACATTGGAAAGTTACAACCTAAATAAAGTTGATAACTATTATAATAGCCTTCTAAAGTATCAAGATGCCACAAACAGCAGGGATCACAGATTCCTATGTAGAGGTGGTCACTTCAATTAGGATGAGATTGTTTCTTATAAGACCAACATATGAAAGTTTTACAAGTTCAAATTAAATTTTACTTGAACTTTTTTTGGATATACTTAAATATCTATGGTCTTATAAAGTGGAAGGTTGAATAGTAAACTTATTTATCATAATCTGACTCTGATCATGCTTCAGTGGATTTGGGATTGCTAGGTCCTACAGGTATTCATGCATCCTAAGTAACTACAGCAGTTGTGTCATCAATGAAGCTACTGGTAAGAAGTCTTCAAGACATTAAAACATGATAAACAGCAGATAAAGTTGATGCAAATCTAGTCTGTAATTCAAGGAGGGCTTCCCCATCAATTTCCATATCTACACACACTGCGGTGATTCATAACAGCTTTGTTATTGTAGAAGCAAGAAGAGATCATTACAATGCCTTTGTATTACAGAAGCATAATTTTTAAATCCACTTGAAATTAAATTATTGCTTTCAGAGACTGAAAATAGAATAGATTTTTAAACTTCTAGTTCAAAAAAATAGTAATTTTTATAAAAGAGAATATGTAATTCTCTCTGTTGTATTGATAAAACGTCACATATTATCAATCCTTTGAAAAATACTTCATGGACCACACATAATTGCAATTCCTAAGATATGACAGATGTTAGGAAAGTGTCAAGTCAGACTTTCCATTGACTAAAGACCTTATGTAAGAATGTACAAAAAACTTGTTTGGGGTGGGTTTTTTTCAATCAACAAGAGCTACTTACACAAAACTGTACTGCAGAGACTGCTGATTTGTGAAACTGGGCAGACCCTGTATGTGTTTGTGCAAATGGAATCAGTAGAAAGCTACATGAGCATCCAGTTGGTATGTCTATGAAATTCATACCCATTACTTAGAAAACAATTGGATAGTTTGAAAGTAAAATAGCAGAGGCATCTTTGCCCTTTCAGAGAGCAGAATGAATTTTAGGGGATTGAATTACAATTACAATTAAAAACAAAGATACTTTGACTTGGGTAAAGTTGACCCCAGGAATTCAGCTGATATTCTTTTTCAATTTTTTCATAAGAGCAGGTGCCCAAATAGGCATAACAGTAAATGGTCACAATGTGTCAAACATACCGGGTTTTTTTAGAGTATGAAAGAAAGGCCATGAATGTATCTAGAGAGACAAACATCTTTTGGGGGCGCAAGGGATTTATTGAATTCAGCAAGTGTTTACATATTAAAGAAAGACCTCATCATTGTTCAGGTTATTTGGCTTAAAATACTAATAGTATATCCTAAATGCATATGTGATAAGACTGTGCCGTTGGTTCAAAATAAAGTCAAGGCACAAGGCTGAGAGAACATATGGGACTTTGAATGAATTTTAGGTTTCAGCAGGTATGATCTGTGGCAGAGCAAACAATACTGATTACAGGAGTGTTCCTCATAACTCATATATACAAAAGTCTTGAAAAAAGTGTAAGAGCTATCAGAGGAGAGCATTCAAAAAAAAAGTGTTGCATCTAATAACAGAAAAACACCATAATAATTATAGCATCCCCTCTTGAAATTGAATAGTGATTTTTCCATCAGAGCAGTCTGTCAGTACATTGTGATATTGTGATATGTTGCCATGTTTGTGTTTCAAAACTAATTTTGGGAAGCCATTCATTTTTAAAAACAATGCCTTAACATTTTATAGATGTTGAACTGCTTTCCAGTGTTTTCTACTCAATTTGCAACGCTAGCATACATCGAGAGCTATTGGAAAATATTTAATTAGCAACATTCATACTATAAGTTTTAATGTTGGGATGTACTTTATATATGGTAGCAAACTCTGTAAAAATGAATAGAACTATATGTAAAGTGATAAATCAGGCCACATAGACAGCAGTTGGGATGTATATTCTTTATATAATGCGTTTATATCTTTGAGCTGTGCCCACTGTTTTTTGGCTGATGTTCCTGTTCATCCTGTATTCCTCTTCATCTGCCCACCTTCCTCATGTTTGTTTTAAGAATTGTGATAGGAAAATCCAAGTAATCTTGATCTTGGAGGTTGGACTAGATGATCTTTAAAGGTCCCTTTCAACCCAAACCATTCAATGATCCAATGATTCAAAGACCCCAAATATTGGAATGCCTTTAGCAGCTGGATTAATGCTTTAACTTCTTTACTGCTACACATGATTAGCAACCAAACTCTTGGCTTGCTATGAATATGAATTCGTTAATGAAAGAAAGCCAGATAGTCAGTCTTATGTCCTAGAGATTCAAAGGAGGATTCTCTGTCCTCTGGGATGGAAGTTCAACTGACAATCAGAACTTTAAATCAAGCTGCTTCAAATGCTGTGGGCACTGCCACTGACTGTTTTCTGAACTCCTTAGCAACATAGAGTCCTTGTGACTCAATAGTGTTGATTTGCCAAAAGAAACGTAATCTCTGGTTGGAAAACTGCTGTTTGATGAATTGTTTCATTCAGCTCTACAAATGATGAAAGTTAAAAATTCTAGGCTTATCCTTAGATGTCTTTGCTTCTCCCAGAGTCCATGAAGACAAAGACAAAAAAAAGCTTTTTGCACAGACTGAAACCTGTTCCTCATGAATATGCAGAGACTGGCTTCAGTCACAAAGAACAGAAAAACATATCAATCCAACCACTTTTATTGATACAGGGCTACTGGTTCAGGTGTTTCATCACACTGCCTTTCCTCCTCTCAGCAGAAATCTATAAACCATTTCCCTTTTTTGGATTTTTCACCTTCAGCCTTCCGCTACCTTAGCACTCTTTTGGAGATAGGCCTACTTGATACCATCAAATCTTGTTGCAGATTATATAAAACAGATGGGTTATGGACACAGTCACCATTGCTTACTCAGTTCATTTTGTCCTTCTGATGGTACACAGTTTCCATGTCCTGTAATGTTTAGGGACCCTGGTTACGTAAATCTGCTTCAAAAGAAGACACACACACTATTGGTAGGAGTCATGAAATGCCTGAGACAAGGATTCTTACTGTAAGTGTTTCTCTGCGCACAACAGGAAGAAGTATGTTGGCCCACCTTAACTTATGCTTCATTCTCAAGTTCAGATCCAGGATGATGATTCTAGGATCTATATCCTTATTCGTAAAGAGGTTTTTTTGCTGTCTTTTGGTATACAGGACATCTGTTTCTCTTTGCTTTTTAGTATGTCATCAGAGATACATTCATATTTATACTGAGTCAAGACTTGTTGTTGGACTTGTCATAGTTCCAGAAGTTTTTAACGATGTACTAGCAATTTTTAATTGTTCATTTGAATTAGCATGCCTCCTTTTCAGGACGTAGATGACTGATTGACATGTAAAGATACGGCCTGTCATACTGCAACTTGGACTGTGCAGTAGAGTCTAGACCTAAGGGTAAACAGTCAAGGTTTCCTCTCCCTGATGTTTAGGCTCTCAGATTTATTAGAGCAAGGATGGACAAAGTGGTCATAAGACCTTACCTTCACCAAGATAGATTTCAGACTGGGGGGGTGGGTAGTTAAGGGACCGGGTTTTCATTCTGTCGTCATTCTATCAAAACATACAAGGCAATATACTTATGCAATGTCTTGTAAATGACAACACGTACAAGGTGTGCAAACATGTCTACAGTTGATCTACTCAGATACTTCTTATTCTGAAATAAATTATTGCTGTTTTTGAAGCTATGTCATTCAGACAGTGATAGGTATCAAGTCCCCACGGTATATGCAATGTAATTCTACTTAATGTGAAGCAGTTGACCTTTGTACTGGGACACTGAGAGTTAAGTGGTGGTCTGCTGAATGCTATAGTCTGCTGGACCGGGACTGGGAAATTTCATCAAATGCATTAAGGGCTATGTACCACTTGGCTGAATAGAGGTCACAAGCAAAACGTCTCTTTGCCAGATCTCTCTTCCCATTTTTCCCATCTTTCTTGCAGAAGGGTTTAGATTTTTGATATCCTAACCATGCCAGGCTCCACACAACAGCACAAATGATGAGTAGATCTCACTGTTAAAGTACATCTCTATCTCCCTTGCAAGGAAATTCCTTCTCAACAGTTGGAAGGGTGATGTGTTTCTGTGTTGAGGGAACTGGGTTCATTTGTTCTCCTAAGTCTGTCATCAAAACCTAGATCTCAGTCCCTGTCATTCTGGACTAAATGGTTAACTGAAGGAGTCTCCATGGTCCCATATCTTAGCTGGACAAAAGTTTGCTCCTGGTCTAACTCTCCTGGTTTCTGTCTCTCCCTTTCTTGTAAAATGCCATTTTCCTAAGACTACCTCCTTCTCCAGCAGCCTCTCAGGAACCTTCAGTCTTTTTTCTCTATATGGATGCCTTCTTCATCTTTGCCAAGCCCTGCAGCAAAAACTTCTTGTGCAACTGAGATGTACAGAAAGAGGAAAAACCTTGCATTTTCTTCTATTCCTTTTGCAAAGGGAAGGGAGGAAGGAAAAGAAAGGCAATGCCAGGAGAGAAAGTTGGAAAAGAGTTCTGCAAGCCATGCCTTTTGACCCTGTTTGCCACTACAGGTGAGACTGTGCAAAGAAAATGAATTGTACTGTGGAGAGACCTACACGTACAGATATACACACACACCCTGGCCCTATCTCTAATCCTTTGGCTGCAGCAAGAATAGTGTTTTACAGCTCTATTAGGATGAGGCTGGGAGAACTGTTCAGGCTAACAGTGCCAGTCCTTATCTTCTTAAGCAGAGGCAAAAGTCAGTAACTTGCTGTGTTAGGATTTCATCAATATAGCCTAAGTCTTAAAATAGTTCAGCATGTAAGTTCTATGAGAGAAGAGGTTTTCATAGAAAATGAAGTTTTTGAGGAATTGTTGAAGGAGTATAATGAGACATTTTGTGAATTTTCATATGCAGAGCATTCCAAACCTCAGAAGAGAAAGCAAGAAATAGATTTCACAAATAGAGAGTAAGTATACTGCTGTTTAGGAGGTGATATTTAAAGTGGTGCTAAATTGCAGGGACCTTGAAAATTAAGATATATGGTTTGTGTTTGCTTCGGTAGTAAAAATGGAATAACAGAAGGGCAGAGGGAGGTTTATGTTCCTGACCAAAGCACTGGACTAGGAAAATAATCTTTGCAATAATGTTTAGAATATGTCTGGATTTGTCAAGGCGATAAAGAAAAAGACTGCAGAGAAATAATTCAGGTCTGGAGAAAGGAAGCATCAAATATCTGGACTGAGGAGAAAAGTTACCTGTTAGGAGTGTTCTAAGGGAAGAAATATTGCTTTCTTCTTAATTTTTATGATGCTATTTAACTTGAGAAATGAACTGTCACAATCTGAGTTTGCAGTGTCTAAGAGCTAGTGTTACACTACTATGAGCTATTACATTATCTCTTTAATTGAATCTCATTGTATCAATTATTGTAGTCAATATTATGAAAGTCATAGATCTGTTGAGGGGGTTTTGATAGTTCTTCCACTTCACATTTTGGTTCCTTGGTTTTACTGTCAGCTTTCAGCTGCTGAGTTCAGTGCAAGAATACTGCAACTACCCTGACTGTTAATGTAAATTTGATTGAGGTCTCTTCTGATTTAGAAGTACAGTTTCCATGAAGAATGTTGTCACAAACACACAACAACCAATGTCAGCTAGATCTATGTGTCCTGGTAGCCATAACATAAATGAGTCATAAAAAGCAAGTGACATAAACAAGCAATGTAGTTGATTTGCTTCTTGATTGGACTATAAATAACACTTGAAGTGTATGATTTCAGAGCCCCGTGGAGCAAACAGTGTAAGAACTAGTAGGAATATTAGACTTATCCTGAAGAATTTCATTGATGTATATACCACTGCCTATACTGAATGGCAGAGGATAGCATCAGGCTGAAGTTCATCATGGGCATAGACTCTAAGGTATTCTCGTTTAACATTGTGAATCAGCCTTTTCTTCTGGGTTTCTGCCTTTAGAGGAGCTGTGTTTTGACTGTAGGCAGTTTCCATGTAGTCGTTCACTCTCTTTGGTAGTCTGCATGAATGCTTCCATCCTCAGCTTTGTCTGAAACTCAGGTGAAGCCAGAAAGTTGTCTAGCATGTGAATCAGTTGTGTCATTGCATGATGCAGTGGGTGGGAACACATAAACCACTACAGGTTCTTCTGGGTGCAAAGGTTTCTATACTCTGTATGAGTTTTTCCACTAATCTGTAAGCATAAATTAACAAGAGGAAACAATAGAGTAAGAAATTAAAAGGATCTGAGATGACAAGGCTAAACACTTGTTGGGGTATGGAAGAAAAGAAAAAGTGAAAAAATATGGGGTTCAGTGATTTATAGTTAAGAAGTGAGGACATAAAAGAACACTACAGAGAGGAAGAAAGTGAGGACATAGGGAACAATCAATTCAAGGCTTCAATTAAGGTGATTAACTTTGTAACAGGTTTTTAATTCATTCTTTTCTAACAGTGTCAAGGACAGGTTTTAGGTCACCCTTGCCTAGCAGAAAGGTCATGACTGTAATTCATTGAAGACAAGGTGGGTATATTTTTAACCACAATGCCAAGCAGCCATATTTGAGAACAGTTGTTCTGCTCAGAGGTCTTGATTTGTCTAGTAAATTTGTCTAGATTTGTCAGATCTTTAGAAAAAACAAAGTGCTGTCTCAGTGGTTTTAAATTAATTTGTTCTTGCAACTGGGATTTAACAGTTCCTTTGAAGCAATTATTATTTTAGTACAAGTGTATATGAGATGCTACCTGTCAATGAGTACTTGGGGAATCCTCAGTATGCAGATCACTGACCTGATAAACTGTAACAGCTCCATGGGAGTTGTTATGGTCTGTCGCATCAATGAGTATTTAGGGACTCTTTAATATGTGGATTATTAGGACAGTAAAAACGTCTGCAGCCCATTGTGTCAGTGCAGCTGTTCCACATGAGTGTTAAGGTATTACACAGCCTTACAGAATGTTGTAGAAAAGTAGTTGACTAAGCTTATGTAATAGCCATGATTTTACATTAAACAAGTGGTCTTTTTTAACATTTTCCCAAAATAAGAAATTTAGGCACTAATCCTCATACTAAACTCATTGAGTTTTGAGATTGCATTTATAAAAACTGCCATTTTTCAATGACACATTGAGTGAAAAAAAAAATTTCCAGATTGAATTTTGTGCTGATTCCTTCTCTACTTTTTTGTCTGCAGTTTAGGAAGTAAACAACAAAAGCAACAGAAATTCTCCTGTCTAGAAATGTCTATCCAAAGAATAGGCCAGGAATGAATTATCACGTAAATAATGCAATTTTTTGAATAGTTTTCTAAGATATAAAGCAAATTTGCTACCTAACATGATCAGATCCATATATGAAATTGGATTCTTCATATTAATCTCAGAAGTATCAGAGATTTGAGTTAGATTTTGTCTTGATTTTTTTTTTTTTTTCTTAGAATTTTATTGGTATGGAAATGCAATTGATACAGGAAAATACTTATGATATTCACAGTCTTGCTTTATCATCTTGTGTGCGTCTTCATCCAGTCAGATCACAAAACTATTTATTTGAAGCATTCTTATATGCTGTACTTGCTAGTGTAGTTAAAAATAATTTTCTTTTTTAGGAGCAGTGTTTCAGAAACTGTTCAAGATGCTGGAATATAGTAAATTTTATATTACTTAGGAATAGTCTGGCTTTTCTTGTTTGACACAAATTCATTTTTGAATGCTGCACCAAGGAAACTAGTATCACAGGTCAGACAGGCTCCTTGTCAGATGCGTTCCAGGTTTGTATCAGTCACTGTTGTAAATTAAGTAGAAGTTTAGTTGCTTCAGTGTTTTAATGTAATATTACTAAATTTTGCTACAATTTCTGTGCATTAAAAGAGGTATATAATAAGGTAATGTAGATGCTGCAAGTATGTAATGAATACCATTAAAGTAGAATGTAGGTCCAAAGTCCTTGATTTTTAAAGAGTTATTGCAGATTTTGCCTAGATTTTTTTTCTAGATAATTAATATGAGAAAATGCCTGCTACTGAACTTAAGCAGAAAAATTTTAGATGGTGTTTACTTTCATGTGTATTTACATCTAAAGGGATGTTGTATAGATGAAGCATGAAATTGCAGGTTTTGATGTCAGAATTTTAAACATGATTTTTCCATTTGTCAAAACCTAAAATAAAAATGCAGTTTTCAAGTACATGTCCTAAAACTGATGAAAAGCTGTCTGGTTTGTAGTGGTCCCTTTACTACTCCTTATCTGTCACAGGGGAAAGTGTGGAAACATGAGGAGTACACATTCATACTTGTACTATTAGAAGAAACCCACTATAAACATCCTCTAGGAGTCTGTAAATCTTTCCCTAGTGTTCAAACCACATCTTAAGCTTAATGTTTTAAGAAAGGGAGAAAAACAATGTGTCTTACTTAGTATACTTTTAAAAACAAAATCTGATTCCATGTCTTGTCATTCTTTGTACAGTCATCCAGATAGTTCAATCTATTTTCCAGTCAAATTTAACACCAAAGTAATTATGCAACTGCAGGTTTAGTTTTATAACTGACAACAGTGGCTGGGTTTGTGAGCTTTTTTCCCAGTTCTCTAATAAATTAAATTTTAAATTTGCCCTTTCTGAATTCAGATTTGAAGAAGCTGAAGATGTAGTGGTAGCATTTTAAGGACCAAATGCTAATTTCTGCCTCTTAAACTGAGGCAAGCTGTGAAAAGCAAAGACTTATTAGGAGGAGCTGTCAGAATAAGTTTACACCTTTGATATACACTGAGGTTCTTGAGGTTTCTGAAATTACATTTCTTATTTGAAAAAATATTCCATTATATCTATTACTAATACTCTTATAAAAATATCATGGTAACTGTATGCCAAATCAAAAAAATAGATGGAAAGAAAGCAAGAATAATAAAATAGTAATAAAATCATCAAGTTACTGTGACTGCTAGAATGATATGAAATGATCACATTAAGCAAATTATCAGGATAAAAAATTAACAATCTGTATAAATGGTAGAAAAATTATTAATTTCATTAAACCCTACAGATTCAGAACTTTTCCAGAGTCAGTTTACAATTACAAGTTTGTGATGGACTTCTCTTTAAATATAATCACTTTGGTTACTTTCCTGTTGGACTTCTATTAGCTTGTACCCAGAATCTGGACCATGTGGGAGACTGTACTACTACTCATAGAGACTGAGATTTATGGCTCTCTACACATTTGTCATGCTGTGGCTGTTATGTTTTGTGGTCTCATGTAAATCCAGAGCTGCAACATGGAGTTGCAACTCCACGTATTATCACAAATGCCAAGCAAGTTTGCAGAACTTTATCTCATGAGCTCACTACTATTGTCAGGTCTTTGCCCTTGGAAAGGAGGAAGAAACATTGCAACTGCAGATGGTCTTCTGCTCCCCTCAGTAGTAGAGGGAACAGCATATACAGGCATGGTCATTATCTTACCCTCACTTTCCTTACATTTCCCTTAACACAAGTAATGATTTTTGACTTCTGATGTCCATGATGAAATGGTCATTTTACACACTGCAAATTTCAAAAATAGACTAGATCACATTAATGAATTTGAATAGTGTCAAGTACTACTGAAAGATTTCTTCATTGTCTCTTCCAGATACTCACCCACTTTGCCTTAATTTATCTTTCATGCTGATTTATCATTAGGTGGTTATCACAAAACAGATCTTTCAATTAACTTTCCAATATTTAAGGTCTGTATCTGACAAATGATCCTGTTGGTAACACATGGTCAGTCAATTTACTTAATACATGTGCTGTTTCAGAATAACATGCACAAATAAAATCAGTAAAAGTGCTCCCCTGACTCTTTTTGATTATGTGCATTCAAGTTATATGTGCTTACAGTTGATATCCTATGGGCTGACAGTTGATATCCATAGGGTGTTTGTCTGTAGCAGAATTCAGAAATGCATGTGACCCCTGCCTTCTCCAAATACTGTCCACACTTTCATAGAAGGGGATGTATGTATCTTTTCTGTACTTCCTGTATACCACATAGCTGAGATGGAGACAGCTCTTTCTGTAAATATCTTTCAGATTAACCTGCTTTCTTTTGGTGGCAGCTTTTTCCATCATCTCAGAGATCTGTGAGTCTTCCTCCTCTTCCTTCCCATCCACCTTCTTTCTACCTTAAGCTTTGATCACTGGGTGTTTTTTCCCTAGAAAGTCCAGGGGATCTTCTTTTGAGACCACCACATAGCTTCTGTCTGGTAGGGAGCAAGCTTTGTGATAACAATGAAGCCAACTCCTGTCCAACAATGGACTCTTGGACCCTCCTCTAAATTAATGATGCTTTGTGAGAAATACTGCTGGAAGCCCCCATAATGCAAATGTTCAGGGGGACAGGAATTCAAGGGAGAAAAAAGCTGCTTACAATGTGTGGTGGGTTGGCCCCGGCTGGACGCCAGGTGCCCACAAAAGCTGTTCTATCACTCCCCTCTTCAGCTGGACAGGGGAGGGAAAATATAATGAAAGGCTCATGGGTTGAGATAAGGGCAGGGAGAGATCACTCAGCAATTACCGTCACGGGCAAAACAGGCTTGGCTCGGGGAAATTAGTTTAATTTATTACCAATCAAATCAGAGTAGGATAATGAGGAATAAAACCAAATCTTAAAACACCTTCCACCACCCCTCCCTTCTTCCTGGGCTTAACTTCACTCACGATTTTCTCTACCTCCTCCCTGCCAGCAACACAGGGGGACAGGGAATGGGGGTGGTGATCAGTTCATCTCACATTGTTTCTGCCACTCCTTCCTCCTCAGGGCAGGACTCCTCACACTCTTCCTCTGCTCCAGCGTGGGTCCCTCCCACGGGTGCAGCCCTTCAGGCACAGGCTGCTCCAGCGTGGGTCCCCCGTGGGGTCACAAGTCCTGCCAAGAACCTGCTCCAGCGTGGGCTCCTCTCTCCACGGGGCCACAGCTCCTGCCAGGAGCCTGCTCAGCGCGGGCTTCCCACAGGGTCACCGCCTCCTTCGGGCACATCCCCCTGCTCTGGCGTGGGGTCCCCCACGGGCTGCAGGTGGGTCTCTGCTCCCCCGTGGGCCTCCCTGGGTGCAGGGCACAGCTGCCTCACCAGGGGCTGCACCAGGGGCTGCAGGGGAATCTCTGCTCCGGCCCTGGAGCACCTCCTCCTCCTCCTGCCTCACTCACCTTGGTGGCTGCAGAGTTGTTCCTCTCTCATATTCTCACTCCTCTCTCCCAGCTGCAATTGCTGTTGTGCAGCAGGTCTTTCCCCCTCTCTTCAATGCATTATCCCAGAGGCACTACCGCCATCGCTGATGGGCTCGGCCTTGGCCAGTGGTGGGTCCATCTTGGAGCCGACTGGTGTTGGCTCTGTTGGACATGAGGGAAGCTTCTAGCAGCTTCTCACAGAAGCCACCCCTGTAGCACCCCCACTACCAAAACCTTATCACACAAACCTCACTTTTCAGGGATTCTGGAGTTGAGGGAAATTAAAAGGATAGGGTACTGGTTTTATGGCTTCTGCATGGCATGCAGTAACAACAGCATTTGTATGTGGTATTATGACTAAGGGTAAAATCTCTCTAGATAACATTTGTCAAGGTTATCATAGACTGATGTATGATAGATAACACACCTTGATGAATAAACTATTACAGGTAATTAATCTTTCTTTCTTCTATTTGCCAAACACTGTTCAACATAGCTTTTAAAAACATTGAGAGACGTTGGAAATGAAAACTGTTAAACAGATTACGCGCTAAGTGACAAAGTTGTCATCCTCACACAGATACTTGATGTAGATGCTATTCTGTATAACAGCAAAACTACCATTTATGCAAATAAGTGAAACAGCCTTTACAGGAGTTGAAGTTGAAGATCAGAGGTCTTGGAGTCATTTGTGATTTCATCTATATGAAAGCCTTAACATTTGAAATGGAAGTCCAAATATGAACCTGTTATTTGATCACTATATTTCACCTTCGAGTGTTACTCTAGTAAAGCAAGATGACAAAATATCTATATAATGTGTATATTTCAAGATGCCTTCATTTCTGTTTATGTATGTACAAAAATATATTTGTGTAGTGTGTAATAAGGATTTTAATAAATGCTTGAAAATGGATTTCTTAATATGCTCATTATGTTTCTGAGCCTGCTAATTCTTTAAGGAAATGAAGAAAAAATAATGAAATGATGTTACACAGGTACTTAATTTTTTTTATCTCTGATACTACTCTGGTAATTAATGTCTGGTTTATGCAAACTAGACGATATCTCTTACTGGACACATTACCGTCAAGAAAATATTACTTGCCTTAATTATCAGTAATGAAGCAGGGATAAGCTGCTCACTTAGATATAATATATCTAATGACCTTTTCAGCTAGAGGTTGTGATGAAAGGTATCAGTTTCACAAATTATGCCTCATTCAGTTTCTGGCCTTTGTCTAGATTAATGTTTTGAGGATGAGTTTTAAAGTCAGACATAAATTGTGTTTGGTGTTTAAAATTGATTTAGTGTCTTGCTTTTAGTACATCATTTTCTCTCTTATAAATTACAGCAAGCCTCATTTTTATCTTCATGTTTTATTATGAAAGTCAATAGTTTAGTCTAGTCTTGTCTTATTAACAACTGCAGTATATTTTGACAATAGTAACTGGCAGAGGAAAGCTTAAATAAGCATTTTAATATGAAGGTGTATAATGATTTTTACAAAGCTTGTCTTCAGTTACATTTATTTTTTAAAACTTTTTGATCAAATTTTTTCTTTCCTAATTCTTAACATATAAACCAATTTTAAAAACATAACCTTTCCTAACTGTTATTCTTGTTAATATCATTAGAGCTGAAATGGATAAAGTTAACCACGTTCTGCTTTTTCCTTAATCTGCGCTCTACAATATGATCAACTCCAAATTATCAGATTAATTTTATAACTGTGATAGCTTTTATGTACAGTGAATATGTACAGGAAGTTTTTCTTCATGTCCTTAATGACTGAGGTCCAAATGGACTTCCACTGGTGTAGTCTATTTGGTGAGTAGTGGGAGTCCGTGACCTCGATGTGATTCAGATTTTTTTGGCTGATTCAGTAGTGACATAAAGAATGAACCTAAGGATCCATTTACTCTGAAGGATGAAACAGTGCAGTGATATTCAGTAAATTTTAAAATTCCAATGTACATCATTAGCTTTTAGAAAATAAGTTCTATTTTGTTCTCTTGTGACTAATTCTGTAAGAATTCAATCATATTGTGGTGCTTGTACATCCAGCATACTTGGTTTCAGGCATTTGGATGTACCTTAGGAAAAAGTCTGTAATAAAGGATCAGTCATATCTGTACTGATATATGAAAGGAAGATGTAGCATGTCATACATCAGCTTGATGTGCTACATATTTACCATTTAAATTTGTGATTGATATGCACATAGTAAGCAATTTGTCCATGGATCAATTTAGGCAGTAAGCATCAACTTTCATTCCAACAGCCAGCATTTTAGTTAGTTCCAGTTATAGGCTATTCCGGTCTACTGGAATATAGACTCTATTCCAGTAGAGTCTATTTATGAGCTCTTGTAAATAACTAAAGCCGTGCTAGTAGTTAGAATGGATGTTCCTTTAAGTCTCAGCTCAGGTTTGAAACCACTCTTCAGTCTTCTGACATACAGGAGTGGAGGTGACAAGGTGTTTAAAGACTTCAGATTGCTAATTCCCTTGGAGGAGTTAAACTTCTAGCCTATGTCTGTACTGAACAGGATGTTAAGACCCCACTATGTCTTACCTTTCTCATGGTAAAACTCTCACACTGTCCTGTTGTCAGCCTGCCTCTGTGTCCTTAAGACCATGAGAGAGTCAGAAAGCACTGGCTTTTATCAGAACTTTCTTCAGTTTGACTTGACAGAAATAAACCTATCAATAATACAGGCGATTGCTCAGATCCACAGTGTGATTTTGAACAAAATAAATCCCACAGATCTCAGGCTAAACTGAGAGGAGGGAGGACAAAACAAATTGTTCTTTAGAAAGCCTGGGAGATATTAAATTAATTGGTGTAGCAGGAATTAATCAGCTGATCCTGATTCTACTTGCCTCAACCAAAGAAAAGATGAAGGGCCTGATGCAGAAGGAAGCAGCCCTGTTCTTGCCACAAATTCATTTTTTAAGATAGCTCATTCCCCAGCCTGGGCTGTCTGCAATCTCCTGCTATTTCATTGAGGTTCCGCTGCTCTTCAGCGTGGAGAAAAAGAAATATTTCCACATTTCATAGTGTTGATTCCAGAGGTTTTGACAAACTGTTTGCCATCCTTTTCACAGGAAAGAGGGAATATGATGAGTGCTCAGCCAAGGAATAGGCTACTCTTTTTCCTTGTCATAATAGTACAGTGTAAGTGTGACTGCTTTTCAAATTGGCATTTTTGAAATTTATTTTTAAAATTTTGAATGGTCACTTGGATTTTTTTTACCATTTTAATATGACTCACTTTTCAAAAATGTTTAGTGTGAGAACAACAAACACAACAAATTGTGTTTGATTTACACTTTGAACTGTTTGATACAGTCTTATATTAGACACAATGTGGATATAAGATACACTGAAAAACTTCTACTTTATTAGAAATAACACCATTTGGACTGTGACATTTCTTGAAATGAGGTTAAGTAATTAAACAGTAAGGGGGATCTTAGCAGTGTGGTTATTAGGAAGACAGCAGCAGTAAATGTAAATTAAATCATATTCTTCTCTGTCAAACACTGTTTTAGTGTGTTAACAAACAATGAAGAGAGGAATTAAATTATAGCTAAAAGAAATTTAAGTGTTATTCAAAACAAAAGCCAGTTTTTTAGAAGACTGTAAACAGTGTGGGAAGAAGCAGAGATAAGCAAAAACAAAAACCACCAAAACTTACCAAGTAGAATAAATTGGAAAATTGTTGGAGACACTGGATAAACTAAAAAACTAATTTAAAGAGTGGTAACTTAATCATTATGTAGTTATGTACTTAGTGTGAGAGTGTGGAAATATCAAACACATCAAATAATTTGAACTAACGTAAATAAGGAAAATGAAACACCTCTAATAATATAGTTAAGCCATTTCTCTCTGTTCCTTCCACTGCTTCACTACTTCATTCAACTGTTTTTTGACTTCTTACATCAGCTGCTGTGCATTTTTACTCCTTGTCATCTCTTCTTAAACTCTGTCACTGCCAAAATGGACAAAATATAATTAATAAATTCATTGATCATAATTTAATGTAGTTGGCATGAACATTCATTGGCGAGGGAGTAAATTTACAAATGAGTTTGTGAATCTAAAAAACTCCTACATGTATAATCTCCCAATCTATATGGAGGATTAATATCTTTAGTCTTTTTTTTCCAGATATCTGTAAGATAAATATTTTGCATTTTATATTCTCAGTTCCTTGTATTAGGGTTTCAGTAGAATGTGACATTAATTAATTGAAAAGATGTATGAAGATATTCTCATCCCTGCTGCAAATTAAAGCCTATTTAACTGATCACCATTTGGATTTACAAACCAAAGGCCATTAGGCTCCCTGAAAAACCCCTGCAAAACATTTTCCATTTGAGTTTTTGGTTAACTGAACAACAAATCTTTTCCCCCTGATCAACCCTGTATTTCTGGTACGATTTATATTTCTCTAACTCATAATGTCTCTGATTAAAAACAGGCAAAATACATAGAGATAGTGAGAGGGCATTCTTGCTATAATCTTTCCTTCACCATGAATTGCAGAAAATTTTTACAGCTGTACCTGTATGTCTTGCATGGAAATAGCTTTTGGACCTTTCTCAAGATTAACCTCATGAAGACTTGTCTGTCACTTGGGGCTCTTTGCTGGGCACAAGTGTGAGCTTCATGAAACAGTTTCTCTGCAAAACATTTGCTATGCCTTGTTTCAGTCCTGGTTCACATGCCAGCTAAGGCAATTGCAGACCAGACCAGAGAAACACTGAAAACCTTGACTGCATTAAAAACTTGAAGGAACCTATGCTGCTCTGGTAGTTGCATGGAGTGACTGTTTTATCCACTCCAGCTCCAGCATAGTAGCTGGAGTGCAGGTTAAATAGCTGACACCAATAACTAAATTAGATATTCTCAACAAAACCTGACCTTAAGTTAAAAGTCATAGTGGTTCACTCTCAGCTGGCCTCAATCTACCCCCCTGCCTGTGCACCCAGAATTAACCACAGAACTCCTGCTGATGTTATAGTTAATTTAAATGTAAATCTAAATTAATCCCAGATTTAATCCCATGTTCAAAATGTTGCACATTACATACATTCTGCTTTTATAATACCAACCTGAGACCTAGGTCTGTAATCTTACTCCAGAAAAATGTATTTCCAAGATTAGTGGACTATTTAGTAGTCCATAGAACTACATGAGTAAAAAATTCAGACTTTTACTGTTGAATAATAACTTTACAAGGCATTGTTTTAATTGTCATTTATGTTTACTTTAAAACAGAAAAAAATGGAGGAGTAATAGTAACAGTATGCACCTCAAAGAAGAAAACAATAAAATAAAATATCACATCAGAAAGGAACATATGTAATAATGAGATTGAACTTGTGGGTGTATTTTAACTTCTATAATATTACTTTGAAACCGTGGAAGTTTGATTCCATAATGACAAAAGTAATGGCTGTATTAAGTGATTGCTTTATGAACCAGAGCTGCAGTAATAGGTTATGTTTACATGTGTATTAATAGCATAGATATACATGGAAAAGAAAAATGATAAAATTTTGAAAATCACTTCAATATCAGTAATTTAATATAATGTGGAAGTCCTTAGTCATTATAGTTGAAACAAATGTACATACATTTCTGATTTTCTGCAGTTTTCTGATACTTACGTATGTTAATATGTTTTCAATTCTATCTTCTAAATAATTTAAGCATTATTACAGCACTGATTAACATATACCCAAAGGTGTTTGGTTAGATGCTTTGCAAAATATAAAATAAATTATATCATGAAACTCAGTACATGCTTAATTTCATGATTACATCATAATAGTAGGATAGTAACATTTTGGAATATTGCATTTCACTAGGTACCTTTACTGATTTTAATCTATTTTTTACTGTAAAGCACTACCTTGCATACTTGCATCTTTAGTTAACTTACATATATGATAGTAAAATTTCATATTTTAAAAATTTGCTATTGTAGTAACCATAGATAGAAACAGGACAAAGATTTTGTTGTTTTAATACTGCTAGAAAAAAAGGCTGGTAATGATGAATCATGAAATTACAAAATACATGTAAGATGAAATTTTAAAGGATGGTCAAGTAACAGAAGCAGGTTCAGTAAGGGCTTCATATTCTACTTCATTTCAGAAAGGGAACAATTAAAATAAGCTGATACTGGCTTTATGCTCAAGTTGATTTCAGGATCAGTGAAGCATTGCTACAATACAGTGTTAGTGAAAACAACTTAAACTTATTTTCAAGATTTAAATGGAACATAGTGTTACTTTTAGGAAGGGAATGATACTCAGAATTTGAAATTGAATGACAAAATATGATATATGATGTGTGTGATACTAAGTGAAGTTAGTGGAAACTGATAGCTTTCAGTAAAAAAATGATTCTAATGGTATTAGAAACAAATTAGAGTTAAGCAAGTAAAGCAGTTGTACAAATGAAAATAGGTCTCAATTATTCCAGAAGATAATGCTGATAATTTTGTCAGATATCTTTCCATTCCTAATAATATGTTATGTGATATTACTTGAAAATATTAATACTGGGGAAATAGGTTGGTTTAGTTGCTTGTGTAGGGATTTGTTTTTCTCAACAGTTCAATGAAGGAATCAAAAATTTCTTCAAAGACCAATTAAGGTCTCCAGCAGAAATTTTATGTGAGTCCTTTGGCTTTGTTTAGCTATAGTTTTCAGAAAACTCTGCTAGAGAGTAAAAAAGACTGATCTGCTTTACCTCTCAAGATATATGCTGTGAAACTTATTTAGGTTTATCTTCAAAAGTTAAGTATGGGTTTTCCAGGATCTCTTTTCCTCTCTTAACCATAAAGGTCAAGAGAAGCCAAACTTTTCAGTATATCTTTGAGATTTATTGTTTCCAGTTGTACAGGAGGATGAATAATTCATGTTCTACTGTCCTTGTTTTCTTAATCATATCTTTATATCTATTTAGTACTTAGTGATGATGTCACATAAATTTGATCTGTAATCACAGGAAAGCCATAAATTCTGATATTTAGCCTGAACCACTAAGCCAAAAAAAAACCCACAAAAAAACAAACACAAACACCTTTGCATTCTCTGACTCTCCATGCCATGTTCATAGGGACTGGGTTTGAAAAGAAGTTATACACAAGTCAGTAGAAGTTGCCCTCACTGAAGAATGCACAGCAAGTCTACCTATTCTGTTACTTGCCACAGAGAGTGATGGACTTGGCAAATCTTTGTCAGAAAACTGGTCCTTTCCATTTATCCAGCTGAATGCTTTGTATTGCATCAGCAGATTGGGGATTCAGACATTCTGCCAGTATGTTTGTCCATATCAGGATGTTAATCTTTCTGGCTGGTGCCAATTAATTTAACCCATGAGGTGGCAAATGAACTAAATAGTTTCAGTAATTTTTACCTAGTTTTCCAAGTTGGTGGAAGATTCCAAGTTGGGTTTTTTTAGTTGTTGTTGTAATAGAAGATACATGAAAATACGCACAATGTGTACAGAGTTCAAAGGAAGAGCAAGTGTGATGAAAGACCTTGCATCCTAAATCAGTACCTTTCTGGAGATGTCCATTGAATTGAACACTGCATAGTTCGCAGCAATAAAATGATCTTGCCCCAGCGCTATGTCCATTCTGAATAGACATAGAGCTGAGAGAGAGACATCATTGTTTGTGGCAACACAAAATAGTAGTGAGACAATTTTTTTTCCAGAGTTAGTTTTTGCAGAGCTGGGAACTAAACCAGGAACACTCAGACTATGTCTAATTTCTTCAAGGGAAAGAAAAATGTCTTTACTTCCTAGTGCACTCTTGTATACTTAAAGTTTCCCAACAGCAGTGGTATATTGTATATTAACATCAAAACTCTTGAAATTGTGCAAGAGCCATTAAAATAGTATTTAAACTGAACTAGTAAGCCATGATTTCATAAGTCTAAAAATGCCTCTAAGAGCACCTGTATATTCCTTGGGGGACTCATCCTTTAGAACTAGCATCTAAAACATTTCAATTTGACCTCAATTAAAAGTGTATTTACATGAGCTACAAAATGATCCTGTTTAATTGATTTCTCCTTATGTATTGTATAAACAACAAGGAGAAATATCTGTGGAACTGTTTTGTTAACAAGAAAATTACCAAATACTTTTTCCCCCAACATTAGACTGTATTAGTTGAAGCCTACAATGAAAGTATGATTCATTGGTGCCATATTAATGATACCTTTATGACTACATATACTTAAAGATATAAGTTAGAAAGGGTATTGGTTAAATATTTTAAATAAGTCTTTATAATATCGTTCGAGCAATGTCAAATACAATTTTTATTTTAAAAGATTTTATTGGAATTTAGTCTTTGAAAATATTAATAACAGCTTACAGCAGGTAGGCTATAAAATAACACTGTATGCTGTCTATTTAGTTTCTGGTTGAAAAAGCACAGCAGTACTTTAGTTCATTACCTTTGAAAAAAACAGTAACAAGATAATACAGCTGCCTCTGATTAAGATGTAAATTCTTTCTAATTAGAATGTAAATTCTTACATTTAAATGAAGACATCAATTGTCAGGATGCCATATGATATCTTATTCCACCTTGCCTGAATGAAGCCCTCACTGTTCATCTATGGCACTAAAATAGTTTTGCAATCCCTTTGTTCTCTGATTCTTGTAATATTCTCTCTTCATGTTCCCTTTACACATTGCTTTTGTTTGTTTTCCCCCTGCATCTGATATTGTTGTGTCTTGGGATTTTGCAGAAATTTGGAATGAAAATTGAGTTCAGTCAGTGCCAGTATTTGCTTGTGCCTCAATTACTTCTGCTGAATTTTCCTCAATGCAAATCAGGCAGGTTGCATAAAGTGGTGCATGTATTTGAAATAATTAATTTTCCGTAAAATGATGGATCAAGTCCAATCAACCTTCATGAAATCTAAATAAAAGAATAGAGAATTAGAAATTAATTAACATTTTGTGTTGCTAATACTTTATTATGCAGTCTAAACTATAAATAATAAGTTTTCTTTTTGAGCATAACTTTTTATTATGAACTGTTGATGATAACCTTTGACATAATTATCTTGTTAAAATATATCAGTATATCAACCTAAATTTAATGTCATCAAAGGCATTGTAAATTAATAACATTTTAAAGTAGAAAATTACAAGATACAGAGAGTTTAAGAATTGACCCATTAATTATTTTTGCATGTAAAACTCTTCTGCAGAGTTAAGGCAATATGTGTCTACCAGTTGATTTTAAAATGTTTCATTTCATTGTTTTATTAAACCAGGCCATAATACTAAATCTTCTTGTCTGAGAACACATCCTTGGATTTTTTTGTTGGAAGCCTGGTTTTAATCAAATACCTGTGTAGGAAAAGTTTATGTTCCTCTTACAAACACATGCCTTCTGTTGCTACTCCAAATCATTCTTCTTTTCCCCATTTATGAGCTGTATTAATTTTTAGTATGTATTTTCTGTGGAGCATTTCACACCAATAAGATTCTCCACATATCAGACTTGATCATCGGTAGTGACAGTTTTTGGTAAAATGACACAAATCTTAATATAAATGACAGAAGATATTTTGATCTAACATAATTAGATATGTATGTTGTGTTAACTTTATTCATAATGCCTTTATGTACAGAAAGGTATAATTTTGACCAAATTGTTAGTAGTAATAACAGTTTATATGATGATTCCAGTTCAACTGATATCTATCAGTTCTCTATCACAGATTTACTTAAAATATTAAACTAAAGGTCAGGAAAAGTTGAGTGCAGTTTTAAAAAGTTAGAAAACATTCTCATAACAATAGTTAACACCGGTGTTAGCAACGTTTACAGTTTAACAGTGCTTGCCATAAAATCTTTCATCAAGAGTATGGCACTGGTTTTTTCCAACTGAATTGTAGCAGGTGTCACTTTATTAACAAACACAAAGACTGTGCTTGTCTGTTAGGAGTCATAAAAGAGACTTTAATGTTGGATTTTTTTAAGTTGTCACAAGCAGAAAGTCTCAATATATTAGGAAAGTGTGACTTACTGAACATGAATATGTTATCTGCTTTTCTCCTTTTACCCCTCAATATAAAATTTTCTTGTATAAGTCCTGTTTTAATACACCTGTAACAATCTTACCAAAACAGGATGTTAAATACAGTCTTACATATCCTTTTTACTCAGTTAGGACCTATAAAAAATTATTGTAAGTTCAAATATACCATTTCTACCCCTGAGAACTCAAAATAAGCACAAAAAGTGATTGATTATTCCTGTGAAACCTCCAGTCATGTAAATGGTTGATCAGTTTGCACACAAGTAGCTTTGTGTCAGTGAGGAAACTGTTCATTAAATTATTTGTAGGATGAGGCCTTATTACTTATGTGTATAACTTTTATAATTCACAAGAGTTAGGATATCTTACACATAATATTAGATGGTCATTATTAATAAATTTGGGTGTCACAAGTGATCCTGACAGTTTCAGCAAAAGAGTTACTCAAAAATAGAGTTTTTAAGTAACATCAAAATAGGCTGCATAATGTAATGTCCACTGTCACTCTCAGTACAGTCATTTAAGAGAAGACTGGTGAAATACAGAAGTATTTTATATGGAGAGCTTACTCTGAAATTCTGGAGAACTTTGTCATCCTCATGTCTACTTTAGAAGAAAATTGTAATAAACCTGAACCTCTACTGGTATGAAGCTTTTTTTTTTTAATATTCCTTAAACAAACATCTACTTATACTAAAAACTGATGCATTTTGTTAAAGGGAAGAACATGCCATGATCCTGAAGAAACTCAATTATTCCAGTGGGAGTTAATCAATACCAGCTAAGCATTAAGAAATTACCCTGTATTCACTGTGTCACAGAGAAAACATATTATTCTGTCTTTTAGGGTGATTATATTTCAGTGTGTGTGTGTATATATATATATATTCTAGGATGCTTTGGATGCTATATTAATATTTATACTATTCCAAACAGATAATGGATTAGTGTCATGTTTCATAATATAATTAATAATTCTTTTGGTGAAGAGGAAATAACTCTGATCAGTTTGGCCTAGATATTGAAAGTGGTAGGAAGTTTCCTCCAGTTAGACTTTCCTCCAATTAGACTAACATCCAAGAAACGTGATATAGATAACACAGTAATAAAAATAAATCTGTGTACTCAACATTTTCATATATAAAATGGGCTGAAAGACTGTAGAAACTGAGCAGATTCTAGCCTTTGAGTGGATTTGTTAGAGAAATAAAAAATAGCATCATTTACAAAAATTTTCCCTCTGTTGCTTTCTTTCCTCAAAATATCCTGCAGACTTTTACAAATAACTTTCACACTTTTTTAATATTAAGTATTTTTCTGAACAAGAGGAGCAGACAGTAAAAACCCGGTCCAATAAACAATCAAATTATTCTATTTCAGATTTTCTTTAACCACTCGATATCTACCCAACCCCCTTAATGCTTTTGGTTTGAAATGCACACAAGGTGATGGTCGTATACTTCCTTTTCTGCAACACAGTGATTTGTCCTGTATCTTTTCCTTCTTGAATTTATATTTGGTGCCTTTATTGTCTTTTACTTCATTCTGTATTTCACTCAGATATTATTTTTCTCTAGCAAAAAAAAATGCCTTCCATTCACAGTTCATTCTGTTCATCAGTCTGACCAATTTGACAATTTCTCATTCATCACAGACATTGTAAATCACATCTCTAGAGCTTTCTTTCCAGTCCAAGTCTCTGTTAGTCCTTTTTCTGTGAAAGGAATCCCAGACCTTCCTGTTTCCTGAGAGTCTACTGCCATATCAACAGGACTGTTTAAAGTGTGAGCTTAATAAGTTTGTGGAAGTAATCTTATTTATATCCTGCCATTAACTAATTTAGTTTTCACCTTCAGTAAGTTCTAGAATTGATCTACCTTTTGTGGCTAGCCTATAGTCTCTGTTTTTATATGCTGATATGTTAAATTTTCTGATGAATCAAATCTCAGCTGTAATTACAGTCTTCACTGAATACCTCAGTAGGATGTGTCAGCAGAGAAGGTGAATTACATTCTGAATCATACCAGGCTCATATCTCTCACTTTCTAATAGTGTCTCTCACAGACCTATCTTTCTCAGTTCTGCCAGAAGTTTTCATCAGTTATTGTCTTGCTTTGGACATTTCCTCTTCATGTGATATTTTTAACTATTCCTAACATTGATGGAGTGTAGCTCTGTAACAATAGCTGTGTAGCTAAGTTTGATATGGTCCCCGTGCCAAGGGAAAATATCTCTTCTTCCCTCCTCTGTCATTTTTTTATTAGTTTTTTAGTATATTACATTTTGTAGGGCCATATTGAGGGCTCTGTTCCAAAGGCATAAATATCTTTTACATGACTCAGCACCATCAAGGTCAGGTTCTTCACATTTTAACTCTGTCTATACTAAACCCTGATGTATTGCTACAAAAGTCCAGCAAGCTATTTCAATTTTATATGTAAATCAAATTAGATTTGATTTGCCTCCTGGTGTTTTTTCACCACTACTTAAATTGGTAAGAGAAGCGTATAGAGCAGAAGTGTCATTGCAATCAATTTTTAGAACACAAGCGAAACTTTGGGTTGAATGTCAGTCTATCTACAGATAATTTCATAGGTTCAAGGGGGTTGTTCTGAATTTTGAAATATGTGAATACTCCATGAAACAGTTTCACTTGTCTCCACCAAGTAACTGCGAGGCAAACTGCCAGAGTTTATTGTACGAATCATTTGTCTCTACAGTTGGTGGGGAAACAAAGACATTCTGCCATATTAATGGGGAAACATCTGCCCTTCAAAAGAGAGAAGTCTGATTAAATAAAAGAGAATAACTTATATTGTCAGTATAACTTACATTGTCAGTATGAGAAAGAGTGTGGAATAATTAGTGGGAAATTAGAGGTCAGGTGTAGGGTTTCTGTGACATTTTTGGTCCCTTTTATTAATCCTGCCAGTTTTTGCCAAAATGTAGGGATAGATAAGAACTTGAGTTTAAACTCGCAGTATTAGCTAGACCTACAAAAACATCTGAAAGATTCAAAACTAAACAATTAAAAAATTCATTTACTATGATCTTTGTAGCAGGATTCCCATTACAAAATGATGAAGTAAAACCTTTCTTCCTCCACAGCACAAGAGGAAAACCTTTTCCTTGACACACTCTACTATGCAAGACAAAATGAATTAAATGCATGTTTATGAGAATTGTGTTATTCATTTTACTTAGAAGTTGAGAGTGATGGAAAGAGAAACAAATATTTTGAATAGATGTTTTTATAGAGTAAATGAAAGCAGTGCTGAGTGTATGAATAAGTCATGGTAAAAACAATTCAGACACTTTGGACATACATAGCATAATTTTGCCTAATATGAACATTAGGTATGTCTTTTGCGTATACTATGCCCTGAATATGTCATCAAAAAGCCTTTTTCTGAATAAACTTGCTTAAATTACAGATATAAGTACCCAGTGTATTTTAAAATATACTTTAAAAAGTATGCAGAGTAGAGGTGACATTGAAACACTTTTCATGCATCTATTAATTTAATTTGCTTTATTAATTTGTAAAAGTTGAGATGGCTTAAAAATTGTGTATAATAACGTTCAGTATTAAGCAGTAAAATAGGCAGAGGCTTTGTTTTTCATTTTGTTGGTGGTTTTTCACTCTTACCTTAAAAGAGGGAGCCATTGTAGTAATGTAGCTTCTACCAAATGCGGATATCCATCATTAACTTCCCCACTACATCAAACAGACTGAGCCCATCAGTCTGCATTATTACTATAAAAAAGAAGTTTCAACTTAGGCATTGAAAACAGAGTTTTCTCACTGAATGCTGCTGACCTGTGTGCAAATATGTGCAGCCTGATTTGAAGACCAGTTAGGCAGAGAACTGTATTCCTACATTACTTTGTGAATTTTCATATGAACCATGTTTTTAACAATGTAGTTGTAATAATTCAAAAGTCTGAAAAATCCAAAGATAAAAGCACTTCTCAGCAGGTTAATAGTACAGAGTAGTATAAATAGTACAAATACGTAGATGTTGAGTATTTTAAGTATGTACAAAATAAATCATTTTGTACAAAGAGGCTATGAGTGGCACTTCTTTGAAATAAAAGTAGACCCGTCTAAAATTATAGTTCCAAGTTGTTTATACATACAATTTTTTAGCATTCAGATATGCAGATACTTGGTTCCTAACATTCACTAAAAAGATGGTTCAGGTACATAAGTGATCGGTTTAAAAAGATGTAAAGCAATAGAAATATACAACAAAGCGGTTGCATTATAGTAACTTTGACTATAAATCGCTTCTTCACATTCACTTATAATTTTCAGTCATCCAGACCTGGGTGATGTTGAGAAAATAATGTCTAGTTATTTTCAAGGTCCAAGTGAAATAGGTGGTTCTCTACACCTCTTTCTGTCTCCCTTGTCCTCTGGGGTCATCAGCTGACTGTTTTCTTGTTGGAAACAGATGCCAGTCTTCCTACGCAAATGAATACCTGATGCATCCTTCTACATAGATGTCCCCTTAAACTTCTACCTTATACAGTATATGAGGTTTGAAGCATTTCTTAGACATTACATGTCTTCACACCAGATTTCACAGTTCTGTATTTACAATTCAAATCCATTCTACTGCTCTAGCTGATAAACCTTTATTCATTCAAAAGACTTCTCACAACTGGTTTTATCTTTGCCATTAAAAAATAGTATGGTAAAATGACTTAAAAGGAATCTGGGCCATTAAACTTCAGCAATTTCCATTGATGCATTATAGATATGGACTGCATTTGTTTTATTTTTAATTCTTCATTGTATTATTGGTGTTTCATGTAAGCATGTGTTCCCAGAAATTTCTTGGGAAGCTTGCATAAGTATGTAAAAGAAATTAATAAAAACTTGACAAAAGCCTAATCCAGCATTATATCTAAATAAATCATTCCTGGCCCAATAGTATGTATACAGTTCTTCTATACATTTTTGGTTTGTATTTATACTAGCCATGAAATTAGAAGAAAACTTTCTAGTCTTTCCTTTCCATAGAAGTCTGAGATCTTTTAAATTGCTTTACTTGAATTGTTCTTTTGGGGTTCTCCACTGCTCCAGCCATTTAAGCAGTCCAGCACTGTTTGTCTTACAGTCTTGAATAGAAGAAAAGCAGAGGAGTAAAATGTCTTTTTCACTAGTTCAGAGATCAGTCAAAACAAAATGGGATTAGTGAAATACCTTTTCCACAATCACCTGTTACCTATTCAGGTAAATAAGCATGAGCATCTACATCCCTGTGAATGCACATGCTAGGGAGATACTTAATTGCCCAACAGCATGTTGTGTCCCTTTGTATGTGAAATGGACTATATATTTTTATATATGTATATATACTGCTGAAGGAGCTTAGATAGTGTTAATTATATATCACAAATAAAATTAAAATTTCTTTCACATAAATATTTTGTGTTTTGATGCTGGGTGAGTCTTAATGCAAATAGGGATGATCATGCAGATATACAGTCAAATTTTAAAAGTTGGCAGAATGGTTCGTGCATGTATGAGTTGCCATATAATATAGAAATCTTTATGAAACTCTATTTTTGATGACCCATCTGTATATGCTGATTTGTATGATCTGTAATCATTTTGTTGTTCCATAATAAATTGCTACCATAGCAACCTCATAGTACGGTGGAACAGCATCCTCCCAGATCTAAGCCAACAACCTGTATTCAGTCAATGAAGATAATTTAATAAAAAGTCTGTAAAAATCAGTAAAGTTCATTAATTTTTTAATTCACTTAGAGGTTGTCCTTACTGACTATTACAGGACTAAAATTGTATATTGTTAAGTTATATGTTTTGCACTGTAGCTGTCTTTGTTCTTAGTATTTATTTAACATATAGAAAGGCCTTAATTATAGTCCAGAAGTCCAGCTGAGAGCATCCCACTATGCAGGAAAAGGGAGATGCCATTTTTGGAACTGAGCAACAGTAAGCTGAGAAGTGCTAAAAGGTATGTTTTTAGCATATCAGTTAAATATTGTTTTCTCACCTTCCCACATGCATTAAATTTCAGTTGTCAGTTTGTTAACTTGCTGTGGATGTCTGTTAGAGTAAGAATTAAAGTCAATGATCATTCTTGAAAATGAACCTTTTTCCATCCATGGAAGCTATTTTTCTCTCCAAAAATTGAGACTGGTGGTGGCAGGCACCTTAGGCACGGTGACCTGAGCCATAATGCTGATCCAGAATATTTTTTATAGATGCCACAGACACTCCTCATGAATCTCCATTTTGTCTTCTTGTCGATTGCTTGACTATTCTGAGATCAGCATTTAATATGAAATGTATGATACCTTTTGAAGAGAAAACATTTCTTTCACTGCCTTTTGGAAGAGACCCTAGGAGGAGGAGGCGAGATATTTTGAAACCGTTTTCTTGAAGTGATTTGCATCTGCAAATTGTACCAAGTTTTCAAGGAGCTCAGCTGCCATTTGTACAGACCTAAAGGAACTGGCTGTATTTACAAGTACCCAGTAACTCTTAAAAGCAGTGACATACGATGGCTCTTCATATTGCCACTTTCCAATATCTTTATCAGAAAAGTTGAATAATGATCTCCTATGAGCATTAGGTCATTCTAACAGATTCTGCTTAACAGTTGAATTTAAAATTTTGTACATAATTTACAGTATGTACAGCCAGTGAAGATGCTTTAAATAAACAGTAACTATGTTAATCTATACATTCCTGAACATTTTATGCAACTATACAGTATTTGAAAATCCATTACAAAATTAGCTATTTCTTCTAGGAGCATGTAGGTGTCCCTCTTAACATAAACATACACCTTATCAAAATAAAGACCAAAGTGTACTCTATATATTATTTTAAAATAACAAACTCTTAATGAATTTGCCTTGTCTCTAACTTGGAGTCAAAATATAATTGTAGAATTAGTTAAAAAATATGTTCACTTCTACTTAGAATCTGTTGTGGTAAGGAAAAAACAGATACAAATTTTCTTATTCTTGTCTGATTTTATGTAAGTTACTCTTTTCAATTACTTAAAATTGCAGGTCCTTCAAACTATGCTCCTAACTTTTGATATCATATCCACTCAAAGCAATCTTTTCACTTTGTTTGTGAGATGTGGCATGAGCAGGTCTGTAGAAAGACAAAGTTACAAAATGATGCTAGTAAAATTAAGTAATCTTCATGGGTGTGATATAGGTGAGTGGGTGTTCCCTTGTGCTTTTCATGTTTCCTTCTATTTATGACTTCTGTTTATGTATTTCCTTTAATATTATATTTATTTCCTTCTATTTATGGCTGTAGTACATATGCTTATCGTTGCTCACAGGTTATTCATACCAAACCTATTTAGATGGTGTTTCCCACACATCCAGTACTGAAATGAGCTCTATTTCTATTCTATTAAAATAAAGTCACAAGGAAAATGTTCACTGGTTACTAAACTGGCTGTGCCAAAATAACTCTGATCTTGTCAACATTTGTAATAATTTTCTACAAGCACTCCATTGTAATGCAAGTAATGAAATTATTTTTAAAATAACAGAGGTTGAAGGAGAAATGGCAAAATTTGGCATTATGTCATATAATCTTACACCTATGTGCACTATACCTTGTGCCTACCCTCCTAATTAGTTTTTTTTTATTTTCAAGTGTTTGTGGGAAGAGAGAATTGAGGAACAGTAGGCTCAGAGTGGGAGTTATCATGCCCACACATACTGCTGCTGATCCTACTTCATCCCACTAACTGCTGTATTTTCATTATAAGCTTGGATTCTGTTTCCCTCTTTATTACAAGGATGTTACAGTTCTTTATTCTTCAGTGACAGCTGGCAACAGGTAATGCTGGCTGTTATTTTGTTCACTCTAGTCAAGCACATTCATTTCCAAGTATAACCATGTTTTGTTTGCTGTATTTTGTTCTTGGTGTGGTTGAATGCCATCCTTGGAAAGATGTGCATTGAGCTAGTATTGAATAAGTGGCTTGCCTTCGGCATTCATGAGTAAATTCTGTAGTTTTTGTTTCAAGCCTTTGACATGTCATCAAGTGTAAATCTATTCTAATGCCAAAATCCCTCTTGATGTCTGATGCCAATCAGTAGCTTTTCATCTTGAAAAAGGTAGTGAATAATTTGCCCTGTGGATATTACACAGATACCATATATGGCAAGAAGCAAAGAGAGGGGAATCCCATACCCATTTTTTAAATTCAAATAATCATGTTCAACCAGTTTGCTTTCCTAAATACCATTGGTAGTCTGGTACATTTTCTCGCTTTCAAGTGAATATTGAATACTTGTCTAATTTGCATATTTTCGATGTGTAGAAACAATATGCTCTTTCTGTTGCAGTATTTTATTTCATGAGCAGTAGCCAACATGCTGAAATATGTGAATTATATTACATTTGTTATTTTAATAGGAAGCTCAAATCTTTTACCTCCTTCAGCGTCATTAGTGGGTTTTTTATTAAAAAAAAAAAAAAAAAAGAACAAAAAGGCATTTGCTATATAGGAAGGTCAACATTTTCTTTGTGAACACAGTTTGCACCCATGATTTTGAATTTCAATGAACTGTAAGCCCTAAGAGTGTTGAATTAAAGGCATAAAACACTGTAGTTCACTCAAGAGCTCAAAAGTATGTAATTTCTTTCCTTAGAAAGGAGGCCGACTGAAAACCTAATGAATGTGTTTATATAGTTGAATGGCACTCATATAGTTTATACTCAGAAGAAAGAAGCAAGTAGAGCTTTGTATTTCTTTTCAGTGTGAAATATTACAAGATTTTAGGGTGCACAGGGACTATTGTGATTATTTAATCTGACCTCCTGTGTAATACAGGTCATAGTACTTTGCACAGTAATTCCTGCATCAGGGCAGATAAATTCTTCAGCTTTAGTGAACATTTTGTACTGCGTTTGATTGGTTGAAGCTGCCACCTTATCCTAAATCTCATATTAGTAATATTAGTAATACCAGTACTGTGCAGTATTTTCCTTATAATTTGTAATAGTGTTGAACCTTTCACCTAAAGTTATTCAAAACAGCTTGCATGCCTTAATTAAAGATATCATTATTTTTAAATGACAAGTTATGTATATCATTTCCAATGTAGTTAATCAGGAATAGAATTTAAACTCGTAATATTTTGGTTTAACTAATAAATCATAAAAACACTCATTAGCTGATTCACTAACCAGTGATGATTTTAGGCTGAAAAATCTAATCATAATTATAGCAAGTTAATTTTGTCAGGTTTAAGAATAACTTAAAATTACAGTGAACCCAAGCTGATATTTAAAGATACTTGCTACTTCAGTATTGGGATTCATGTTCTTATTCTAAAATCTTCAGGCATGCTTACTACTGTGCATGTACAGACTGCCTTCATGCATAAGAGATCCCAAAGAACTTTAACAACTATGTTTATATAGGAAATCATCCGTGTATTATTTAATTGCAACGTTCTTTCAGGAATGAAATGCAATAGCTGTCCAAGCCCTCAAAGCTAAAAGTTTATTTAGGAAAAATGTAAAAAATATTTTATCCAAATAAAATATCTGTTAGCATTAAAGTAGGCGAAGATTAACTATTTATCAAGGTTAGGATTTTGCTAGATCAGGGTTAATAGCTGACCTCTTCAAAAATTGACTCTCTAACACCCCATGACAGTTGAACTCTAAATCTTGTATCTCATCTAAAAGATCCAATGGTAGGACAGATAATCTGACACCTACCTACTAAAACGTAGCCAAATAACAATATTGTATTTTCCATTCAGTTTTCTTCCCTGTTGTAAATTGGTCACCTGCTTTCAGTTAATGTCAAGATATTGTCAGTGTTTGTTATAGTTTTGGTGTCTATATAGACAAACTGAGATGGATCTACCGATGGGGCAATGACTATAGCATAAATGAAAAATACTGTGTTCTAAATCCTGTCTCTCTGGTGATAATTCAATGCTCTATTTTATAGGAAGCAATATCTCTCTTCACTGAAATATTTCACCATCATACTATTTTTTATGTTTGTAATGGTGGTTATAATGGTACAGTCAAGTAGGGATCAATGAGCCATAGGGACCCATAAGTATACAAATACAGCAAGCAGATGTTCAGATGTTCTTTGCTCTGTCCAGACAGACACCTGGCAGAGAATAATCACATAACATGCAAGTTAAAAAAAAAAAAGAAATTGACACCACCAAATGTCACATTAATGCCATTATTAATATTCTGCTGGGTTTATTTGGAGGGAGAGGTACTTAAAGCATAAGCTAAATTAAGACAAAACCAGGAAAAAAGCATTAAGCACAAGATGATGATGGCAGTGGAGCAACAGGGAAGATAACAGTTGTTAAGTGAAAATGAGGTAGGGACTAAGAAAGGGTGAAGGTTGGAACAAACTGCACAAGGCAGAGAAATACTGGCCAAACCTATAGGAAGTTTTCTCATTGTCTGAATCTCCCTACTTTGGCTGCCTCTGCACGTTTTCCTACAATTTCAAGGTCTAGCTAGGTCTGGCTAGTTTATTCTTCCCTTTTTGTTCTCCCTTCTTGGGTCCTTGTGCTGTGGAATATACACGGGCCAGGCAAAAACAATCTCTGTTTTGGCTGCTTCTGCTAAAATCCAGGCTAGTAATTTTGGGGAAAATATTTTTCTTTTTTGTGAAGGGCTTTGCAGCTCTGAATATATTTGTGGGTGTGGGTAGGAGGCATTACCTCATCTCTGCTTGGCTTGCAGTCACTAGAGTTCTCAGTACATTGAAGAATTCAGTTTAGGCTCTGTACCCAGAAGTACGTCTCTCATGTCTAGTGAAAGTTAAATAGAGGAATATCAACTGCACCATGGGTTGGACTTGTTACCTTGGGGTCTTTTTTTCCAGAAATCATTTATTCACTGCTGTATTTAAATTATGGTTGAATCTTTGATCAAGGCTATACCTAACTCTCCATTCTTGTGGCAAACTACTGAAAATGTAATAGCAAGGCAAATCTGGCATGAACCAAATTCCTTCCTCTTAGTTTAGCCCTGTAAGTCAGGGATCTTCCATGCTGTTAGTAACATGTTAAAGTGGCTTTTTCATTTAGCCTGGTGAATTTTTCTATACTATTTTCTTTCTGACAGAAAGGAATCTATTATAGAAATATTCAACCACCCTTCCTCTGTAGCTATCTTCCTATCGGGATCTTTGCTTGTAATGATTTCTGTTTAAAAAATATATTGCACTGTAGAAGGCTGCTGCAGTGAAGACAGACCTACACTGAACTCAAGCACATCAACAGTAGTTAGAATGCTAGATGATCTTAGCTTTACCATCCACAAAACAGGGTAAGTTAGACTGGGCAGAAGTCTGGGTTTCTGTGGTTAGATTTCTGCCATTGTCTTGCTGAAGGTTTCTATCATAGAAGTTTTCTATCATAGTACTGGAAAAACTGAAGTTTCTAAATCCTGACTGAGTACCTTAGTTATTGAGCCATTCTCTATTGGAATAATTTCTTGAACAGGTTTATGAGTCAACAATGTAGGTATGTGTGAAAAGTGAACAGAGTGAGAATGACTAGGATCCAAATAGGGAAAATAAATTACATAAATTAAGGTGTCTGTGATGAGCTAGAGGCATGAGTAGTGAATGTAGGAGAAAGAGAACGTCCAGACGTGATAGTTTTTGCAGTGGAAAGGTAGATTGCATACTGCAGGAGTTAAATGTTAAGAATGAACTATTAGATTTCCTTGGCTGGAAGGGTTTTGTGACTATTTTACAAGGTTAGATTAAATCTAAATGTATATTAATCTTCTAGTTCCCACCATCATATAAAATAATTTGATAAATAACAGTTAAGTAATTACTTATATTTTAACTTACTTTTAACATTTGATCATCAAATAGATCTACTTTCTTTGGTCCAAAGGTCAGATTTAAAATATGGATTACCACTTGTAATCAGACTTGGGCTCTCAAAAGACCTCACCTTGCATTGCAAAGTGATGTGATGAAGCTGCATTCAATGAAACTGAGCATGGACATAATCTGAAATCTGGATGTAAATGTTTTGTTTGGATTCTTTAGTTTTCCCCTGTACCACTGCAGGAAAAGGACATACTCTATAAAAGCCTGTGGTCTCCAGGAACACAGCTCTTCTGCTAAAAACAATTATAGGGAATGGTTGCTGGGCAATCAGCCATCAAGTAAACTGAGATCCCTTAGCTTTCCCATACTTATCTTGATTAATGATTTAGCTAGTCATAAAATACCATGTATTTGTAATTTAGATAGAATACTTAATGTTTTTCAGGGGAAATAAAAAATGTGTCTCATCTGTAAAAGCCTTTCTTCTGGTTGAAATAGGCTGTAAACAATATTAGAAATAAAATAAAATTTATATAAATCTCTAGTATGTTTTAATGGCAAAACCTTTTACGTTTACCATGACAAAAAGCACCAAAGCTGTCATCATTTGCAGTTCTTCCAGTTGACACTTTATGAATCTTTTTTTAAAAAAACAAGTTACCTGCTTCTCAATTATTTGTTTTCAGCAATAGCAAGGTCTGATTCAATTTTTATTAACATTCATAGGCGGCTTTCTATGTGCTTGCATAGGATTGGGTCAGAGAGTCAAATGCTACTCAAGTGGAACTATCATGTTATAGGCAATAGTTCTCAAATTTCTTTTCTTCTTTGGTTTAGCCATGTAGTATCTAAGTATCATATTTTTAATAGCAAAATATGGAGCAGTTTCTTTCAAACTGAGCAGACACATTCTGTCAAAACGAATAGTAATATGCCAAGGTAATGCCTTTGGTATTCCATTTGAACAAATGTAAAAGGCATAGCCAAAACTATCTTTACCAAGTTCTATAAATATACTAAAAGATAGAAGAATGGTAACCACAGACATGAGATACAAATTGCCTTCAAAGTGTCCGTGTAAATTTTCCCACAAAAATATGAAAGTGACATTCATCCACAATGTCAGAAGAATATTATTTTTATGCTTTGGCTCTACAGGCTTAACACATGCACTAACTTCTTTATGATTTGTTCTATCTTAGGGCTATTTTCAGCCTAATCTTTTTATGGGGCTATATTATGTATAAAAATATAGTTTTCTTGACATAAAACATATGTTCATAGGACCATAAAAATGCTACTTCTTTTGGTGCCCGGGACATTATTAATAATGTCTATATATATTATAATAATATAATAATGTCTAATACAATATAATAATGTCTAAATTATTAAAAGACAAAACATGTTATTTCGAAGTTGGCAAAAGAGTTTCAAAGTTACCTCTTTTTTTACATTATTCTTTCTTCTTAGAGACCAAGAACAAAGTTTAGCTAGTGCTTAGTTTAGCTAGCTAAGCTTACCTGGATGCATTCATACCATTGCAAGAATGCTACATCTACGTAATGCAAACAGATACATGTATATATATTTATACACACTCTTTCTATAACCTTGAGAAAAAAATTAACTACTTTAAATCATTCAATTTTAGATCTTTTATACTCTTGTAAGAATTTGCTGTTTATTCATCTACTTCCTTAAAAAATATCAGACGTTTTGCAAACACATTTTAAGACAGTCTTTCTTGTGAAATAATTGCAACTGAAGTGAACAATATGCTGAAGAAAAATAAGAAAATGGGAGATAACAAAAATCAAGTAGACAGTGATTTCCATATATTTCTTAAATAAACTTTTTCCACAGTTCAGTACTATGTTATCACTAATAAGTTAAAAATCCTTAATTCATTCCATCCTATACAGAAGATAGATATTTATTGAACATCTTAAAAAACCCAACATATTTCATTTTTTAAGTGTATAACAAACTTCAGAACAGGTAGTAATAGAACTACCTGATAGCTTTCAGACTGGTAGTAGTAGCATTGAGTTTGAAGATCAGTGAAAAGCAATTCCTTTTTGTTACAAATTAAGTTCTGCCTTTGATTTTTCCATTGTATATCACTGAGGACCAGAAGAAATACATATTTTAGTATTATAGTTGTCCCATAATTTCATATAAGGAGTTTTTCATTTGACATGCATCAAAGAAAATCTATTACTAGCTTAGGAATCAAATTCTTCTTATTGTTTAATGTTTTCACTTTTCTCCATTATTAACCAAAGCAGTTGGCCAAGATTGTTCCAGCTAAGAGGAAAAGTCAGTAATGAAGTCAGGAGTTTCTCAGTAATCTTGTTTAATTAATAACAAAATGACACAGTATCTTCTTTAATTCAGCTTTTCAGAGGGGAAAAAAAAGAAACTGTGCCTTCTTTATCAATAAATTGGGTTTGATTTGCATCAAAGGAGCACCTGGATTCTTTGCTCTTTTTTCCTCCTGAGGCACCACATCAAGACCACTCATATATATACCTGCTTATGCTGAAAAAGTGTTATTTAATGACCATTTAATGAATACTTTATTCAATCAAATCAAAAAAATCAAATCAGTAGGAGGTTGGTCCAGAAAACTTGAGCCGTCAGTTCAGCTTCCTAATAAAGCCTCTTCAGATCCTCCACCTGTTTCTGTGTCTGATTGCCCTGAAATATAGAGTGGTCTTTCTGCTGGTCTCACCTCAAGTCAGCAGGTAGAATCTAGCTGAAAACAAAAGGCATGAAATATTCAAAAAACATAAGAGACACTCATCAGTGAGAGACTAATAAGCTTCCTCCTGTTGCCTGATAAAAAAGCCACAAATGCTATGCCACTGGCATTCTTCAGCAATCTTCAGTGAGTAAAGACCTAGAAATTAGCTGCTCAAAGTAACTGGTTGTTTGTAGAAACATTCAGTTAGGTTTGCATTTCTATTTCATCCCAAAATTAATGTAACTTGAAAGAACCATACGAAAAACAAATGATACTTCATTTCATTCTAGTAACTTCTTTACCATTTGAAAAAGATTGAGAGAGTAAGGAAAAAAAGTCTGAGTACATGTAGAGAAAGAAATACCTCAGGAATTGAAGGGTACATAAAGGGAGCTATTGAACAATTTGTATCTTGCAAAATATGCTAATGTGGGTGAGGGTAAAAAAGAGTGAAGGATAGTTCAGGAATTTCTATTTCATTTTCCAAAGTGTATTTTCAGCCTTCAGGCTAAGATGCTCTGTTCTGTAGATGGGGTTTTTGTCTTACTGCCTGTTGTTCAGGCTATAAAGTGTGGCAGTGTGTCCTTTTTGACTGAAAGAGGCAAAAGAAGGAAAACTGAGTTCTTTTCCTTCTTAATGTTCTTAGGATATCTTTTTAACAGAAAATGTGTTTTCTTGATTCAATATCACTTTTTTTATGTCATAAAATATGGACATGTACAGATGCCATTTTGATGGTGGAGACCCAACTAATCAGCCTATGAGCCAGTCTGTAGAGAGGCTTGGAAGAAAAAGTCATTGTCAATTTGTTTAAAAGAGAACAACTTTCTCTCCAAAGCTTGCCTCTTTTCCTGAACATTCACAGGGAAGTGACCTTCTATACATTTATGCACAGCAGGCATCTTCCCAACTAGTTCCATGTCTTAAAAATAAATTCTGTGTTATTTAATAAATTCATTTGTGTCAACAGATAAATTTGCAATTGAAGTATACTTAAAATGCTTCAGAAATGCTTTGTGTTCAATTCTGAGCTAGGGAAAAGCCATGGCTGCTGATTTCACCATTTTTTTTATGATTGGTGCTTATTTTCCCTTTTCACCTCTTCATGGTAGTTTCCTCTTCTTACCTAAAAGCCCGATATCTCCAGATTTTTTTCTATTTTCAGATGTCCTGTGAAGGTAGATTTTCTTGGAAAAAGAGGCAGTTCTTTTTGAACTGTCAGACTTTGTCTTTCCTGCCACATCCTATAGATACATACTGATGGTCAAAATAGACCTTGAGGTCCCAACATGGCACTAACATCACAAAGCATAGTTCCTCATCTTGTAGATCTCCTTGAGTTTAGTCAATGGCTTTCTTCTGAAATTAATGATCATTTTCATTAAGGGTCTAAAGTTTTTAAATCTAATGTCAGTGTCTGTTTTTAAGTGATTGATACATACTAAAAATGGTAGAAGTGTAAAGGAGCAAGACATAGCTGTCACTGATTAGTAAATCACTGACTTTGAAAATACAAAGAGGAGTGCATAAATTGAAGATTACTGTATAATTGTTTGCTGTTAATAGGAATACACAACTCTTGCAGCATATTTACTGTGCTTTTTTTTTCCTTCAATTTCTTGTAACTTGTATATGAGTGTACTTTGGGAATGAGGCATTAACCAAAATATAGTATCAACTACTTTAAAAGAATGAAATCTGTAGTGCATTATTTGGGGAGGTTTTTTGGCTAGCTAAGCAATAATTGAGTATTTTTTTGACACAGTTGGTTTCATAATGTGTTGTCCATTACTTGGAGTTATCTGGGTTCTGCTATCCTTAACATGCTGGAGAGAAAGGAAAAATAATGACCCAAGATAAACATGTGAAAACTTTCCCAGGTTAGAAGCTCCAGCATTTGGCAGTGCATGCCCTACTTAGCAATGTCGCAGTGTGTATGTGATAAGATTGTTTTAGGCTCTTCATGACTCACTACTCACTTTTCCAAAGCTTCAGATATTTATGTTATATCAAGAGGAAGGAAAAGTCCTACATAATTAGTTCTGTTTACTTGATTAATAATTTTACTCATATACTAAGTGAAAATTTCTGTTTACTTTGATTAATAATTTTACCTGTATACTACATGAAAGTATTTTCCCTTAGGTGACATAGCTAGAGCAAAATATTTCCTTTCTCATGTCCAATTTGTGTAACTTCTGTTAAAAAGGATGTGTTTTTTCCATCAATTACTCCATCTCTTACTTTTTTCAGTTCCTAATAAGAAAGTACTACATAATATTGGAGTTTATACACTGACTAGCATAACTTATTTTGCTAAAAATAGTAAGTTGGAATTTCTTACCTGGACCCAACTATTTAGCAAGTGTGCCAAAGTTT
Organism: Strix aluco; assembly: GCF_031877795.1. Classification (NCBI taxonomy): domain Eukaryota; kingdom Metazoa; phylum Chordata; class Aves; order Strigiformes; family Strigidae; genus Strix; species Strix aluco. Next base: position 4,232,699 of record NC_133946.1, on the reverse strand, counting down.
ATAAGGAAGTTGAGGGATGGAATGCAAAGCAGGAAGATGGGGGATGAACTGGATTTCTAATGCTAATATTTGGTTGAAACTTTAACTTTCTTTAACCTGATGTTCTGTATAGTACCTGGCAGTTATTTTTAAAGTGACAGATTTTTGGCAACTACCTGATGTTTCTGAGGCTATAACATGTAATAGTGACAGAGAAGGAATGATTCTTTCAGAAGTAGGATCTTCTAATAAACTCAAATAAAATAAACAAGCTGTTTCCTTCAGTAAAACTAGTTTAGATTCCAAAATCAGGCTCTCAGTTACTATGTGGTACTCGTGAAAATATTCTTCTCTTTTGTTTTTATTATACTTGAGTTGATATATTCTTGAATGGAGTCCAATCCTTCCAGCAAAGGTGTTTTCCTACTATACTTCTCGGTGCAAGTTGTATTTTCCCAGAGTAACTCATCTAGCTTGTAATAATAAATGGCTTCATAGAATTTACAGAGCTACCTTTAAAAATCGGAAATTTAAGTCTTGGCATTACCCAAGCAGCTTTTAGGATTGCAAAGAGAATACAAATATGTGCTGTAACTCTCACAGAGCTTGGCTGTTGAACTATATGTGCACATTAGGTTACATAGGCCTTTAGAATTTTAGATTTGCTTATAAAGTAGGAAATGAATGCATCATCCAAAATGTATTGTGCACTATAATTGTGCTGTGGTTAGTTCACATTAAGTTTCAATTAGACAAGAATGTGACAGGACCATTTAATTAGTCAATAAATATCTGTAGCTGGAAGTTGACAACCTGGAAAGTAGTCTGCTTTGGCGGCTGTTATCCAGCACAAGTTCTGTCAGGCAGTATGTGTCATTAGATGTTGTGCAAGACCTCACCTTAAACTGGAACACTTAAGAGTAAATGGTTTTAACTTTGATTCTCATTCCGCTGTTAACGATATGTTGACAAGAATGGTGGAATTTTTTAATAACAAAAAATAAAATTATAGAAGTCTTAAGTAGCAAGCAGTCTGTGTTGCCTATGTCATATTATGTAACATATCAAACTGTCTTTCCCCTACATATGATGTGTGATATGCTTAAGACCTAATCACCCAAAGTTGTTAAGTAGAAGTTAATTAAAAGTGTGTAATGATGTGTTTCTTAGAAATAATTGGTGTGATTAAAAATCCAACGTTAACAACACAATGGCATCAAAAAGTTTTTAATTAATTTTCCTTATATTTGTTTTTTGTTTAGTTAAAGATACTGGGTTTTAAAACTACATTGTATTAATTTAGATAATTACATTTTCCTTCTGAAAAAAATATTAATGCCCGCTATTTTCCATCCTGCATGTACATAATTACAGTCATGCGGAATAAAGTTAGAAATACACAACCTCTTCAGAAGTAAGGATTTTAACAGTAGATCTTGATTCTTAAATCTGTGCTTTCTCAGTTCATGAGTAGTGGGAACTCCCCTAGGTAAAATTTTTAAAAATAAGCATTGACTGTAACTGTCTTTTCCTTTTTTGTTTATATTTGTTGAAGAGCTACCCTGGTATCTGTTTAAAGACACATGCTATAACAGTCGTGTTTAATGGTGAAATATACTGTCACTGTGCTTTGTAGTTTTTCAATGATAAATTACAGTTGTGGGTTTGCTTTTTGGGTGTTTCACATAAGTGGAGATGCCTTTACCTCACAGACTTTGCATGCAGTGTATTGTACCTTGTGCAAATGCACTTTCAAAGTGCTGATCTCTAGTAGGGATTTTTTTCCTGTGTTGCCATATTCTTCTCAGGTAAGCAGTCTCATGACTTCAGGAAGTGGACCACATATGTTGTAAGACACCTTGGAGAGGTGCTGGTGGTATTCTGGAGAAGCATGACTGCTCTGGGGGTAAAGTGCACTCAGTTTAACAAGTGCTAGAAAACGTTCATCTGGTTAGAGCTGTCTAAAGCCGAGAGCAGCAGTCCTCAGAGTCATCAATGACTGAAACTACAATACATCTCTGGCTCTGCATCAAATCCACCCGTTCTGGAAGAGGCCATTGCCATGGCCATAGCTATATGGACTAACTGTCCATTTACTCTTCTCACCAATAATTGCGGCTGTTACTGGCCCTGGAATAGAAGGAAAAAAGGTAGCAGAGGATGAAGAGGCAAGGCTGAAATTGTTCGAAACTCCATTATTTATGGAGTCGCTCTGTCTATTAGGTTTGTGAACTCAGGAAACACGTGCAACCCTCACTGGTATGATCTCTTTTTTCCCCTGATAGATAAGAACACGTCAGCTACTTCATCCTCTCCTCCTCATCAGACCGCCTATGCGGAAGCTGGGGAATAGAAGAGGACACAAGGAAATAGTTGGCTGTTCTCCTTCCATGCCTTGAAGGATATTTTAGGGAGGGTGTAGCATCAAGTGGGATAAAACAGCAATACATTTGTAAAGGGGGTGTTGGAAGACTAAGAAGAGGTTAGTGAATGGAGGTGTATTGGAATGAAATTACTACATACAGAATTTAGCATTACAGTGAAAAGAATGGAACATCATCGATGTTCTCAGTGAAAGTGTTAACTTAGAGCTAAAGAAACTATCAAGAATAAGGAGAAACAGATAATTAGACCTAGACTAGTAGTAATGAAGTGTTTCTGAAGTGTTCCTCATGGAGGCTACATGCAGAAGATTCATTTCTTTTACAGCTCTGAAGAAAATATGACAAATATTGTACACCAGAAATCAAGCAAAAAACACATTAGTTGTCAGTTGCACATGGAGAAAATACTTTCCTGCATTTATTCTTGCAGCTGAAATCCAGAGTTAGTTCAGGAGACTGTTTCAAGACTTTTCTAGATTTCTGTTGCTATAGTAAAATCTAGTTCTTGCTTCTAATGAAATTGGCAGTCAGCTTCTTTGTAGAAAACACATTATCCCACAAATGAACATGGGATTAACCCACTGATAAGTAACACCAAGGTATTTCTTTGGCCTTCCCTACCCTTTGCTGAGTATGGATCAGAAGATCTGACAAAAGGAAAGGTATTCTCCTGGTAACAATCACTTCCACTCATGTTACAGAAAACTCAGAGCAGCAATACACCTACTTTCCTAGCAATAAGCTCTTTTAAAAAGACTCATGCAGTTTTCTCCAGAATACTGACAATTGTCGTTGAGTTGGTTAATATCCTGCCCATATTTTTCCACATCCTTGTTCTTCTTCTAGCGAGAGACATTTCTGCATTTAAAGTTTAAATATTCCCTTGCCATGGTATACAGCCACGTCTGTCTGACTCATTTTACTTGATACCTAAATGTCAGCTGAAGCTGTTTATAAGGCATCCAAATATATAAGTGTTATCCTGTTCATATTATACAAGATTTTCCTTGTCTAGTAACCAGCATCTTTGGCAAGGATGAAGAAATGTTAAATCAAATCTGGCTAGTTTTTTATTATCTCAAATTCTTTCTATTCCAAGAGATTTGTATGGCTGCTACACTGAAGCCTCTATGTAATTTTTCCTAAATCACCATTGCCATATCCAAATGTAGCCTACTGTGGTGTAGAATTTATCTGTAAAGTGAACTAATCCAAAACTGTCATTCTCATTTTAAAAACATTTACTATTCCACTGGATGTAGATATATTTATTATTGTGTGTGCTGCAAAATACCTGTATTTCTTAAGATGAAAAAATGTCAGGTTCTCAATGTTCTTCGTGACCCACTTTTTCCTGTTTGATTCTGTTGCCCACTGCGTTTGTAATTCTTTTCTTTTTTTTTTTTCCAAGCTGGCAGCATTGACAGTAGTGCTTTATTTATCATCCTTTCCCCAGAGTTTAAGAATATTTTATCTAGGCTATTCTGTATAACCCAATAAAGTAATGCTTGGATATATTGCTAATTAGTAGACTCTCATCACTTACGTATTAATCCACTTTGGTGCTGGATCTTCCCTTCCTGTGGAAAACCCAGCAGAAGAAGTAGTGCAGAAGAGAAACGAGAGCTGACAAGGAAATGCATGAACCTGACCTTCAAATATTTCAAAGTAGTCGCTCCCTTGGATGGGAATG